>NC_054376.1:56215995-56563495 GCF_017654675.1 Xenopus laevis
CCCCTTTGGAGATTACAGATATAGAGTATATGAAATTGTCACTATATGATTAAAGTAATAACCTGAGAGCTGCTAAACATTTACATTTAAGGTCACCCTTAATGGCCTGTAAACTATCCTGTATCCGCTTCTTTAAGCTCCCATGTTTTGGGATCCCATTCCTTGTATATTGATCCTTTACTGTACCTTGTGCTTGGAGGTGTTCTAGTCTACTTTTTCACTGTATCACACTACATGTATAGGTGCAGAACGCACAATCCCAATTTTTTTTTTCTGGTCATAGTTTTAGGGGAAAACAAAATTTTTACATGGAAAAAATGTGTATTTTTCGAGATTTATTATACCACGAGGTTGCTAAAAGTCCAAATAAAAAGCACTCCATCTCAAACCTGCCGAGGTCATATAGAAGTTAATGGCACATGCCCCTTTTATAATTTGAAGATATCATGATCTGTTCTGAGTTTTATACGATAATATGATTAACTTGTGGTTTTCAGGCAATAATCCGAAAAAATGGTTTTTTGGCTTCCAAACCGGAAAATAACACAATTCTGATTTTTTCACTATTTTATCAAGTCTTTTCTCACTCCACACTTTTTTCGAGTTAATTTATTGATAAATAAAGTCAGATTGTGGATGGGGGTTTGGTCGAAGTTGGTTTAATAACACAATGTAAAAAAAATCGGATTTTAGTAAATCAGAATCCAAATTCAGTAAAACAGCAAAGCCTTATTTTTACAAAAGGCATTTTAGTGTTCAGACTGAATCTCATACTTCTGATAACCAAACATCTATTTATTGCTAGCAATGGAATCCAGGCTGTGGAACCCTGGTGTCTTAATGGTTCCATAGAATGTTTTTTTTGTTAAAAAGGATAATTTTGTTGAAATAAGGATACTCTTTAAACTGACTTCTGGTTTGTATTGTGAGTTTTCATACAAACCCCTGATTAATTTACATGATTTTGGTGAAATGAGTGAAATTGTTGGGATCATAATGAGAGGGCTATGACAAAATCTCCTAAAAATTGCGACTAGTGGTGGATGTCGCTGCTTTGACTCTCCAGCATTCTAACGCTGTTAGAATGTTGAAAGCCTGTCATGGCACTGGACCACAAAAATACTTAAGGGCTTTGGTACCCATGATGTACAGTGGCAAAGAAAAATGGAGATAACACTTCTCATGTCTGTTTTAAGTGAGAGCCATTGTTTTTGAATGCAGTTACAGTGGGTGGAATATAAGGTACGGCTGCAATTACATGCATCGTGCTGGGAAATGTTATTAAGCTTTTTTTATAGAGGCTATTTTTTACTTTGAAACCTAACATTGTTGAGCAATTTATTTAAGGCTTAATATGGCGTAGAATGGACAGTTGTAAGATTTCTCAGGATCTGGCATCCTTTGTGGGATTAAGATCATTACCATAAGCCTGCGGTATGTATGTTTGTGTCACTCCATCTGCAAAACACAGTGGAAAAAAGTCTAGCAGGAGCATCCTTCCACTGCTAATAGGAACTTTCAGAAATGATTGATTACCCACATAACATGATCATGGCACATTTTCAGCCTCTTGTGGTGTCATTTTTTCATAAATAACAAGTATGTCTGCAAATGAATGGCAAACGTATAAAGATTCTCTAACAAATCTATTATTGCGTGTGACCTTCTTGGACACATCATTACCTGCTTCACTTAGTTTTTAGTGGCCTCTGGAAACATGATGAATGACATTCAGCTGGACATCTGGCTTGCCTTGTAAGTGTAATGACTTTTATTAGAGGGAAACTGCATCCAAATTATATTGGTAGGTAATTATTTTTCACAATTAGGTTTTTTTTTTTGAGATATAAATGGTGTACCAGTATTAGTTTTTCTTCCTCCCAACATTTTATTCCCACCGTAAAGCATTCAGGATTCTGTTGGATTGAATGCTGAATTGGCATCAGCGAAATAGAGGAGGTGACATCCGCCAGAGCCTCACGGCTTGAAGGGGTTTTTTGCAGCTACAAAAAAGTTAGGTCGAGGTAATGCCAATGAAAACATTAAATGCTGAAATAGTTGTTTAACAGGTTTATTAAACACCACTTGAGTTAAGTATTTATTTTTATATTACATCAGTTCCCCTATAATATTTGCAACAGAAACCAACAGAAAGTCTTGTATTCTGGGGTTGCAGTTCACTTTATATATACTAAGGGGCAAACTTACTTATGGTCGAATATCGAGGGTTAATTAACCCTCGATATTCGACTGCGAATTGAAATACTTCGAATATCGAAGGATTTACCGCAATTCGAAGTTGAAGGATTTACCGATCGAACGAATTGTGGTAAATCCTTCGAAATAGAAGATGTCACCTCCTCTATTTTGCTGATGCCGATTTGAAGGATTTTAATCCATTGATCGAACGATTTTTCTTCGACCCAAAAATCTTAGAACTAGGGGGTCAAAGTTTTTTTTTTAGAGACAGTACTTCGACTATCGAATGGTCGAATAGTTGAACGATTTTTAGTTAGAATCGTTCGATTCGAAGTCGTAGTCGAAGGTCGAAGTAGCCAATTCGATGGTCGAAGTAGCCAAAAAAAACATTCGAAATTCAAAGTTTGTTTTATCCTATTCCTTCACTGTGCTTGGTAATGCACATTCCTAGGATAAAATACTATGAACATTTCTTTATTTGTCAACTGATTTGTTTTAATTTCCCTTTTCATTTAGTTTGGTACTCATCCCTTTCAAATCTGACCCATTTTGTTACAGGCATACTTATGGAAGACTTCCCAAAATATTTGGGGCAACTTTAACTTCCTTGTCTGACTGGATATCCATTAATGCGAGAACTATTCTGTAAAAACTAGGCCATGAACTTATGTGACCTATCTTTGATTTCCTTAATTTCCTCTGTGCGTATAATTCATTAAAGTATTTACATATTCTTTTGATTTAAAAGCAGATATCTGGTCCTGTTAAGAAATAATTGTATTATAAAAATCCTTTCAATTTTATTTAAGGATAGTTTTAATTTTATATAAGAACAAGAGCAGCAAGACTATGAATGCAGAATAGAAGTCGTTTCTACTTTTCTCATAGGGTTACATGGCCAGGCAAAAAGAGGACCTTGTCATTGCTGCCAGAAGCAGCAGCTCCTTAATAAAGATATCATGATGTGCGGTTTTATCTCCTGGGTGTTTCTTCCACTATCCCATTATTTGTGCATCCAAATGAAAGTGTTTCCTTGATGTGTGTTTCTTTGTCTGTTTCAGGGATGTGCCGCTCACAGATGGCACCTGATGTCTAGTGTCTGCTAGTGGAGTGGAAATCATTTTGTATAGATCCCCGCTGTTTACTAGAGATTAAACTCAACAGAGCTTAAAGAGATGATGTCTTTCAGGCCCTTGTCATCATCTAACTAACACTGGTCCATGTCTGACAGCATCGTAATAAGGCGATTCTACATAAGAAACACGTTCAGCCTTTTTTTTTTTCTTTTTTTAAATTCCTGCCAGTGCTATCAGTGTATGTTTTGTTTTGCTGATAGGATCTATTACCTTTTCACGAATCCTGAAAGTCACATTAGCACCACAGTAGAGACTTGGAGTACAGGAGTAGCTTTGAGCATTACGAACAGCATTCCAGCATAATTACAGTATCCTGAATGAGTTTACCTACAATTTACATGCACATTTTACAGAATTGTATAGAGAAGAAGACTGCAGAGTTCAAAATGTCCAGTGTACCATAATCTTTAAGTCTGTGGTTCACCAGGCAATTGAAACACCCTTCCCCATCTGTCATAGTTTTACACTCAGTTTGGCAGTCCCAGTTTGTGAATAATGAAACAAAATACTCATCTGCCACTTACTAACCAATATCACATGCTGCCTTCAGGCCACAAAGGCAAGGGGTAAGCCTTGGTACACTTGCCCCCGCAGCCCCCCATTAGTTACCCCACTCCTCCTTGACAATGGCTAGCATATTTCATAAGCACACGATTGTCCATTCTCTCGAAGGGCATTTTACCAGTGCAGCTCTGGGATCTCCACAGTGGTCATATCTCCTCGTGTGCCATAGTCCGTACATTAGAATTTTGGACTTCACATGATGAACATTGAGTTAGAGTGTGAGTACAGACAGAAAAGTAACAAAAAATTTAGGCAGCCATTCCATCCACCTCCTAGCCTATTGATTGTGTCACTAGCAGCAAAACTGTATATATATATATATATATATATATGTGTGTATATATATATATATATATATATATATATATATATATATATATATATATATATATATATATATATATATATATATATATATATATATATATATATATATATATATATATATATATATATATATATATATATATATATATAGTGGTGTGAAAAACTATTTGCCCCCTTTCTGATTTCTTATTCTTTTGCATGTTTGTCACACAAAATGTTTCTGATCATCAAACACATTTAACTATTAGTCAAAGATAACACAAGTAATTACAAAATGCAGTTTTTAAATGAGGGTTTTTATTATTTAGGGAGAAAAGAAATCCAAACCTTTGTGAAAAAGTAATTGCCCCCTGAACCTAATAACTGGTTGGGCCACCCTTAGCAGCAATAACTGCAATCAAGTGTTTGCGATAACTTGCACGAGTCATTTACAGCGCTCTGGAGGAATTTTGGCCCACTCATCTTTGCAGAATTGTTGTAATTCAGCTTTATTTGAGGGTTTTCTAGCATGAACCGCCTTTTTAAAGTCATGCCACAACATCTCAATAGGATTCAGGACAGGACTTTGACTAGGCCACTCCAAAGTCTTCATTTTGTTTTTCTTCAGCCATTCAGAGGTGGATTTGCTGGTGTGTTTTGGGTCATTGTCCTGCTGCAGCACCCAAGATCGCTTCAGCTGAGTTGACGAACAGATGGCCGGACATTCTCCTTCAGGATTTTTTGGTAGACAGTAGAATTCATGGTTCCATCTATCACAGCAAGTCTTCCAGGTCCTGAAGCAGCAAAACAACCCCAGACCATCACACTACCACCACCATATTTTACTGTTGGTATGATGTTCTTTTTCTGAAATGCTGTGTTACTTTTACGCCAGATGTAACGGGACGCGCACCTTCCAAAAAGTTCAACTTTTGTCTCGTCGGTCCACAAGGTATTTTCTTGGCAATCATTGAGATGTTTTTTAGCAAAATTGAGACGAGCCTTAATGTTCTTTTTGCTTAAAAGTGGTTTGCGCCTTGGAAATCTGCCATGCAGGCCGTTTTTGCCCAGTCTCTTTCTTATGGTGGAGTCGTGAACACTGACCTTAAAGGAATAGTTCAGTGTGAAAATAAAAACTGGGTAAATAGATAGGCTGTGCAAAATAAAAAATGTTTCTAATATAGTTAGTTAGCCAAAAATGTAATGTATAAAGGCTGGAGTGAACAGATGTCTAATAAAACAGCCAGAATCCAACTTCCTGCTTTTCAGCTCTATAACTCTGAGTTAGTCAGCGACTTGAAGGGGGGCCACATGGTACATTTCTGTTCAGTGAGTTTGTAATTGATCCTCAGCATTCAGCTCAGATTCAAAAGCAACAGATATGACCCATGTGGCCCCCCCTCAAGTCTCTGATTGGTTACTGTCTGGTAGCCACGGTAACCAGTCAGTGTAAACCAAGAGAGCTGAAAAGCAGGAATTAGTGCTCTGACTGACTTGTTATACATCAAATCACTCCAGCCTTTATACATTACATTTTTGGCTAACTAACTATATTAGAAACATGTTTTATTTTGCACAGCCTATCTATTTAGCCAGTTTTTATTTTTACACTGAACAATTCCTTTAATTGAGGCAAGTGAGGCCTGCAGTTCTTTAGATGTTGTCCTGGGGTCTTTTGCGGCCTCTCGGATGAGTTGTCTCTGCGCTCTTGGGGTAATTTTGGTCGGCCGGCCACTCCTGGGAAGGTTCACCACTGTTCCATGTTTTTGCCATTTGTGGATAATGGCTCTCACTGTGGTTCGCTGGAGTCCCAAAGCTTTAGAAATGGCTTTATAACCTTTGAAATTGAACTCCGGTGTGATAAACCACAGTTAAGTTATTTTTTAACAAGGGGGGCAATCACTTTTTCACACAGGCCCATGTAGAGTTGGAGTTTTTTTTCTCCCTTAATAACGTAAACCTTCATTTAAAAACTGCATTTTGTGTTCAATTATGTTATCTTTGACTAATAGTTAACGGTTTTTGATGAGCAGAAACATTTAAGTGTGACAAACATGCAAAAGAATAAGAAATCAGGAAGGGGGCAAATAGTTTTTCACACCACTGTATATCTGTATTAGTGTAACGGTGTACTGAATTCACATGTGAATGAAAAACTCAAGAAAAAACTGAGGGTGGGGGTAGAAGAATACAATCGAATAGATCATATAACAGAAGAAACACTGACGTGCAACATTATTCTCCTTTATTAAATTGAGTTTTGTTATTATTTATTATGTTTTGTCTTGTTTTGGTTGTGACAAAAAATGCATGTCATTTTATTTAAAAAATATAGTAAAAGTTTGGTAGAAAGGGGTCCTGGCACAAAACATGATGTAATGGCCTGGCAGTGTGATCAGACATGTAAATATTGAATCCTCCTATTGTACTACAAAAATAAATGAATGCAAGAGAAATAGGAATTGCCTAATAAGACCAGCTTTTAATTAAGATCAGGAATGCACTTTTGGCTCTTTCTATATTATTATAAGCTGTTTATGGATTTTACATTTCATTTTCACACACAAAATTGAACCAGTTAGAAATGTGATTAGCATTTTTCCCTTGTCATACAAATATACAATTCACTGGCTAAACTTTGGCTAATCCGCTCATCTATTGTATAAGCAGTTTTAAACATGACTCATTTTGGAAAGACTGACCAGGAACTATCCTGTAGACATTATAGAACCTAGGCAAGAACTTTTTACATAAGGAAATAACATAACTCTTTGACAGGATCATCTTGTTTTTTGTTCATAATTGTATATGTAACATTTGTATCTGTGCTACTCCTAAAGTTATACATCGGTATGTAATCGAGAGCTTCTCCTGTAGCTGGATACCAGTTTATCATAAAGTTAATTTACAAAAGCAAGTGCCATGTGCCAATTACTATTTTTATTTTTACTATTTTTTTTAACCCAAAATTCCGCATTTTCAGCAGAAGCTGCTAAATAGAGTGGACAAAATAATTTTCCACTCACGTGCAAGCTGTGGTGTGAGTTTTGGATGTAATCAATAAGGGAATTTGGGTGTTATTCACTAGTTGTGAAATAAAGGGGTGTGTCACCTTTAAGTTAACTTTATTATGTTATAGAATGGACAGCTCTTTCCAGCTGACTCTTTCTAGCTTTTAAATGGGGGTCACTAACCCCATCTAAAAAACAAATGCTCTTTTTATTACTCATTTTTCTGTTCGCTACTTTTGTTCAAATAAATGCATGGCTGCTAAGGTAATTTGGACACAACAAACCAGATTGCTGAAACTGCAACCGGGTTTTCATCATAAAAAAATGAAAACCAATTGCAAACGTCTCTGCATATCACTTTCTACATAATACTAAACGTTAACTCAAAGGTGAACAACCCCTTTAACACCATCTGAAAGCAGGTGTTGATTCCTTGTGTCCATGTACCTTTTACCTTGCCCCTTGTAGGCTATTTGTCAGAGCAGGCTGAACCAGGACATTGGCACTATGCACAAACATCTTTGTTAATAGAGACAATTATGCATGTGCACTTATGTTTTAGTGTCTGCAGAATAATTTGGGATTATGTGACTCTTAAATAGTAACAGACTTCCATTAAGCAACTTGGCATTATTAAGGCCAGTTCTATATCAGTAAAAAAAAACAACCAGTCAGATGAATTCACTTAAAATAATAAGCAGTATGCACCCTGTTCTCTTCAGATCACCTCTGCTATTCCTATGCAACTATGGCTTCGCTTTTCATTATAGCGTATAGCATATCACTTCATTAGCGTTCCTTTTTAAAGGAGAGCTATGGACCAAGTACATCTTCACAGCATATAAAAAAAAAAGTTTAATGCATGCCCATATTTACTATTTGCATTTTGAAAAACATTTTTTTCCCTATAGGCAGATTTTGTCTATATGAAACAGGCAGCAAAGGTTTTATCTGATTTTATCAAGTTAACTAGTGCTAATCTGTTTTTCTGATTTTCTGTCTTGTCTTTGCTGTCACATTATTTTCATAATGGAGAGCTTCTGTGACATCTCTGCAATTCTAAAATGCAATTGAGCATCTGGTGTGGGGTAGTATTGCGACACTAAATGGATATTGGACATCACTTCTGACAACTCTCATATATATATATATATATATATATATATATATATATATATATATATATATATATATATATATATATATATATATATATATATATATATATATATATATATATATATATATATATATATTGGATGTGTCCTATTTACTTGCATCTATGCTTATTAATTCTGTGCTTCACATAGAACAGTATTTGGGGTTGCTAATAACAACTTTCACTGAATCATTGTGCTTTAACCTTGTATTGGTAATATGCTTTCCTAATGTGACAACATTTTTGTATCTGTAATATTTAAGCTGACAATTTGATGCCCTGCTCACTACATGTTGCATAAGATGACACTTACTACAATTAATTGTTTAATAACTGTTTAATAACTGTTTAATAATGAAAGTTCATGTCATACAAGGGGCCCAGACTATGTTTGAGAACAGAGATCCCATTCTTGGCATGCTCTTAAGTCTGTGATAGTCACCTTTGACCACAGATTTGATCATCGGTTACTGGGACCTATGATTAAGTACTTTTGGAGTATGAAATGCGTAAGGATATTGCCTTGAATTAAGCTTTTCCCATTTTAACTTTTTGGTGGAATTTGTGGACCCTTGATAGCTCATCCCAGTTTTTGCACTATGATACTGTGGTACTGCCACAGTATTCCTGCCACTGTTCACCCAAGGGCACTGAAATATATAGTATTGTAAGGTTAGATGGAAGACATAGGTAACACAGACCCTAACCTTTAGAAAACCAGATAGGACAACCAAAACAAAAGACTGGGAAGAGTTTTAATATAGGTAATGATCAGGGCAAGAAGCAATAGAGCAAAATGAAGGGCAGGTTTAGCAGTAGTAAGTCGGTCATTGGTGTTCAGGAACAAGAAGGAGCAGGAATGTAAAGTGGGAGGGAAAGTAAGTGAGGAAGCCTGGAGAGGAACAAGTCATACAGAGTACACACCCAGGACTTGAAAGTAAGAACATGTAATTTACCTGCCCAGAGCTTAATATTAGCAGTGTGTGGCAAAACAGTACACTATTGTTTTTTTTTGTCAATTCCATTTCAAATGTGTAATTTACAACAACAATATCCATGTTATAGCTACCAACAATAACAATTGTTGAACAAAAGTTCTGTCATGCCTTCATTTCAACTGTTATTAGTGGAATACCATTAAGGGTGGGTGATACAAATAGTTACAGAGAAGACCTTGCAGGCATTACTATTTTTATTTTAAGCTAAGAAAATATTCTTTGAAAGATGTGAGTTTTTATTACTCCAAAAGAGGTGGAAATTTTTATTACAGTATAAGGTTGCTTGCTAGACACTCGCTGGTAAAGGTTAGAGGATCTGAATACAGTGCAAGGTTTCCTTATAAGAAAATTCAGCTTTACAGAAGCGAACATTATTATCATAGAAGAAGTTTTTGATCGTTAGCATAAACTGCATTCAATCATTTATAAAAATGGCAGCTTTCTATCCCCAGAGGGAGATCAGGATTGAAAATGAGAAGGGATTCAAGGAAAGGGGAAATGCTAGATGGTAATTTAACTTGGATGTATCCTGTTAAAAAAAAATGTCTTCCTAATAAAAGCAGGGAAAAGTATGTAGCTGCGCAGCTGCAAAGACAAGAATATATCTGAATAGTGTTTGCCATCAAAGGCTTCTTACGTTGGGAAACTTTAACTTATCCACATTCTTAGTCATAAAAAGATAGAAACTGTAACCAAACTGAATTATGAAACATTATTTTATACACAGCAAGTATCACAATTCACTAACATTTCTTGGAAAACCTGACAATTTTTTTATATGCAGTGAAAATTCTTGTTTTGAATTCAGTAACCTCTCTCTCCCTCTTAGTAAATCTCTCTCTTGTTTTGAAGATTTTAGCTTATTAAAATCTTCTAGATTTTTATTCAGTCCAAGTTTGTTCTTTAGAGAGTAGCCAAGTCTTGAGTGAGTTGTTGCAAGTTTTTCTTTTTCCAGTGATCACATTTCCCCCCCCCCAGCATTAAAAAATGGTAAATTGGTCTCTCTGTCGTTTTGTGGCTGCCGCTGGTACATTGTGGGAAATACTCCAACTACAAATTATAGGGTAGAATGCATGGGAGTGTTGGGATCAAGCTCTAATTATAAAATTAATTAAGCATCAGGCCATTATAATTAATTATTTCAGAATTGTAACTTTTCACAAGATATGTGGCAATTTTCCAAAATAACTATTTTGTGTAATATATAAAACAATGTAGATTTGGTTGAGTTGATTTTAAAAAAAAAATTTTGAGAAAAAATCCATGGCAATTTGTTGATAAATACCCTCACTGTCTATCAAATCTGACTGCTCCCTTGCTAATACTTATGTGCATTTGTTGTTATTCGAAAACATTTCTGCTTTTGCCTCCATACACGAGTAAGTTGAGATGTTATTGATTTAGTTTCTGATTGGTTTTGCATTCCTGGAAAAGGTCACTGTTACATGAAAGGAAAGATCAAAACAATAATGGAATTTTCACTAAAGAGAATAGATGAAAAATAATTGTTCTTAGCAACTCAGAAGTAAAAGGCAAATAAAGTCAATAAAGGCCAATCATTTGCTTTGCACATTTTGGTTTACTTCTGCTTCTCAGTTTATTTTGAGAAGAGATGCCTGTGTATGCCAAGCCTGCCAAACATTCTTTCACAGTATAGATGGGGCAGGGAGTATGTTAAAGTGCCCCAATCAGTGACACAAAGTCTATAGTGAGATAATCACACTGTTTAGGAACACTTGTAAACAATGAGTGAGGTCCGTAATACTCCATGCTTTGTCTGTGCTTATATTTTACCATACCAAAAAGAATTTAGTATTTTACCATACTAGACAGAGACACTTCAATAGAAGGGTACAATTCAGAAAAACAGGAGTATTCGTAAAGTTCTGCAGTTATGCAAACGTGCAGCTGAATTAAAAAGTCCGATGTAAAAAACAAAAAAAGTTGTTTTCTTGAAAAAAATCCATGTAAAGCATCTTTTGAGTGCTGCTATTTATTTTTTGTTGACAGAATTAATTCCATTGACTTCAATGGGTTACACCCGGCCTAGAGAGGTGTAGAATAATTGCATAATGTTCAGCATTAATCTTGTGGTTTTTTTTTGTTTAAACAAAAAACCCTTTTATAGATATGCTGCCTAGTAATGTATAATTTCCATGGCTGTGGTTCATGGTGTTCAGATACAGGTACAACAGCAAAGATGTATAAATATGTCATTTATTTTACAGTTGAGATTCCTGCTGTTATTTATCCTCTGTTTGTTATTCACATGAAAATTCTCTATGTGTAGAAACTCTTGATTCCTATTGAAACACTAAGGGGCAGATTTATAAAAGTGTGAAATTTAGAGCTCAAGATAGAAAAAAAATCACCCACCTTCTATTTTTAAAAGCATATTTATCGAATGGTGAGCTTTAGCTTTCATTACCCATTGATAAATGCACTTTGAAATTATTTGACTTATTTGATTAAAATGTTTATAGGACTCTTTGGGAGATGGGTGGGTTTCTGGATAACACATCTCATACCTGTCCTTTTAAATATATTGTGTTTTCTAATTCTATGGCTCACTTTCCTTGTGAGCAGTATTGTTCATGGTTTTCCATCTTCTGTGCTGATCTTTCTATATAAAACATACTTTTGGGCCAGTTCTATAAAATTGATATGTAATACAAAGAGGTATATATAGTCCTTAAATATGAACTATATTTGAGCGAATGGGTTACATTAATAAGATGAAGGCTAAACAATAAACTCCAAAGCATATTCACAGATTTGAACACATATAAATTACGTGAAAATCAATACTAGTGTTACCATTATGTTCCCAAACCAACCAAATGCAAGCAAGTTTGAGAATTATTGCCATACATCCCACTGGTATACATCTTTTCAGCAATCGATTAGCCCTGGACAATATATTACTAAAAGTACTTTATTCTCCTAAAACTACATAATCTTCAAAAGAAAATAGGCAATGCAAGTATTATTTGTATTCTTAGTTTTTCTAAACTCAGCTGTACTGAAACAAATATATTTCAGTGCTTGGAGTTTTCTGCCAGTTGCATTTATTCCAGTACAAAAGATAAAAAAGTGAATGTATTACAGGCTTCTTAAAGGAAATGCCCCGTGTCTGAGATATAGTGAACCAATTTTTACCTACTTTCACGGAACTAATTTTCCTTTTGTTTTACATTTAAATTATTATTTTGATGTGAGAAAAACATTTGTATAAGTAACTGGCTATCATGACATATCCTTAGATGTACTCTACATGTTGCATAGATCAGGTTATTTTTTAAAGCAAAATTATACCCCCCGAATGAATACTTAACCAACAGATTACCCAATGGCACACATTCCTCAAAAACACATATTGTGACCCGTTACCTGGAAACCCATTATCCAGAAAGCTCAAAATTATAAAAAGGCTTTCTCCCATAGACTCCATTTTATCAAAATAATCCAAATTTTCAAGAATGAATTCCTCTTTCCACTGTAATAATAAAACAGTACCTTGTACTTGATCCAAACTAAGATATAATTAATCCTTATTGAAAGCAGAACCATTGGGTTTATTTATGTTTACATGATTTTCTAGTAGGCTTAAGGTGTTGAAATTTTGGCAAAATGTTATCATTTTGCCAATTTTTTACATGGTTTCACGGATTTTTTGGAGAAGTGAAACACAGTGGTTTTGCTCATCCTGAAGTACCAGCTACTAATCTAACAAATATCTGGTTTCTAAGGTCCGCAATATTTGAAGCTAAAACCTGTTAGGGGACAGATTTATGAAATTGTGAACTCCATTGATAAATCCGATTCTAAAAATCCCATAGGAATGAATTAAAAGTGAGTGAATTTCTGTAGTGAGTTCTAATCTCACATTTTGATCAATCTGCCCCTTAGTGTAATACCCACTATGATCAGATACTATTTACTTGTCTGTTGTTTTAAGACAAACATTTAATTGGTTGTCTTAAATGGACACTAAAATAAGGCACACACAGTCTTAGCACAAACAGGGCAATTTGTTACCATAGTGAAATTGTGCTGCTGAGTGACAAAACCACCAGAAATACCTTGTCATTGAATAACATTGTCGTCATTGAAGTAGTTGTTTTCAAGATGGTGCATTTGTGTTATTGCAATAGGAAAATTTTAATTAATGGAAGGATGGAACCTCATTCTCATTGTTCAAACTAAACATATAACAATGCCTTCAGTATCTCACAATGTCCCCCAGAGTACACAAATAAATAATACAGTCAGGAACTCAATTAACTTTAACCCTTTAGCACCAACACATTTTTCACTGTGTTCAGTATTTCCGACTGTGTACTGTATTATTACTTGTGTGTCTTATATATGAAAATACTGTAGATGAACAGATTAAGAGCAAATAATGCACACACAAGAAACCTGTGTAGTTCCACTGAGCTAATTTTTTCCATCTCATTTTATGCTTTTAGAAGAATTATCTTTAAAGGTCAGTAATATCACCAAATGAAAATTTTCCACATGCATATGGACATAAGGAAGACGAGATATAAAGCAACCAATGCATGATCTTAATAGTACTTTTCAGCCATGGCAATTAAAACCGTGCACATGCTGACATTCATTAGGTGATAATATTATGGTCTAAATATAGAAATAAAAGAAAACTTAAGTAAAACCCTGTAGGCTGTAGATAACCTTCATTTTTTTTTAACAGCTAAGTTCTTTTAAACAAGGTGCCAAAATATAATTTGCACACTGTTTTCCACTCTGTTCATTGTAGTGGGGGTATTTTTAGCATATTATTCGTTGGCAGACAAGTTAATATTAAAGGGATGATTTCATAAAGAGAAACCCCAACCTCTCAATCCCCAGATCTTAAAGCTGACCAGCCTTTACACAGAGTGTATTTATAAGGCTCCTCAATTAAACAAATTGATATTTATGTCAAAGTATATATGGTCAGTATTGTTCGCAATCTTGCATTTATCGCCTTAGACCTATAGGTAACTTTAAGGGGCCAATTCACCAAGCTCGAGTGAAGGATTCGAAGTAAAAAAAACTTCGAATTTCGAAGTGTTTTTTGGGCTACTTCGACCATCGAATGGGCTACTTCGACCTTTGACTTTGAATCGAACTAAAAATCGTTTGACTATTCGATAGTCGAAGTACTGTCTCTTTAAGAAAAAACTTCAACCCCCTAGTTCGCCATCTAAAACCTACCGAACTCAATGTTAGCCTATGGGGACCTTCCCCATAGGCTTTCCTAAATTTTTGTGGTCGAAGGATAATCCTTCGATCGTTGGATTAAAATCCTTCGAAGGATTTAATCGTTCGATCGAAGGATTATTCCTTCGATCGTTTGATCGAACTATTTGTGCTAAAATCCTCCGACTTCGATATTTGAAGTCGAAGGATTTTAATTCCCAGTCGAATATCGAGGGTTAATTAACCCTCGATATTCGACCCATGATGAATTGGCCCCCGTATGTACTTTCATATTTTAAAAAATAGTATTTTTAGTGTCAGTATCACTTTAAGAGAGAAATGTGCTCAATTAAGGAGTTTGAATTAGAGACACATTGATATAAACTTATACCTATATATTCTATAAATGTGTGTTGTCACTATACCTTTTATAAGTTGTTCTTTGTATAATATTGTTCATGTAATCACTGTCTTTTTATATGTAGTGATGGGTGAACTTATTCACCAGGTGCGAATTCGTGGCGAATAGATTTGCAAAATTGCCTCAAAAAATTGCTGCCGTCCAAATATTATTGACAATTCCGACACCGGCAAGAATTCTAGGCGCCCATTGACTTTAATGGGCATCAGAATTGTAGCTGGCATCAAAAAAAGTTGACAGCATCAAAAATATTTGGACGTCGGGGTCAAAATTTGCGTTTTGTGAATTTTTTGCCGTTTCACGAATTTTGCTGGAAATTTGTGAATTTTTTGGTGAAACGGGAGAAATTCGCCCATCACTATTTATATGTCTGCATTCAAAGGTAGATAAAGTAAATTAGTTGAAGTGTTTAATAATTGTATTGGCTCTGAGACCAAATGAATAGGAACAAAGATACCTACGTTAAGACCCAAGTCTGAATTTACAAGTACAAGATAAGAGTAACTGTATTATTTGTAAATTAATTGACTGAGCTGAAACAATATAATGTGTTGGGCAGTAATTTCCCATGCTGGTTAAACACTTAAGTTTATTTCAAAGGAAAAAAAAACCTCCAGTTTGTCATGAAAAAATAGCAGTTCTGTCTCTACCCCTTTTTCAGCATCATATTTCTTTGATGCATAACTGCCAGTGATGCCTTTACACTTAAGTTTATGGCTCACAAATCACAGCCGGTATCACTATATATAAATGCTGGTTTGTTTTCTTTTAAATTAATGTTGAATCATTTATCAATACATGACCTTCCTTGTCCTTGTCTCATTCTGTATTGACTTCTAAGTTACCTTACAAAAGTATAATTTGCCAGTATTAACATAGTGTTTGGGATATTAAAGGAAGCAGCCATTTGACCATGTCTCTGTAACGGTTTCTACCAAAGATGATCTTGTCTAAATTGATTTCTTGATTTTTAACAAACTAAGAATTCTGTTTTAAAAACAAGTCACCATCTAAGCCCAAACATTGTATAGCAACTTGCTGAAATGTAAATGCTTGTAACAACATTATGACATTTATTGTATCTGCTTAATATCTAGACCTACTTTAAATGACCACTTGGATATAATTTGAAACACTCAATAGAAAGTCATGGAGAGTGTTTGGATTGTATTAGAATACAAGAGGTAAGCACAACCTTTTGTTTAGGCATATTAAGATCAAATATACAAAAATTGATACTCGCTTTCAGTGCTGAGCGATCCACACAGAAGACCCTGATATTAATAACATTGCAGCTTTATTGTATCACACAGTGTGAGGACAATATAACAGTGAGTGTGCAAGAATCAGAACCTATGCGTTTCGTTCCTCTATATTCAGCACTTCTTCAGAGTTCAACTCTGCAGAAGTGCAGAGTAGAGACGCACGAAACATGTAGGTCGGGCCAAGGTATTTTGGCACCCTAGGCAAGGACCTCAATCAGTGCCCCTCCCCCACACAGTCCTGCATTACCACTTCCCACCTTACCATTCATATTGACCCCTGTACCTGTGCAAGCATGTTGCCCCATGTACCTGTGCCAGCACCTATCACATTGCCCCCAATCTGTACCTGTGCCAGTATAAACCAAAACATCCATCCTATTGTTACCCCCAATCTTTACCTATGCCAGCATCAGCCCTAATTTGTATCTGTGCCAGCAGGAGCCAAAAATCCATCATATTGCCCCAAACATCTGTGTACCTGTGTCAGCAGCCACCATATTGCCCCATATACCGGAGTTACCACCAGCCAATTCCTCATATTGTCTCCAATCTGTACCCGTGCCAGCAGAAGCCAAAAAACCCACAATATTGCCCCAAATATGTATTTTTAACAGCAGCAGCCAAAAATCCATCATATTGCTCCCAAATGTGTATCTGTGCCAGCAGCAGCCAAAAATCAATCATATTGCCCCTAATCATCTGTTTACCTGTGCAAGCAGCAGCCAAGATATTGCCCACAAATATGTTCCTGTGCAGTTGCCAAGGTGAGGACTGCTTCTGCCTGCAGCACGAATTATGGGCAAGAGGGGGTTGGAACAGGCGGTTTATAAAACTGATAAACTATAAAGGGCCAAGCAAACCAGGGTTTAAAAAAAAAAATCAAAAAAACCCCTTAAAAGTGCGCCCACCCATGCGCCTACTCTGCCTACCCCTAGTTCCGGCCCTGTATTGTGTGATACAATAAAGCCACATTAATAGCAGCATCTTCAGTGTGGATTAGTCAGCGCTGAAAGCGAGTATCAATTTGTGCATATGCTGGAGTCTTCGGAGAGAAGTAGCCAATATCTTTCGAGAGCCATGACCAGCCAGGAGACGCTAAATGCCTGGGTGATCTGTTAAATTAGGAAAGTCCAAGGCTGAAACACCCTGCCCACCTTCTTAAATCGACATGTCAACTTGCATAAATTAATTTGACACCATCAGTAAAAGTCAGTGTCCTAAATGTAGCCCATAAAGCAGGAGCATGAAAGCTCAGAGAAAGGTGGGCACATTATTTGATGATAGCTGCCATGAATTCATGGATGGAATTCTAAATGTAAGGACTAGCAAGAGGGGGTTAATATGTTATATTGCAGTGGGTGGGAAAAAACTAACTGACCCTGCAGAGGAAATAAAAACAATAGAGAATTTCTTATCGGGAAGCCCTTCATTGCTACACAATGTATAGGGAAATTTTGACTCTATTGTTGACAAGATTTTTTTCTATACATTTTATATTTGGCTAAAAAAAATTGGAATCCACAATCTCAAAGTCAAAACACATTTTACTCCTTTATGGTGATCTTAATATGTTAAAAACATTCCTACTTCAATGAATTTCTACCTAATATCTATTTAGATCACACTGGCTTTATGAAAGTCCCAGTTAACAGTGTTCCAAATTATACTAAAAATGTTTGATATAAAATACTCTACTGGCAACGCCTAACAAGGGCTTTGCAAGATTATGACATCTGTTGTCCGTACTCTGCACAGGCTATTAATGCAAGCTTTTTATCTTGCTCTTTTGAAATATCTAATGAAACCCACTAGGGTTGTCCTTTTCTCCTTTTAATAATTAATATTAGAGTCCCTTGGATCTTAATTAATTTGGGATGTGAGTGGAATAAGCAAAAAAAGGTCAGCAAAATAAATACATTTATTTGATGATATTATGACAAGTAAAAAATTAAAGGAGATTGTATGAGTGTCTCTATATAAGCTCAATCCAAACAAATCACCTGTACTAGAATTCATATATGCACATACAGTACCTTTAAATCTACAACTTTTACTTAGGAAAACATAAGATAGCATTGATAAACACGGGAGAGCCTCTGATATTATTAAGGAATTTACACTGTGTGTGCATATGTACATCTTGTAAAATGCCTATCTATCTATTCATCTTCCAAAATTATCTGAAGACGTAATAACCTCTACATTAGGCATGAGCACATTTTTTTTGCAGCAAGATTCACATTGTCGCACATGGTGAAAATTTTAAAGAATCTGTGCTAGATTTTCTCCATGTGTTTTGTTTGAGGGGAAAAAAAAATATTTTTCACACTGGAAAAAATACTAGAAACACCTCCCCCACTCCACTGACATTTGCCATGAAGAAAAACATCAACTGCCTCGAATGCATTTGGCACAAGAGAAAACACCCATTGGCTCCATTTGGAGAAACTTTGGCACACTGACTAAGTTTTGCAAAAATGTCAGCAATGCAAAACAGGGCAGTTTAGCTAAAAAACATTTAAAAAAGGACGTACCTGGATGACTTAATATGAGTTGACAGATTAAAACAGTTATTTATTTTATATATGGCTTTAGAACATTGCGTGTGTTACTATGGTGCATTAAAACATATAACGGCTTTTTTATCTTTTTGAAGAAATTGGAGTGCTAACCTATAGTAAAATATGTTTTCTGGAAACAGTTAGCTTTTGTATACTGGAACATTATAACATGACAATACTGTATTTATTCTAAATGGAAGGGTATTTGGTCCATGTTAGGTGGACCATATTAGGTGGTCTAAGTGGTGAATAAATTCTTACTGATTCAAAAAAATTTACATTATATATCCTATGCCTTATTGGTGTAGTATGGGGAGATATTTAGGCATGGGATTTTGATTGGCAAAGCTGACTTTATAAATGTTGTTAACAAGGGTTGATAATAGTTGTATAAGCAGTGCTTAGATAGTTCTCCCAAATTGCCCTCTTGTGACCATTATGTTTATTGTCCTAGACCTGTGCAGTGAACTGATTTACAAAGTCACAGCTGGTTGCTATTTCTAGAGGGGCCAACGGAGGGTGCCAGTGGGGACTTAACATCGCGGGGGGTTTAGTTCTCCTTTAAGGTTACTGGAATACTCAATTTGCAGTTGCTTCTTATAATTTGCTATACTCCCTCAAGGCTGTTACTGTTTGGGTGATAGAAGCTTTCCATGTATCTACTCGCAAAGCAATTGTAATGTAATAGCTCAGTGTAACACACACCAAATGAAAAATATTCAGACCTTGAAGAGATGATTTGTCAGCATTTGCAAGCACTGAATGAGTTGTATCCCTAGGAAGTAAACACTTTGTTCATTCATTTACTGATTGAATACTGATATAAATCAGCCCAGGAAACTTATTTTTAGCCTTATTTGTATAATAAGCATGGTTATTTATATGTAAATTAGTAGTCTTGCTCTAATTACATGTAAATGAGGTCTATCATAAAATGTAGAGCCTTTGCAGCAATCCATGTTTATCCCTGGAGCTTGATACCATGGACACTGGAAGATTTAAATTACCATTATTTTGCTTTCTGTCTCCTAATGGTAATCTAACCCCCGGACAGCAAGGCATCAGTAATGCTTATTAAAGCCTAGATTTCTGGAAATAGAGTGCAAATTGATCATCCCAGATGAGTGGCATCAATGGGAAAGACATTATCTTTTATTTCATAGGATACCACTTTTGAAAATAAATTCATTTCAGGGATATTATTCTTGTCATGCTTCTATAGTATAAGATGTTGACTTTGAAAGTAATGAACATAGAAATGGTACAAAATGTCAGACAGTAACGTGACTGAAGTGCCTGACACCAAGGTCGAATTCTTATATTACCCATAATGGAAATGGAACAGAGGTTATGCAGTAAAAGTAAATGGCAGTGTGCAGGATTATATCAAGGATATGTGCTAACGGTTAAAGGGGTGACTCGCCTTTAAATTAACTGTTGGTATGATTTAGACAGTGGTACTATGGTGTAGTCTAAGACAATTTGCTATTGGTTTTCATTTTTCATTATTTGTGGGTTTTCAGTTATTTGAATAAGAGACTGCGATATGAATAGGAGAGGTCTGAATAGAATGATGAGTAATAAAATAGCAATAACATTTGTAGCCTGTAGAGAGCATTTGTTTTTTTAGATGGGGTCAGTGAGCCCTATTTGAAATCTGGAAAGAGTCAGAAGAAGGAGACAAATAATTAAATCCATAAAAAACAAATAATGAAGGCCAATTGAAAAGTTGCTTAGAATAGTCCATTCTATAACATTCAAAAAATTTACTTAAACGGGCCAACCCCATTAAGGTCAATATTCAATATATAACAAGGTTATTCACTAATAGCAAATTGCAGCACCACAATTGCAAGCATATGCAACAGTCACAAGGAACAAGGTTTTACATATTTTTGTTGAATTGAAAGTGTTTGCTTATAGAAAATTGCTTTAGTGTTGTATGTAGCAAACTCCAACAAAGTCCCTCTTGGCCTACTTTGCTGTAATTGGCATATAATGCAGGCAATAAATCAAGACAAATTATTTTCCTGCTTTCTGCCATCAGTTGGTTGTTTTGAGGTAAATATCCTGACATATAAAAGGTGCACAGTAATTCTATCACAGGATAGATAAAATGCATCATTTAATAGTGATGCTCCAGCAGAATTCTGCACTGAAATAGTTTTTTAAAAGAGCAAACACATTTTTTTATACAGGTATGGGACCTGTTACCCAGAATGCTTGGGTCCTGGGCTTCTCCAGATAACTGAGCTTTCTGTAATTTGGATTTTCATTCCTTAAGTCTAGTGATGGGCAAATAAATTTGCCAGGCGCAATTTGCGGTGAATTTTCACATTTCGGCGAAGACGAATAAATTTGCGAAACTGCATTTGGCGCCGATGAATTCATCGGCGTCAAAAATTTTTTAGACGTGGGTTGGAAATGTTGCTCATGTCAAGACCGGCGCGCAGAGCCTGGCCAACCAGGCCAGGCGCCCTAGGCAACCTGGCGGGCCACGGCGCCGGCTCTGTGCGCGCTAGACTGCGCATGCGCGGAATTTTTTGCCAGCGCGCATGCGCAAAATTTCGCTCCGGCACGCATGCGCAAAATGTGTTCGCGCATGCACAGAAGCGCAACCCACCAGTGGCAGTCGGGGAGAGACGGGACCGGGGGTAGGCGACAGAGCAGGTACGTGCCTGGCGCCCCCTCAGCTTTGTGCCCTAGGCACGTGCCTACTCTGCCTACCCCTAGTTCCGGCCCTGCCGGCGCGTGTCAACATTATTCAGACGCACATTGACACGGGTGTCAAAACTGACACGAGCGTCAGAATTGACGCGGGCGTCAAAATTCTAATAATGTTTACAAGAAAATCATGTAAACATTATATAAACCCAATAGGCTGGTTTTGCTTCCAATAAGGCTTACCGTAACTATATCTTAGTTTGGGTCAAGTACAAGGTACTGTTTTATTATTAGAGAAAGGGGAAATATTTTTCAGAAATTTGGATTATTTGGATAAAATGGAGTCTATAGGACACAGTCTTTCGATAATTTGGAGCTTTCTGGATACTGGGTTTCCGGATAATGGACCCTTTACCTGTATTTACAGTTGATACACCTGACACATACAACTCACACTTACACACGGAGGCTATTATAGTAACATACCGTGGTTTTCTTGAATTTATTAGCATTTAGTTTTAATAAACTACCTGCCCCAATCCCCTCTGGCATGTGTTGTCTACTGCGGAGCACAGAAAAGTAAAAAAAAATACTATGTTAAGACAAACATCTGTCTAAGTTGCATTTAATAAGTAAATGTACATGTTTCAACTTATATACAAATTCACCTTAAGAACAACCTACAGTCCCGATCTCGTACATAACATGGGGACTGCCTGTAATTTCGAAATCTGATATGGGGCTAGTCATGTTGTTCATTTCTTGGGTGCCCTCAGACCTGTGCTTTAATAAACTTCAGTCACTCTTTTCTGCTGCACTGCAAGATGGAATGATATCACCCACTCGGCAGCCTAACAAAAGAATGGGAAGGTAACCAGAGAACAGCTCACTGACCCCTGCATTGCTCAGTGTAGATATGTAGAAATGAATTTGCTGGTTCAGGGAATTACAATGTGAACCATGTCATTTATAAATAAAAAATACACCATAAAAATAATAGCAGAATCCCTTTAATAGAGACTACCCTGTATGGACACTAATATCAGTGCAACAGCATCCTTCAATATTACCAGCATCATCCGAAACTTACATTTCAGTGACATTAGACTTAATAGTGTGTCTCTAAATAGCGTTAAATAATTTTAGTTCTCAAATCTGACATGTAACTACCATTTGTAGATGGAAGTGATGCTATAAAATAACTGTATACCCACATTCTCAAGTGGGGGAAGACGTTTCACATTACCGATATACTTGACTAACCTAACATTTGCTTCTTTCTTATGTGCTGTGTTTAGTAAGTAGCTGTTGCTTTGAACTGGTGAAAAACAATACTTCTGGCTACAAATAAATGAACGTTTGTCTGTCAAAACCTGTATTTGGATGATTTCAAATTAAAAGCAAATGCTAACGAGATTTGCAGTACGTATATATGTTTTTTTAAGTCATGCTGACACGTTCGTTTTAAAAAATCTTCTGTACATCAGTAAACGCTTTGACAGCATAGAAGGAGTCACAAACTGTAATAATATGTTTATCTGTAACATGCAAATTTAAACAGACATTATAAGTTATCTGTGAGCATATACTTTTATTTTCCTGTGCCTATTTGTAAAGAATAGTAATCTTCATAGTGCTACTGCTATATCAATAGAACTGCCACAAAATTCTGTGTGGTCTGACTAGAGATCTGTAAAGTCAATTTGAAAGCTCCCTATTTCTTTTATTTGTAATTCTTTGTATACAACTCCGAACCCTCCTACCATTTCCTATCCCCTGGGCACTTTATTAATTTTTAAGCCATCTGGCTGATTTGTAGATAATTCTTTTGTCTGCCATGTACTTGCCCCTGAAATGAAAGTGACAGGAAATGCAATAGATTTAATAGCGTTTCCTAATTCCAGATTACAGCCCAAATGGATGATTATTGTGTTTCCCTATTAAGTTTAGAGATAAAGCAAGAGTTTTTCTTTGACTGTGCTGGGTAGCCAGAAATATTAAGGAACTTGATATTGGAAGTCGTGAATTCATGCAGGAAATCATAAAACATCATTGAAAATAAACTGTGTAACATTCTTATGGCATTTAATGCTTTTTTTGCTTAGCTCCCAAGTTGCAGTTTACAGTGAAGCAAACAGTTTGAAAGAGACATATCTGCAAAAGCAGCGGGAGGAGGATCCCTGGGGTTGAATATTACCTGCCAGGAGCAGATCACGATTTCCTAAAGACTTCCCAGCATAATCTTTATCGTCCCTCTGGGAGAGCCTGAGCAATAAATACAATGCAAATGAGTAGAAAGAAAAAATAACAATAGAAACAAGGACATTTTCCAAGTCCTTGAAGCATCAGTCACTTGAAAGGAATGGATCTTAAACCTGAATTAAAAGTCTCTGGGTTTAATGTCACTACTGGTTTTTGAGTTGTATAAACTCAATAATCTACTCAATAATCATACTCAATCACTTTTTTCCATTCCTGAAGTTTACAGTTTATCAATTTCATAGATCCAATCTAAACAGAGAGTCGAGTAATATCCAGTCTAATCAAGACTACATTGTGTAGATGATGTGGCAGACACTCCTCGCACAACGTGCTGTAGAATATGTAGAGAACGGTCATATTTGTAAGAAAAAAATCTGGGAATATGTATTCTAACACTCAATAGCATGTCTTTAAAATTCACACACATATTTACATGTTTGTGTGTGTGAAAGTGTTGATGGCATTCATGATATATAAAACTGCACATGCTGTTGTTGGGATGAGCAGTCTTCTTCAGAATGTGACTGCACTCTCTATGAAATCACAAGAAGTAAATGTCACCTTCTAATAATAAAAGCATTTAAGGACATTCTATAAAATGCTGAATTTGTATTCACAGGTTTAGTTTTATTAAAATGAAAGATACCTTCAGGATTATGGGGAAAACATATAAACTGCTTGCAGATGTCCCGACTGGATACAAATCTAGTATAGTGCTAACTGCTGTGCTGCCCAGTTAAACTAAAGCATTTGGGTTTGAATGTGTGTAGATGCAGATGGGTTTTCCAGGTGAAGTGTTTCTTTTCTTTGGGCAAATTGCCATGCACTTATTGGTAATTATAATTCCTACACTGGAACTCGTAGTGACATATTATTCAAGATTTTACCTTAAATCCTATGAAAGTGAATAGTTCAAAGAAGAAAACATTTGAAGCCCCCTGTCAGGGGCCTATCGGCTCCCAGGGGAGAAGCCTGGACAAAGGAGGAAGCCTCGGGTTAAAGTCCAAGTTCGCGATAACCAGAAAGGGATCATGAGTAAACAGAGTCAATCCCAGGCAGGCAGAGAAGGAGCAAAGTCAAGGTTCAGGCAGGGTCAAAAAGTCCAGGAATCAGCATACAAGGAATGTAGGAAAGAGCAGGAATGCAAAAAAAAAGGAAGATCCTATAGTTGAGCATTGAACCCCTGACCTCAGAGTCTATTTATCTTCAAATTTTGCACCAATCTTTGACATCACGTGCCTGTCGTTGGTGTGTGTGTTGCTGGGCATTGCCATCTTGGACGAGGAGTGGAGCGCTCCCAGTACTCCTGACACTCCCTTTGCCAAACTGTACTAAACTTCACCCTTTGATAAATACACCCTACAAAGAAAGGTCTGTAGACAATGAAAATGAAACAATAAGGTATATATTTTATTTAAGTAGAAGTATTATTACAAAATATATACTAATACAAAATCCCCAGTATTGTATCACACAATTTTATTGGCTTGATTCGATTCTGCTAAGCATTTGAAAAGCAGGAAGTGGTGGGGCAATCTTTCAGGGAATTGTATCCCTACGGACATACAAGAAAGCAAGCACGGCGTGAGATTTGTCTTTTACCCATTCCATGTTACTGTGCCAACCTTACCAACCTTACCAACATCAATAGTAACATTCTGTGCAAACTATTTGCATCCTGTCATTCAATAACAATTGATACAAAGTAGTGTGTTGTGTTAGCCACTGCATGCCCTACTCCAAGAGTGTTCATTTGAGGGGGGGGAGTCTATATGGAAGTTTAAAGGCTTCTTTTGAATGACTATAGAGTTTTAATGGACTTCAGTCCATCTAGGTCTGAACCCTTCCAACTAAGAGGTTGGACAGCACTGTAATGTCAATAGGGCCCCTACTATATGTGGTTGACTAGGGAAGCATTTCTGATTTTCTCTAACGCCCTACTTTCATTTATCTAATTAAAGGGTAGTAAATAGTTAGTAAATGAGAAAGCAGAATAGGGACCGCACAAGCTCACCGTTTTTCCACCGGTTCAGGTGCTCGGTCTCACAGTGTCCCCACTGTGAATATAGCAAAAATTCAAGAAAGCAGACGGCACTTCTGAAACTGGGGTTTATTGGAGTACCTGCTGGTAACACCTGCCAAAGGTACCAGCAGGTACTCCAATAAACCCCAGTTTCAGAAGTGCCGTCTGCTTTCTTGAATTTTTAGTAAATAGTTATCAACATTATTAACACAGGCCTTTTTTCCCTGTGTTGGATGAGAGACACCACATCCATGAAGACATATCAGAAATACGATCGCTTTCATTAATATTCCTTTTGCATGATGCTAGAAACGACTGCGGTGTTTTTATTTACCTATAAAATAAAGCAAATCTGCCCAGGAGACTTTTATCAGAACAGACACCAGTGTTCAATTCAAACAACCTAAAGCAGTAACTGTTATTTATCTGCTGCATGAATCTCCGGAGTGGACTGCACACTACGTGCCAAAGTGAATAGATTTAGAAAGCCTAAAATAAAAAGAACAAAAACACCATAGTTAAAATGTGTATGTTGCATAAAACGCTCAAAAATGAGCTGTTTGCTGTACGCATTTTACTGCTAGACAACCATTAATTGGATTTAAAAGCTGAGGCTCATGGCTAGCCAGCTTGTACCCTGCCAGTTGCTGTTGTATTTGAAACTCTAAGCACCCTTCATCCTAAAACTCAGAGGGGGCAACATTAATTATATTCAGAAAATACACTAGTAAACCCTCAAAGTACTGCTGCTCAGAGTCAAAAGAAACACTGCATTTCTTTCCTTCTATTGTGTACACATGGGCTCCTGTATCAGACTTCCTGTTTTCATCTTAAACCTCCAGGGCTTGGGCTTGAGCATGCTCCGTTTGCTACTCTCCCCCTCCCTCCTGCCCTCCCTCCTGTAATCTGAATTAAGAGTGAGCAGGGAGAAACTCATGCAGGAAGTGATGTCACAGCAAGCTAATATGGCAGCTGCTAACCTAAACATACACTGAGAGTGTCTAGAGCTGTTTACTCAAGTATGGAAAAGCATTCTAAAGAATAAAAATGGCATTCTAGCTTGCACTGTTGTGGCTAATCTGTTGGCAATAAACTGCCTTGGTAGCTTCCCTTCTCCTTTAAGGACTGCATTTTTAAAACAAAATTATCACAATTTTGCTGCATGTCAATCCCATTTTCAAACAGAATCAGTATTACCTCAACTGCTTACAAACAGCAGCTGGCATAGAGCATAGCATAGCTGCAAAATAGCAATGTTCAACCCCCAACACATCAGTTTGAAGATCCTGCTGTTGAAAATGTAAGCTGCTGAAAACACTTTGTGCTACTAAAACTAAGTCAGTCAGAGCAATGGGACATGACATAAAGTAAGATCATTACGTTTCTCTTTAATTAAAATCATTGATGAAAAGACTTTTCTCACCTCTTAGCTGTAGTAGGTGTAGTAACTCCCTCAAAGGGACAAATCCATTTCACAGTAATTTCAAGTAATGCTATTCAGGAAAGTGACAGATCCTTAATGATTCTTCATTTCTTAATAAAGGCACACTTCCATACATGCCAATGCAGTGTTGCTAGATGATATCTCTCTTTGTGTACTGCTTGATAAACCTAGCTACCTGCCTTTTCAATACTGTTCCTGTATGATCTGTGCACATGTAACAAAGTCTCTAAGCCAAAGTAGATACTGCATCATGGTTTTCAGTTTTGATTGTTTTGTCCAGACTACATTCAAATGCTTTAAAACTACTCTGTAAGACACGATATTGCACCAGCTTTTTGCTGATGCACTTGATGGTGGTTTGTAAGACTTCTCTACCTGGTACTGTACTTTTCCATAATGATTTTAATGATTGTACCTCTTGTTAAAAGAGGATCTTAGGGGCAAGGTTCCAGGGGACATGCTAGGCACCAGGCATTGTATGATGCCAGTGCAACTTTTAGATATGGTCTTTGGAAAGCATTTTATTCTTAATACTATTGAACAACCCTCAAAGCAAAATTGAATCTGGATATAATAGGGGAAAAGCTCAAGGACATTCCTTTTGTGGGCAATGTAATAGAAATCGGCTTCATTATATTTTCGAGATATGCACTCAGACAAACTGATTATTGTTATTGAAAACTCTTGAAAACAAATACAATGGAGAACAGTTCATTACATGGACCATTTCAGAAACTCTTGAAATTGCGAATATTCTATGATTACGTGTAGCATGATGCATGCTTAACTTTATTATGGTTGTAAATAAAGTGCAGAAAGATAAAAGCATAAAAGGCGCACACATCCACTTAGACTGTAAGCTCTATGGGGCCACTATGTATCTTACCACATAGCGCTTAAGCTCTTTGTCTTATGATTCTGTATATATTTATTATGTGATTTGTCCCCCCCCCATGTATTCTTTTATATATATTTTAATTTTATGCATTGTACATCGATGCGGCTCCTTAACAGAGCTTTACAAATAAAGATATACATACATATGCTATGTATACAGTATATGCCTAGCTCTGTTCCTCCACTGCCCTCTATAAAGCTCATTGGAATAGTCATGTGTCTGTTCTGAAATTACAGAACTAAAGCCCAAGGGCAGCTATACAGAGACCAATCTCATACACCCTCTGACTGATGAGCCACTAGTAGAAAGCACAGAATGTACAAGGGGCCACACATGTACGGAGTACACAAATTATTATAACAATAGACACTGGAGCTCCTCATCACTTTATCATCTGCTAATATGCTAATACGCCATGCACATACAAAGTTGGTACTAAGTAAATAATCATATTACGTAAGTGTTCTGGAGAAATTTTATGTAACCTGGACAATTAAAAAGTAGAATACATTCACTACACTTAATGCTAACTTTATTTGAACAAATATATTTGAGGCTTCCATAATTTAATTTGTAATGTGTGCGCTTAGTGTTGAAGTTATGATTGCAAAGTAATAACTAAGCTAATAAAACGCTAAATTAAAACATATATTTATATGTATTATGTTATTAAAACCACATCGAATTTAATGCTACATTTTGCATATCTGAAGCAGCTTACTAATATTAATTCCATACTTTTTGGCAACCTAACTGCCATATGGTTAAAAAAAAAAGTTTTGCAGCTATTCAAAATATCTATGCTGTTGGGATTTCCAAAATGTGCCAATTTAAAAACCAGTTATTGGTTGAAACACTTACATTGAATTGTTTTGTAACAGTAAACTGATTTCCAAGTTATCTTCTTTCATGTTGGAACACTTTTGTATTGGATTACCATCTGATTACCATATTAAAAGTGTAAAACTTTAGTGTGTTTTTGCAGTTTTTTTGTTTTGTATACTCCTTTACATTCATATTTAAGTTCAATAAAAGTTTGCAGTGGGCAGAATCATAAAACCTGACTTTTCCTTACTTCCTCATTTTTCTTTGAAATCTAAGATCCCATACCCATGAATATTTTGTAAATTATATGATTATAAAAGGTGCTTAGTGATGTCTTCAGTTTTAATTGGTTTAATTGGTTTTAATTAGTGATGCAATGTGGGTCACGACTCACCAAAACTTGTGTAATATAAAGAATACTGCAATTTGCAGTGAAATGTTTATATAGCTATTAATCTTGCGTAATATTGAATTCAAAAGTCTTGAGTCTGCTATCAAGAACGGTTCATTTCATAAATTATGCAAAACTAATGTTTGAAAATGAGAAATGTGGCATTAGATTTCTTCACTAGGTTCATTTAACTTAGAAAATACATAGAAAAATAATTCTAGCTGTTTGTGGCAATTTTTTTCTTGTAGCTGTGTTTATGTTTAGATCAACAGTAACTTCCAGTACTGATTTGGCACAATTCACATTGTTTATCCAGCAGGGTTCCTGTTTAAGTTAATTGAATGGCTTTGCAAAACCAGTGAAAACTTTAATAATATTGTTTTGCATATGACCAAGATATTAAGCAATTCCAGTTGCATATAAAAAAAAATTCTGAACGTGTGGAAAACTTTGACCTGTTATTTATTAATTATGTTTTCTTTCTTTCGATTTTTTTTAATCAGTAGTAACTGTTTTGTCATAATTAATTCCATGAAATGAATAAGTTTACCTTCAGGCTGAATATCCTATACATTTCAGTTACAAGATAAAACAACTCTGCCTGGTTTTGTCTTGGAATGTCATTGTAAAATTAACCATTGGTGACAATAAATTCAGATGTGAAGTAGGACATTTATTTACATGTATTTTTAGAGCGCAAACATTGGATCAAGTTCTAATATATGGACTGGAAAACAGGCAATTATATTTCCTTACAATCCACCAGTGATTGTAAAGCTGAGTACATACAGCAGAGTCTGCAGATATGCATTAAACAGACATTACAAAAATCGGCTAAATCATAAGCAGCTCTCCCATTTATCAATCTTGACTTCTGCATTTACCAGAGAAGGAACACAAGATTTATCCCCTTTTTAATGTGACATAGTAAACCAAATAATCAGAAATGGCTGACTTAAAGCATGCATACCATACTACCTAGTAAATCTCAGTATGACATGAACAAGTCAACTTAAGCAATCAGTTCTGGCATTGCATTTCATTGGGTACAATGACCCCAACCAGGCCTTATACTGGCATCTAGAATGATTTGCTGATTTTAATGTTCTTCACCTCCTGTTCAGAAAATATGCCCCTGCCGCATTTGAAGTGCTTTTTGAAGTGTATTTTTCAACCAAATTAGGATTTATCAAAGGCCAGTGCCGCAATGGTTTTAAAAAGTAATCATACCCTCCACCCCCAACAACAGCCAATTGGTTAATGATTTGGTAGGTACGCCAACTCAAATACAATCTCTCTTGATATTAACATTAAGTGTTATGACCCAATAGACAGCAAGTTAGAGCCTAAGGGGAAGATTTATTTAAGGGATTCTGTCATGATTTTTACGATGTATTTTTTATTTTCAAAATTACACTGTTTACACTGCACATAATTCACTCTACAATATAAAGTGTATTTTTTTTAGTTGTAATATTGGTGTGTAGGCAGCTATCTCAGGTCAATTTGCCTGGTCATGTGCTTTCAGAAAGAGCCAGCACTTTAGGATGGAACTGCTTTTTTGGCAGGCTCTTGTTTCACCAACTTAATGTAACTGAATGTGACACAGTGAGACCTGCCTTTTTCTATTGAGTGCTGTTCTGAAATCTACCAGGCGGCTGTTATCTTGTGTTAGGGAGCTGTTATCTTGTTACCTTCCCAATGTTCTGTTGTTAGGCTGCTTGGGGGGAAAGGGTGGAGGATGATATCACTCCAACTTGCAGTACAGCAGTAAAGAGTGGCTAAAGTCACAGGGCTAAAGAGCACCAGTCACATGACTTGGGGAAGCTAGGAAACTGACAATATGACTAGCCCCATGTCAGATTTCAAAATTAAATATAAAAAAAATCTGTTTGCTCTTTTAAGAAATAGATTTCATTTAATCTATAGGTGTGTCAATGTGCCACATCCTTTGATGTAATTATGGGTTATGTTATAATGAATAATAATCATCAGATTTTAGACACTCCCTTCCATATGTTAAATTGAGGAAGAGTTATATATGATGATCATCTGTCAATCAACAGGGTTTTGGATGTATGTATACAGGTATGGACATATGCCAGTGGACAATGGCAGGAGATTGTGACAGTGAGCAATGGAAGGAGATACTGTAGGTCTCTTGAATTGTCCTGATTACCCGTTATATTAGATCACCCATAGAGTAAATCAGTCTTATACTCCTTAATAAGATTACGACATCATTTTCTTTTCTGGGGGAATGTAATAAAAGTTGCAAAGAGAAAAACAATTTGCACAAATAAGAATACAAATTTGCATTTTGCAATTAAACTGTTATTGTACTGTATTGTGAATTTGAATTGTGTATCGAACACTTTTAACAAGTGCCTGAAGGTACCATTATCTTTTGAAGCAAACATAACTTTTCAGTAGAAGTTTTATTACATTCACTGCGCACTGGCGCAAACTATAAAATTTGCAAATCTTCCACTGTTGAAAGTGGTCACTAAATAGTTTCCATGCTTGCAGAAGCTATGTTACTTTTTGCGCAAAGGGAAATTTTTCGGCTATCGACTTTTATTACATTCCCCCTTTACTCCTTTATTCTTTTAGCCTGAGAACGCTTGTGTGTGTTTCTGGGTCAAAATCTGCCTTGTGGACGTCATGACGGGATGCCTTTTGGTGTCATTGTTTGCAGATGCAGGATGGATTTGGGCTGTATTGGCATTTTCTCCACTTGCATTTTTATGCCGGCAGAGAAAATTACAGGGTAACACACATCTGTTAATGGTGTTTTCACAAACAGGACCTTGGTACAATGCTCACTCCGACCCTAGATGCACCCTGATCTGTCCAAAGTACTGTTTAAGTGTGTTTAGGTTGAGAACGTATAGTTGAAAATGTGCATTAATGTATGAATATACATCATCTTGGGGGGAGAACTCCCAAATATGGGGAAAATACTCGGCACACTGGACATTGCAGTACCAGCAGCTCCGGACCAGGCCAGCCAGATGCACTAGGCAACCTAATAGACGCGACCACACTATACCTCACAGCTAGGCAGAGAAGAGAGAGGGGACCGGACTAGGGGTAGGAGCCAGAGAAGGTACAGGCCTGGCGACCCGCTGGCTTTGTGTAAGGGGGCCCGAAGGCGCAGTAATAGTGTAGACCAAAGAGGAGACCAAACCAAGTTCGAGGTACAAGAGGGTTTATCAAAAAGAATCGTCAAGGTACAGGCAATTAGATCAGACCAGGCAGCAGACAACAGGAATCGTAATAACAGGCAAGAGTTGGTACACAAGAATCAAGAGCAATATAAATCACACCCAGGAACAGACGAACAGGAACCTATAGTTGGGCAGGGACTGGAAGGGGAGAGAGGTTTAAGTAGTCTCTGAGTTTGGCGCCAAAGTTGACGCACTGGCGTCAGACGCAGACGTGCTTGCGTCAAACGCAGACGCCAGCGTCCCCACGCTGACGTCCTGACGCCGGCGCCCATTCTGACGCCGGCGTCCATTCCGTCGCCGGCGGCCAATCCGGGAGCAGGAAGACGATGACACCATGGAGCTGCGCCCATCAGGAACCATGCGGTGAGGCAGGAGGTCGCCATCTTGGACGCCATCTTTGGAAGGTGAGTTAGAATCCATTACAGTACCCCCCTCCTTAGGGGGGGCCCCAGGACCACCGAGACTAGGAGAAGAAGGGAAAAGTCTATGGAACTTACGGACCAAGGCAGGCGCATGGACGTCCGAGTTACTCACCCAGGAGCACTCCTCCGGACCGAACCCTTTCCACTCGATGAGATACTGAAGAGTACCCCTGGAAAAACGAGAGTCCAAAATCCTCTTGACTTCGAATTCTTGGTGACCATCAACCAAGACAGGAGCTGGGGAAGAAGAAGAAGAAGAACAAGACACAGCAGGCTTAAGTAACGAGACATGAAAGACATTTGGAATCCGCATCTCCGGAGGAAGTTGAAGGCGGACCGCCACAGGGTTGATGACTTCGACAACAGGATAAGGACCGATGAACTTAGGACCAAGTTTGGGAGTGGGAATCTTCAGACGAATATTACGAGTAGAAAGAAAAACTTTGTCACCAGGAGTATATGGAGGGGCAGGAACTCTTCTCTTATCGGCAAACCTCTTCTGAGCCAGGGAACTCTTCTCCAAATTAGTGGCAGTGGCCTCCCAGATAGCCAACATGTGAGCAGCTTGGTCGTTGGCCGCAAGGAACGTTGGTGAGAAGAAGATCTTGAGGAAAGGCCAACGGATTCCGACCATAAACACAGAAGAAGGGAGATTTTAGGGAAGAGGAATGCAGCGCATTATTGTGAGCGAACTCAGCCCAAGGAAGAAGATCTGACCAATCGTCCTGGCACAGAGAAACATGACAGCGCAGAAACTGCTCCAAAGCCTGGTTGACCCGTTCAGCGGCACCATTGGATTGTGGGTGGTAAGCAGAGGAAAATTGGAGAGAAATATTAAGGGCCTTGCATAGCGACCTCCAGAACTTGGATATGAATTGAGAACCCCGATCAGAAACAATCTCAGCAGGAAAACCATGAAGACGAAAAATATGTTTAATAAAAAGTTCAGAAAGTTCAGAGGCAGAAGGCAATTTCCGAAGAGGAGTAAAATGAGCCATTTTACTAAATCTGTCGATCACCACCCAGATCACAGTGTGGCCGGAGGATAAGGGCAGATCGACAATGAAATCCATTGCCACATGAGTCCAAGGGCGAGAAGGGATGGGCAACGGCAGGAGAAGACCTTTGGGAGAAGAATGACTAGCTTTAGAGACAGCACAGGTAGCACAGGAAGAAATAAAGTCTTTCACGTCCTTTCTCATCGATGGCCACCACACCAAGCGTGACAGGAGTTCAGTGGTCTTCTCAATCCCCGGGTGACCAGCTTGTTTGGAATTGTGGGCTTGAGATAGGATGGCCTGGCGACACTCAGGTGGAACAAAAGCAACCCCCAAGGGAATGTTATCAGGAGCAGAGGCCTGGGCAGAAAGAAGTTCAGAAGCCAAGGAGGGAAACAGGGCAGCAATAATCTTGGAAGGAGGCACAATAGGTTCAGAACAAGAAATCTCGGGAACAAAACTCCTGGACAGCGCATCGGCCTTTCTATTTCTTGAGCCAGGACGAAAGGTGATGATAAAATTAAAACGGGAGAAGAATAAAGACCATCTGGCTTGACGAGGATTTAAACGTTTCAGGGACTGGATAAATTCAAGGTTCTTGTGGTCTGTAAAGATGGTCACAGGAATAGAAGATCCCTCAAGTAGATGCCTCCACTCCTCCAGGGCCAATTTGACCGCAAGCAGTTCACGATTCCCAACGTCGTAATTCTGCTCGGGAGAAGAGAATTTTTTGGAGAAGAATGCACACGGATGTAACTTCCCATCCGAAGAAGACCTTTGAGATAAGACGGCTCCAGCTCCCACATCAGAGGCGTCCACTTCAAGGAAAAAGGGTAGAAGAGGTTCGGGGTGTCTCAGAATCGGTGCAGAAGAAAAGGCCACTTTCAATGTTTCAAAGGCTTCCACAGCTAGAGGGGGCCAGTGCTGAGGTTTGCCCCCTTTTCGGATGAGAGCAAGAATAGGAGAAATCTTGGAAGAAAAGCCTTTAATGAACTGCCTATAATAATTGGCAAAGCCAATAAACCTCTGAATAGCCTTGACGCTGGTGGGTAGAGGCCAATCAAGAATTGCAGTAACCTTGGCTGGATCCATCTTGAACCCCTGCTGTGAGATTATATACCCAAGGAAAGGGATGGAAGGCACCTCGAAAGAACACTTCTCCAACTTGGCGAAGAGATTATTCTTTCTAAGACGAAGAAGAACTTCCTTCACCTGACAACGGTGTTCCTGAAGATCTTTGGAGAAAATGAGGATATCATCCAGGTAAACAACTACACATTGCCCCAATAAATCTCTGAAAACGTCATTTACAAACTCCTGGAAGACCGCGGGGGCATTGCATAGACCAAATGGCATTACTAGGTACTCATAATGCCCGTCACGAGTATTGAAAGCGGTCTTCCATTCATCGCCCTCTCGGATCCGAATGAGGTTGTAGGCGCCCCGAAGATCAAGTTTGGTGAAGAGATTAGCGCCTCTCAACTGATCGAAAAGTTCAGAGATTAAGGGGAGAGGGTAACGGTTTTTGATAGTGATTTTATTCAGCCCTCTATAGTCGATGCAGGGCCGCAGACTGCCATCCTTCTTTTCGACAAAGAAAAAACCTGCTCCAGCAGGAGACGATGAGGGACGAATGAACCCTCTCTGGAGATTCTCCTGAATGTAGGTTTTCATGGCAGCTGTTTCAGAAGGAGACAGAGGATAGGTGCGGCCACGAGGAGGCATGGAACCAGGTAAGAGCTCAACTGGGCAGTCGTAGGGTTGATGGGGAGGAAGAATCTCAGCGGAGCCCTTATTGAAGACATCCGAAAAGGATTGATATACAACTGGAAGAGAGGGCTTAGAAGACACAGAGGAAACTTTGACAATGGGCACAGCAGGTAAACAGTTCTGTTGGCAATGTGGACTCCAACGGGCAACTTGTGAAGAAGACCAATCAATGACTGGGTTATGGGTGCATAACCATGGAAGACCCAGAACAATAGGAGTAGAAGGGCAATCAATAAGAAGAAAGGACAGTCTCTCCAAATGCAGGGTGCCCACTTTAAGAGAAAGTTCCGGGGTGGTCTGTGAAATGATGGCAGAAGACAGAGGACGATCATCAATTGCCAGAGCTCGCAGAGGAATAGTCAGAGGAAGAAGAGGAACAGCATGTCGGCTGGCAAAAGTCTTGTCCATGAAATTCCCGGCAGCACCAGAATCTATGAAGGCTTGAACCGAGATTCTCCGGGAGCCAAACTGGATCTGTGCCGGAAGTAGGAAACGATGACCAGACGGTCGGGGAGAAGGACAAACTCCACCCAGGTAAGTTTCCCCAACCTTACCGAGGTATTGGCGTTTTCCTGGCTTCACAGGACACTCGAGGACGGAGTGAGCTTTGCCCCCGCAGTAGAGACATAATCCCGCCGCCTTTCTCCGGTTCTTCTCCTGTTCGGAAAGACGGGCCCGTCCAATCTGCATCGATTCCTCAGCAGACGTAGGAGAGGAAGAAGCAGAAGTCGCAGGAGGTGGAGAGGGCGAGAAGTAAGCAGGATTGTTGAGCAGGGGTCTCTGGAAGAGGGGGGCCAGGATAGGCTGGAAACGAGGGTTCTTCTTAGAATACTCACGGTCTTGCTCGACCTGGAACTCCCTCTGGCGAGTATCAACCTTCACGGCCAAGGCGACCAACTCTTCCCAGCGGGAAGGAATTTCCCGGGATACGAGGTCGTTCTTTATTCTTATAGCTAGGCCGTTGTAGAAGGCAGCATGGTAACCGTCATTGTTCCACGACGTCTCCGCTACCAGGGTGCGAAACTCAATGGCATACTCAGGAACCGAGCGGGAGCCTTGCTGGAGCTGGAACAACCGAGCCGAAGAAGCTATGGCTCGTCCAGGAGCATCAAACACCGTCCGGAACTCATGGAGAAAAGCACAGGCATTATCGATCAGAGGATCCTTCTTTTCCCAAAAGGGTGATGCCCATTCTAGGGCCTTTCCCTGCAGACGGGAAATAACATAACCCACTCTGGCTCGCTCCGAGACAAACTGACCTGGCAGAAGGTCAAACTGGATCTCACATTGGATAATGAACCCTCTGCAAGCGTCAGGATCACCACTGTAGAGAGGAGGTGCGGGGATGCGAGTCTCGGAGACTTGGAGCGGGGTTGCAGGTACAGCAACTGGTGCCACGGGAATCAAGGTAGACACTTTCTCCAGGACTGCGCCAAAGTGAGACTGGAGTACTTCATAAGAGTCAATTCGGGAAGCCAAAGCTCGAATGGTTTCACCAAGATCAGGCGAAGCATGAGTCTCCTCCAAAGGGTCCATGGCCCAACTATACTGTAAGGGGGCCCGAAGGCGCAGTAATAGTGTAGACCAAAGAGGAGACCAAACCAAGTTCGAGGTACAAGAGGGTTTATCAAAAAGAATCGTCAAGGTACAGGCAATTAGATCAGACCAGGCAGCAGACAACAGGAATCGTAATAACAGGCAAGAGTCGGTACACAAGAATCAAGAGCAATATAAATCACACTCAGGAACAGACGAACAGGAACCTATAGTTGGGCAGGGACTGGAAGGGGAGAGAGGTTTAAGTAGTCTCTGAGTTTGGCGCCAAAGTTGACGCACTGGCGTCAGACGCAGACGTGCTTGCGTCAAACGCAGACGCCAGCGTCCCCACGCTGACGTCCTGACGCCGGCGCCCATTCTGACGCCGGCGTCCATTCCGTCGCCGGCGGCCAATCCGGGAGCAGGAAGACGATGACACCATGGAGCTGCGCCCATCAGGAACCATGCGGTGAGGCAGGAGGTCGCCATCTTGGACGCCATCTTTGGAAGGTGAGTTAGAATCCATTACACTTTGCACCATAGGAACATGCCTTCTCTGCCTACCCTTAGTTCCGGCCCTGAGTACCATAGTAAATGATAGGCATGATCTTAATCCCGAATCTTTCACAAAGGATTTGTTTGAATCCTGAACTGAATCGCAAATTGCATATGCAAATTAGGGTATGGAAGGGTTTAAAATATGCTTGTGATTAAAAGGGTTCTGATTAAGTTTAACCAAGCACTATGATTCGGCCAAATCTGAATCCTGCTGAAAAAGGCTTGGATTCATAAGAATACCAAATTTAATCGATTATGTGCACCCCTAGTAAATAATGCCCAGTGTATAGTACAATATAAATTGTATAGTACAATTTTTCATTATTTCTGTAGTCTTCCTACTTGAATAGGTACTTGCTAAGTCTAAGTTTAAGATCCCTGCCATCTAATAGTCATTAATTTACCAATTTTGTAATTGTCTCACACTATAATATTTAATTTTTTTCTCCATTAGTATGCTTTATGACATGTTGGTTTTATAAAGCAATCAATTGGCAATCATTTATTTTAAAACTAAACCCATTTGATTCAGGTTTTATAGTTTCTGTAGGCTTTGTAGTTTTTAAATGACATTGCTGGCACAGCCATATCTCATTCCTTCCTCTGTTTTCCTTCCATTTCTGTTATTCTGCAGTGGTTTTGATTTATTTCATTGCTATTTTTTCCTAAAGATATAGCCTCAAACATGTATTTGTTTAACAAAATGTTAACGGCTTTTATATTTGTTTAATAAAATCAACTTGCTATGAAGACAGATCTTAAAGAGTTGATTCAAATCAGTGAACACTCACAGATCTTCTAAAAAGCAATATTGATTTATTTATTCAGGCATGCTGGCAGGCAGTGGCATGTTAACTTAGGGTGATTATCTAGTAATGGGATCTAAAAAAAAGTTTTTACTCATCAATCCATATAACTGTGGAGCTGGGGCATTAAAAGGCACGTTGCACATTCTGTCATATTTAATAACTGGAACTGTTCCTGCTATAAATAAAGGTTGTTTAAATTGCAGTTCCACAGATGTTAGTGTTTTATTGTTTACAGCATCTGTATCTGGCTTTGGGTTGTATTCCACAGCAGCTGAAGAGCCAAATTCTAAAACCTTGATCAGCCCACTGCCTTCTATGTATTTGAAAAAGTAAACGTTTAGAGTACAGAGTGAATTCAATGTATAACCTGGGAAAGAGCTAAATAACTTTGATGAATAGATTGTAATTTTCTGGACTACTTTAACAGTGGACAACGACTTTAGCATTCTTAGCTTGAAGCAGTTTAAAATTATACCAATGGCTGTCCCATTATTTGTAAAACCTATGTATAGGCCATGGTTTCAGGTTCATAGGTTTTGTAAATAACATATGTACAGCTTTGTGTCACACTAGACACTTTTTAAGTGTAAGTGCCCGAAGGAGCAGTTTGGAGTTGCGGACTAAGGAGGAAGCAATTATTCCAATAAAGTTTGCGGTATCAATAGGGTTAGGCAAAAGGGTAGCCAAAGTCCAGGCAAAGGGGGTCAATCCAGGCAGCAAGGTTCAATATCCAATAATAGGCCGAAGTCAAAACAGGAATCCAATCAAGATAGCAATAAATCACACCCAGGAATTCAATAAGAAGAACCTATATTTGGCAAAGTCTGTAGTGTCCTGGCATCTTAAATAGGCCTCTTTTGGTGCCAAAATCGACAAAATGTTGGCCTGGAACATAGTATTTGTACTTGGATAGAGAGCTGGCTAAAATATAGACTACAAATAGTGGTGATAAATGAAACATTTTCTAATTGGACCAGTGTTGTTAGTGGAGTACCTCAGGGCTCTGTGCTAGTTCCTTTGCTTTTCAACTTGTTTATTAAATGATTTGGAGGTGGGCATTGTTCTATTTTTGCAGATGATACTAAATTGTGCAGAGCTATAGGTTCCATGCAGGATCCTGCCACTTTGCAGAATGATTTGTCTTAGTTGGGAAACTGGGCAGCAAACTGGAAAATGAGGTTCAATGTTGATAAATGCAAGGTTATGCATTTTGGCATTTTGGCACTACACCACAAAGCTGACTTAGGGATCGGTAATCGGTATGTCGGCGCAATTTGGCGGTCTTCGACAACTGTGCATGAACCGAAATTGACAGAGATTGCAGATCTCCCAGTCAGCTTACAGAGGACCCGGTAAATGGATGCCGTGAAGTCCGCTGCCAGAATCTGCGACGAGGGGTACGTATAAAGTATGGGGCATTTCCCGAGGGGGGGCGTTAGCCTGGGGGAAGGAGGGAGGGGGGGGTCTACGTGGGGTGGTGGATACAGGGTTTTTTTCTACAGGGTTTCCTTCTCCTTTGAAAGAGACTGATCTTGGGGTTTCTGTAGATAACAAGTTGTGTCATTCTGTGGCTACTAAAGCAAATAAAGTTCTGTCTTGTATAAAAAAGGGCGTTAACACAAGGGATGAAAACATAATTATGCCTCTTTATAGGTCCCTGGTAAGGCCTCACCTGGAGTACGCAGTGCAGTTTTGGACTCCAGTCCTTAAGAGGGATATAAATGAGCTGGAGAGAGCGCAGAGATGGAAGACTTAACTTATGAGGGTAGACTGTCAAGGTTGGGGTTGTTTTCTCAGGAAAAAAGGTGCTTCTGAGGGCACATGAATACACTTTACAAGTACATTAGAGGACATTATAGACAAATAGCAGGGGACCTTTTTACCCATAAAGAGGATCACGTACCAAAAGCCACCCCTTCAGACTATAAGAAATTAACTTGAATTAGAAGCAATGTAGTTGGTACTTCACAGTGAGGACAGTGAGGTTGTGGAATGCACTGCCCGTTGATTCTGTTAAAGATACAAAGAGTGTACTGCCAATAAATCTGGTTCCTCTGAAAAATCAATAAATAATGGACAATCAGTGTCCCAATAGAGTTCTGAAGTAGATAACATACATATATCACATACTGTCATTTTTCTTTTCAGCTTGTATTTGGAACGCATATGCGCTCCAGCATCCTACATTGATGCAAAATGTCAAAACTGAGTGGCATTCATATTAAGGGCCACTTCAAAATACTCATGTCACGATCGCCGCCCGGAGCAGGTCCTGGAGCTCCGGGCGGCGCGTCCTCCCCTGCCGGCGTCGCTCCCAAAATGGCGGCGCCCATGGCCGCCACGTGGGTAGCGGCGCCGACGTCGGTGCAAGGACGCCAATGACGTCACAATGGCGCCAAATTCAAAATAAAAACGCTATCTAGACTCCAGAATGGCGCCCAAGTACAGGAAACATTCCCTAAGTGTATCCTGGGTTCCCTGTGAGCTGATATTGCTAATCTTGTTCCTGATTACTTATCTTGACCCCTGCCTGGACTTTGGACTTTGCTGTTATCTGCCTTCCCCTGAACTCTTGCCTGGATTCTGACTACTCTTTGGATTAACCCTTTGGACACCGCGACCTTGCTCCCTCAAGAGGTCTTCTTTCTCGATCCTGACTACCTCCCTGGAGGGATATCCCGGCTCCCTGACAACTCATGCCTCAGAACTCTATTGGGACACTGATTGTCCATTATTTATTGATTTTTCAGTGTTCAGCGGAACCAGATTTATTGGCAGTACACTCTTCGTATATTTATTATCTTATTATCTTGTGGTGACATATGGACGTCGTGATGGAACGCATATGCACTCCAGCGCGTTATCCAGGAAATGTTGCGCTGCTTCTTAGTGACTGTAAGTGCGGAAGTGACGTCAGAAGTCGGATCCCTATCTGCTACCACACAGCATGGCCACAGACGGACGCTATGGTGGAATGCACTTACGTTCCAGTACTCTACCTCTCAAGTATCAGGGGGCGGAAGTGACGTCAGGCGCCGGATTTTCGACGGACACTCACAGCATGGGTTATAAAATGACACAGACAGTAAGACTCGTTCTGCCTTTTTGATTTTTTGTTTATTTTGTACCCCTGAGGAAGACCCTTAAGGTCGAAACGCGTTGGGCTCACTACACAAGTGGATGTCCTCCCATAGATCCTACATCAATTATGGGAAAACGGATCTCCCAGTAGTAGCGCACTTCTGCAGTGACAACCATAGAATACATGATCTGCAAGTCACTAACAGGCAACTTTAAAAACACAACAGGAGCAAAAGGAATGGGAATATACATTAATGCAGAAATTCAATACCCTACCGTGCACCCTCAACAGGGACAGAAGTTTTATTGCTAGATATGAAAGTGGCTAATAATGCTAGGAGGCTATAAGATCCACACCCAGTGGATATACACAAAAGAATTACACTTGTCCTAGGATTTTACACATACTTGTCAGTTTGATTAAAAAAATGTACTCCATACTAGTGTGTGATCTTTTAGTTTCTATGCCTACCATGCCTGAAGCAGGGACCCAAGTAGTCCTAAAAGCTCACATTATATTTATTTACTCAATAAGTGCAGGGGATGCATGACAAGGGATCCGAATGACCAGCAGCCAAATTATACTGGTTTAGCTCAGATGGGCAGAATCACATGTAGCTGTGTTTAGGTGAGAAGGAATGAGTTAGAGCAGGAGATGAACAGGCCCAGGGGCAGAGTAAGAGAGGGAGGTGATGCCAGGGGAAGAAGCAGTTTACTTCCTTATCTTCTGAGCAGGTAAAACATCCCATCCACCCTCCCCCATTTGGCAAATTTTGGGATATGTCAGGAGTTTTCTACATTATGTTCTCATATTATCTATTAATAACTGAATATGGAAGTTTTCCTGAAAGCGCTGTTATATTGTGGTTATACATTATAATTGTGAGAGTCTGTATTGTATTCATTTATGTTAAATTAATGTGAAACGCTTGAACCAGAGAATGTTTCTGATCGCCATTGGGGTCAAGAAGGTTTTTTTTCCCTTTTGAAGCATTATTGGTTTTGGGCTGGGTTTTTGCCTTCCTCTGGATCAAAACAGTGCACATATATTTTATTTTAACTGTTATTTGTCACAGCAGTTGTAGGACCTTGCCAGAGTACTGTACAGGTAAGTTTAGAAGAGGGAGAAAGGTGGTTCTCTCCTGTGACTGCACGGTAGATTGATTGATACAGACACTACTACTGCTTGTGCTAAGGGGCAGCCTGCTTGGTGTTAGCAGAGAGCTGATCTGAACTGCATGTGCAGCTTCTCTGTAAATAAGGACAGACACACCAACTTCTGTGTGAACAGTAACATGGTTGCTTTATAGAACTCAGCATAACATGTGTGCAACAGGAACTTTTCATAGAGACCGAGTATACACAGGAAGAGGAAGAAGAAAATCACACAGGTTTACAGGTCAAACATGACATCACATTGCTAAGCAACAATAGACACTCCCTGCATTAAGTAACATGCACTGGAACAATCTCTGTCTGTTGTTTTCCAACACTTGGATTTCCTATTATCGAGAAACTGCAGATGAATATAGAATATAGAAATTCGAAGGGCTGCAGTTTATGTCCACAACATGGGTTGGTTTTAATGTAGTGCTGGTATAAAATTAATCATTAAGCTTCAATTTTGCTCTAAATTCCACAAATAAACAAACCCCTCTTGACGTGCTATATATAATAATGTGTACTCTAGAGTTATGCCACCAATTTACACATCAATGTAATAAAAGTAGCAAAAAGAAAAACAGTTTGCAAATAAGAATAAAAATTAACATTTTGCAATGTAATATTCTTCATTAGACTACTATTGCTCTGCAAATTTCAATTGCACATTGCAAAAGTGCTTGAAGGTGTCATAATCTTTTGGAGCAAACATTACTTTTCCAGTAAGACGTTTTATTACATACAATGTGGAGTGATGCAAACAATACAAATAACAATCTTTCTTCCACTGTTGGAAGGGGTCTCTTAACACTTTCAGGGTTCACAAAAGCTATATTAAATTCACACCAAGGAAAATACGATTGCGCAAAGGCATACATTTTGGCATTGTGAATAGTTTTTCTGTTTTTATTACATTTCCCCAGAAAATTCTTGTTAGTATTATTGACTGAACTTTAGTCTTACCTTTGTAAACAGTATCTCGCTGTAGGCTGTCCACAAGCTCAGTATCATCTCCCGCAGGGCTGCTATTATGTTAATAAAGCCATTACAAGAAACTAAGATGGGTTGTAGTGGTCAGTGGGCATGGTATTGTGTCATTAAGGAGTGGTGTCAGCCTAAAAGGGCTTGAGACAATAACACAGAGATACAGCAAAAGGAGCCTCTAATTATTATGTCGGATAGCTCTGACCACCCATTTGATATCCAATTAGAAAGTGCAGCAGGCAGCCCGGAGCACACTGCAGAGCTTCTGAGTCACCGCAGACTCTGCACCAGTGTTGAGGTAAACTCTGTCTGCTACAAATGATGTTACCTCGAGATCATAATGAAAGGCAAGCACATGCACATTAGAAAATCAATGCTCCATGAAAGGAATTCTAGAAGCACAAAACAGTGTCCTGATGATTGTTCCCACTGTTCTGCTACATTACCTAGCTAGCTTGCACAGTACTTATCTGAGATAGTTACTCCAAAGCACTTTGTGCTGTTGTTGCCACTAGTGTGTTTTATGCAGTTTTTTGTTTTGTAAGATGTATTATGCCACCTCCTCAGCAGCAGCTTTGTAATTCACCTCTGCTGTTGCTCCCCAGGAAACATCAGTACAATTGAAGATATTATATTAGCTGCAAAAAAGAAAAAAAGAGTCAATTTAAATTTAATTGCCTCCATTGAATCCAAACAGAGTCATGCATCCTAGTCCCTGTATGGGAAATATTTTGCATGATAATTACCCTAGTGGTAAACATGTCTGTGTAAAGCTGAGCTCTGTTTATTAATCACTTGTTGAAAGACATTGAAAGTAATGTTGCTGTGTTTGCTGATGAACCAAAACTATGCAGAACAACTGAATCCATTTAGGATCTATCATTCTGGCATTCTTGTACTTGTGGATTCTTTATTTAGTTGAAGCAAGCAATAGCATTGTCCTATTGTCTTGGAAGTTGTGGCAATAATTCGATAATTTCAGTAAAGCTTTTGATGCCTTTAAAGTAAAAATACAATATTAATATTTTTATAGCAACGCTGATCCAGGTATTGGTGTGATTGCCCTTTTTGAGCACATGCGGGAGTAAATTGGATATGTTTTTAATATCTTTCTCTGAATGAGTTAAATGTTAAGTAGACTTGGGCAGAAGGTGTTACCTTTTATTTTAACATGACCCAGTTTAAGGTTTTCTGGATTTAGGATGTCAAGACTCCTCTTGCAGATACATGACCTAGCCTAGATCCCAGAATAGCTTCCATCAGTCCTTACTGCCTCTTCCCATATTTTGTACATGGTAGGTTGCTAGGCTATATAGGTAGTGTCCTAATATGAACTGAACTAAGCTCATATCATGGCTTAGGCTACATTGTTCTAAATAAACCACATATCTTAATATTGTTATTTTTTTAATTTAAACTGATTTCCACATTGATCCACTTTTGATCCATTTTGTGTATACAAACCACAGTGTTTTTCGTGTTTCACATATGGGAAATATTTTCCAGATTTATTTATGGTTTATTAACTCACACCACTGTGCTCTAGCTACAGTAGAAAAAGGCAAGATGCATTTGTGCTTTCTTTTAGTTCCAGGAAATCAATCCTGCTTCAGTATTATCATTATCATTGAGTTGACACTTAAGTGAATTTATGAACGAATTCAGTCACATCTGTTAAATTTGTAAATTTGTAAATTAAAAGAAAAAAATGTTAGGAAAAAAATACCTTACTTATAATTAAACTGTTAACTAAAATAAAGGAGGGAGTACATTTTGCCTTACCAGTTCTAAAAGGAAACCGTTCTGTTAATGATATGTAAATGATTAGTCAGATGATAAAAATGCAGCTCAGATGAACAGGATCATGGCCGCAATGTGTTTGAATTAGACACAACAAATACTTCATGCTGTGGTCATTTTTGTGGTGTGCAGGCTTGGAAACTGATTTCCAGATGAGGAAGTTCAGTTTAATTGAAGAACATTAGCAGAAAACCATTCCTTGTGTTTCTGTATCATTTATCAAAACCAAATTGTACAATGGATACATATTTTGATTTATTGTAGGCAGAGGGGAATGGCTTGCTGGGTAATGCAAAACTTCCTGCAAAGAATAAAGCATTTATAGCATAAAAATTTGTTTTTGGCCAGAGAACTGGAATTGGAAGTACACCATACCATTATTTTTGTGTAAACATGACCTAAAACATATGTTTTGTGCCCAAGTCTTAAAACTAGATAATGATAATGCAGTTAAACAAAATCGTCAAAACAGAATGTTTGTTTATTTATGTATTGAGGAAAAACTATTCAAAGTTACATATTTGTGTGTGTGGCAAAGCTTGTGAAACTTTTCTTTCAGTAACTGTTATGCCCCCCTTGGGAGCAATAACTGAAACTAAATGTTTCTGATAACAAACAGTTTTAGCCCATTACTCCTTACTGAGCAGCTTTAACTGAAGGATATCAGTGGGCTTCCTGACATAAACTGTCCACTTCAGGGCCTTCTACAACTTTCTGTACTATTAAGGTCAAGTCATTGAAGTTTATTTCAAAAACAATTCTTTCTTTTGCTTTAGCCATTCTGTTTTAAGGGTTGCCACATGATTCACTTTCTATTGAGCTGCAGTTAACAGATTAACAACATGACGTTTTCCTGCAGAATTTGCTGGCACAATTATTTTAATTCTGTCAAATATTGAATGATGGCAAGCCATCCTGGTCAACAGGCAGCAACATTCCCAAACTGTGATACTGCCACCATCATGTTTCACAGATGGGTTCTAATGCTAAAATGCAGTGTTTGACATAAAGCTTTTTCATTAGTCCACAGAACATTCTTCCAATAGCTTTCTGACGTATCTATGTGGTCTTTACAAAGGCTATGTTAGCGATGCATTGTCTCTAACTCTAACTGAGCCTGTTGAGGCTTTTTTTGTTAAATTGAGCACATTTTACCTACATCCATTCATGCTGTGTTGTTTGGTGAGTGCTCCTCCATGTTTCATATATATATTTATGAATGAACCCTTTTTTAGTCCCTCTGTGTGTGGCACTTTGTTTGGTTGCATTAATGCTTTTACCTGCACCCAGGTTTTGGACTAATTTTGGTTAGGGCATCAATAGGTCTAGGGTCCAGGCCCAGGTGGGAATCATTCATGTATGAAAAAATAAGAGCACTCATATGAATGTGTAGTCTAGTTGCCTTGAAAATATATAACAATTGAATTTAAAAAATGAACTTTATTCCATTCCATGTTAAAGCCTTTGATGTATCCTGAAACCTACACAGTTTATTATTAATAACATTAGACCCATTATCTCGAATGTGGAAACTAGGCTTTTCACTGGGACATATGGGATAATATTTTGAAACTTTCTAGGTTTGCTAACCCAGTGCTTTCTAACAGGTGACTAGTACATGAAATACTTCATCTAACATAAATCCGTATAGAGAACGCTATTTTCTTTATTATTGCCTAAGAAATACAATCTATTGCTATGACCATTGCATTTTTATTGGCTGTCTCCTACAACTGCCCCTTGCAAGTTGATTCATTTTCTTGATTAATTGTGTTAATCTTTCCTTTACCAGACATATATGAAAAATGACTTGCTGTTACTTTCCGTGATACTTAGCTGGGGTTTAACTGATGTGATTGGTTAAAGGTTATTTTGCTTTGCTGCATTAGGTCTAATTTCTACTTTTATCCTTGTTTTATTACATTGAGAGATATACTTAAAGCATCTCGCAAGCCACATAAACTCTGTGACCTGAAGCAGTAAACATATCACCAAACAAGCCAAGCTTTAACATTTTTCAATACAAGTCACATCACTTGAATATTTCCTGCGAACAACCTAGTTTTCATGCGCACGTGGGAAAAAGTATTTCACCTGTTTCAAGGTTTATAGTCTCTCACGCTGGTAGAAATCCTGGCTGTATTACTTTGTGGATGATGAGACAATACGCCATAGTTTTGTAATTTACTCCTATATATTAGTGGGGGGGGCAGTCATACCCAATCCATTATAATAGTGAGTGCGTGCCATCAATTCCACTCATGTGTCCATTTAGAAGATTGTGCTGGATTTCTGGAGAAACAAATACAGACTTTTATTGCTTCCTAATAAAATTGACCATTGTGTATGTGAATGTAGTAGAGACCTTAGATTGTAGCTCCATTAAGAGAATGACTGATGTGAATGATGTATAATTGTATAATTTCTGTAAGCATGTTGTAATAAGTCAGTCCTGTATACATAAAGAATAAAAATAATGTGTGATACAGAAGTATCATTTTTACTTTTACATATGGGTCATCAGCCTAATTAAACAGAACATTATTATTTTACCAACTACTTTGATGGTCACACGGAATAAACCCAATAATATGTGACTGCTTAGTCTATTTATTAGATAATGTATTACTTGGTGTGTGGCCACCCAGTATCATTTGCCATTATTGTGAGATATTGCTAAGCAAAGCCAAAGAGGAACAGAACTCAAGAAATATAGAAGACAAAAGAGAAAAGTTTTTGTACTGCTCTTCCGATCTGTCTCAACCCCTTTACACTTCTAGTTTAAAGAGTCTACCATGTATATGTCTGTATATATATCTCCAGTTTGATTTTTCCTACTTTGTGACCAGACTAAATTCGATCATTACAATCTGACGTCAGGTATGATGTTTTTAACTTAGAGGCACACACATTTTTGCATGTATGCTAAGTAGTACCTAGCGATGGGCCCTTTGCTTTCCCACTCAGCCACCACCACAGCTCTCCTTTCTCATTGTTCAGATGCATGTGTGAAGCAAAAGAGGAAGTGGTAAAGACATTAAAGGGAAGGGAAATGGGGCAGGGAATAGACAATGGGAGGAGACAGGTTGGAGGAATGGGCAAGTGTTTGGCTCCTTTTAGTCCATCTCACCCTAACCAGGTGGGCTTATCTGCAATGGATAATATGCTAACACTAAAATGTATAAAGATATTAGAAGCCACCTCAGAAACAAACCATATACTGTTCTCACTTATATACTTTTCTGCTTTCAATAAATCTCTGAAAATTCTTTTGAGAAGCCTACCTTAGTGCTTAACTACCAAACGCAACATCACATACGGTGCCACATTTCTCACCCACTTAATTCTATCTTGTCCACTCCCACACCTTGTGAATTACTCTCTTCCCTTTAGAGTGCAAGCTATTTCTGCATAGGGTCTTCCTCACCTTTTGTACCGGTATTGATTGTGATGTATGTAACTCCATATGTTCTATGTATGTAATTCATGTGATTTAGTTGTATAATCACATTTACTTTACAGTGCTACGCAATATGTTGGCGCTATATAAATACATTTTAATAATAATAATAATATACTTATATTTAAAATTATTTGGTTGCTAAAGTCACATGTTGTAGGATTTCCACCAAACATCACTTTTACCAAAGTGTATCTTGTGTATATATGTAATATATCAGATTCAAACTGCTGTTCCTGAAGTGTTTATGTTTAAGTACAAGGAAGCTATATTTTAATTCTATAAGACGTTTGCTAGAGCATTTAGTAATGTATAGGTCATTGCTGGTAAGTTATTTCTGCATATTCTTCCTCCAGCCATATGATTGCTTTTTCTGAAGAAGAAAACATATTTTAACATTTTACTACAATATAACTGTAACAAGGCATATTTTTTCTATTTTTATTAATGTCTAAATCATTTCTTTCATTTTGCATTTATGTGATGGGTGAAGGCTACCTGTTGCCATGGGTGACTTTCCAGGCTTGAGGCCCTAGGCTTTCTTTAAAGGTTTGAATCCTCTTGTCTGTGTGATTTACCCACTGTTGTGAAACTTTAGGTTTACATCCCCTGATTTTATGTTTTCTCTCATTTCACACCAAAAACTTAAAATGGGGGCTCTACTGTAACAGCTTTGCATCACTGACATGGAAGCAGCCCACTAAGGGACAGTCCAAACAAGCAGATTCGGGGAGATTTAGTTGCCTGACGACTAATTGCCTCTTTTTCTGGGCGACCATCTCCCCGAACTGCCTTCGCATGTGTTCCCATCCGCTATAATGAAAAGTCACCTGCGCTAAAGCACACGCGACGATTTGTTTTCGGAAGTCCCTCGAAGTTGCCGAATCGCCGCGTGTGCTTTAGCGCAGGCGACTTTTCATTATAGCGGATGGGAAGACACGCAAAGGCAGTTTGGGGAGATTGTTGGCCAGAAGAAGAGGCAATTAGTCGCCAGGCGACTAAATCTCCCCGAATCTGCTTGTGTGGACTGACCCTAAATCCCTGGGACAGTAGTGGTAGTGGACCAAACTGAAAGCTCAAGTGGTGCATTCTCCACTGGCGCAAGTGGAGCAGCTGACAAAAACTCTATTTAGCAGAATTATAGTAGACCCGATATGGAGGATTAGGAATAAAAGGAAAGCATTTTAATTTACAATTTCTGTATTCACTCATCTATCCACTTGGCCTTTAAGATCTCTTTGACCCCTCTAAGCACTGGGTTGCAGGTTGCCTCCCTAACTATGCTGTTTGTACTCTGCCCAAGTTGCCCTCAAAAGAAATTAAATTCTCCCTGTAAGTCAAGGTAATTTTTTTTTTTTTGTAACTTAAATTTTTGTTTTTTATTGATTTTACAGGGATCATACAAAAAACGTACCCTTTTTCACATCATTTGTTTCATGTAGATAATGGAAGCTTACAGTTTTACTAACAGCAAAAGTAAAATGCCCAAAATTGCTGTCTATAATCTGAGTAACATTGTTGAAGTATTTAAACACATAATATATTATAACAGTGCTGGTTATTCTGCAACAGTATCTTATACCTAAATTGGTCATTTCTATATGGTCCTTCTGAAACACGAAAAATGTTAGAATATGTAACCTTCCAAATTTAACTAACAGGTAAAGGGGGGAGACCCTGTAGAGTACCGGCAACCAAACCTCTCAGAACCCATATGTCCCAAATTTTTGTGTATTGGTCCATTGTGTATTGGTCCATTCCGTTCGAATGCTTTATTCGAATTTACTCTGGTAATTATTTCAGCCAAGGTTGGTGGCGTCGAGATCTTCCAGTTGGACGATATTGCCAAGCGAGTAGCTGTTAGAACTTGATTGACCAAAGTTTGTCCACATTTGCGTAAACTGGGTATAGGTTTGCCTAATAGCAAGTTTAAGGGATCCAATGGTATTGTCCGCTGAAATAGCTGACTTAAAAGGTTCGTCACTTCAGTCCATAGTGGCTGTATCACTGGGCATTCCCAGAACATGTGTAGCAATGTTCCCAAAGCTCCACAGTTTCTCCAGCAGAGAGGTGTGTGTTGCGGAAAAAATTTATGCAGTCTTTCAGGTGTGTAATACCAACAAGTCAATATTTTATATATATGTTCTTTTTGTCTCACACAGGTGACCACCTTTTTTGCATTGTCCCATATCATAGACCAATCCTTAGCTTGTATCGGTTGTGGAAAAGCTTGATCCCACTTTTCCATATATCTATGTCTGTGTCGGTCCGGATCTGAAGGTGTAGTCAGTAGGTTATAAATTCCAGAGATGAGTCCTTTCTGTGGTAATCCCCGAGCTGCCAGAATTTCGAATGCCGTAGGGGAGTTTGTCCTAACATAGGAGGCATAAGGTGTAAGAAAGTGGCGAATCTGAAAATATTCAAACAATTTTATGTCAATCGCTGGTTGCTGCTCTCTAATTGTTTGAAAAGATAGCATTGTATAAGTTGATGGATTCAGGAGGTCCTTTATCGTGAAGAGCTGTAGTTTTGACCATCTTTTATAAAATGACGGTTCGTGTCCTGGTGGAAATCTAGGGTTGTTCAAATACGTTGTCATAGGTGATTTAGCTGAAGTCAGCCTGTGTGTATGTCTGGTTTTCAGCCAAATGGAATATGTGAGTTTTGTTGTCGACAGAGCATTTGAAGGAATCCGAATGGATGGGGTGGTATCCCATATAAGAGAGTTTTAGTGGAATTCTTTTGCTATAAGACTTTCAATCTGGCCCCAGCTAGTGGACGGTTGGTATCGTGACCACTCCAAAAGTTGTCTCAACTGCGCAGCTTCGTAGTACTTTTGGAGGTTAGGAACCCCTAGTCCTCCTAATTTGGTTGATGTCATCATTACTGATTTTGAGACCCTGTGGCTGCGGTAGGACCAAATAAAATTATGTATTAAAGCTTGTATGGTCTTAAAAACTGTTGGAGGAATGGCAACCGGTAAAGTTTCAAATAGGTAGAGATATTTGGGTAATATAGTCATTTTTACGACTGCTATCCTCCCAAACCAGGAAATAATATATTTATTCCATTTCAGGAAAGAAGCCTTCATTTGTTGTATAAGTGGTTTGAAATTAAGATTGTATAGCTGTTCCTTTTTTGCCGTAATTTGGGTCCCTAGGTAAGTCAAAGAGTCCCCCCTCCACCTATAGCCAAATCCATGTTTCAGTGCTTCTAGATCTGTGGGAGAAATGTTAAGAGGAAGAGCTTCCGTCTTATTAATATTTAATTTATAACCTGAGATATTGCTATAATTATCTAGGACTTGGTGTAAATTTGGGAGGGAAATGAAAGGATTAGTTATGGTAAGTAATACGTCGTCTGCAAATAAAGCTATCTTATATTGTGTAGTATCCACCAAGACCCCCCCTATATCAGGATGTATTCGAATGGCCGCTGCTAAGGGTTCTATGCTGAGGGCATATAAGAGTGGGGATAGAGGGCAACCTTGCCTGGTGCCATTACGAATCTGAATAACTTTATAAGACTGACCAGGCAGTTTAAGACAAGTAGAAGGCGTACTATATAAGTTTTGTAAAGCCAACAAATAAGGGCCAGAAAAATTTAAGTGCTTCAATAGTGTAAATAAATATGTCCAGTCTAGTCTGTCGAACGCTTTTTCGGCGTCTAGGCTGAGGACCAGAGAGCGCTCTTTACGTCGTTGAAGTATTTCGTCAAGGTAATTTTTAGCTCATATAAAACCACATCAGTTGAGTTTCTCTGAAAGGAATCTCATTAAACCCTGCATGCTGTTCCTCCAAGACAAAACACTTCTTGTGGCTTTGTTGCAATAGACTCCAATAAGACATGCTTTTATCTTGGATTCTAACAAGACGGTGCTGTATTCGGGATACGGTCAAGTTCTGAGAGCTCATTCTTTTTAAACATAATACAAGCTTGCTCTTTACTCATTAAATATCTCAAACAAGAAACAACATGTAATGAAACAATTAAAGCGAGAGCTACTGACAGGGGTTATTGTCAGGCCAAATAGCAAGTAATGTAAAAAGCATGCTTCAGAAACTTTTATATCACGATTAATTGTTTTCGTATCAAAAGTAACTTCCAGTCTCCAGACAATAGAATATTAATGGCTTTTCTAGTATATTCCTGAGTGAATCAGATAGAAGCTGACATCTCTTAAACCCAGAATTAGGCTTCATCTTCCCTTGCCTTCCACTACATATAAAGAACTAGAGACGTGTCACTGGGCTGATATTTTACACTTTTTAATGGAAGTTTTCAGACTTTTTTGTATTGCTTTTATATTCATAAATGTTAAAAATTTTAAAGGTGCAATCCTTGTTTGCACAGTCAAGCCCTGTTTCATGTACAAGTCTTCTATTGTTCCCATCAGAAAAGTCTTTGTTATTATAACATTCAGTAGGAGAATACATCAGCCAGTGGAGGATGTATTGTTATCTCTATCATTATTTTGATAATTGGTGTCCATATTAATATGTTACAATATGTTTTTAAAGTATTCCTGTCCAATAGCCTTCTATTTTCCGATATGATGTCAGAGTTCTGGCTTCTGGCAGGTAGTTAGTGTTCCATGTTGCCTAAAAAGGGACTGTGCACAGGCTTCCTACTAAGATTGTTTAGCACAAGACAGCACTAGTAGTGTGATATGACAGGGTTACTATCTATTGTTCTGGTTACAGCTACTGGGACTAGCTGAGCCATTTGGGAAATTAAATTCTTGAGTCCCCGACATCAGTTAGAAATTACAAAGGGATGCCAAAAATAGTTTGTAAGATCTATAGGACAAGTACTTAATATGCTTTTCAATTTGATTATAATGCACTGCATACATAAGGGCATAGCATCATACAAGCAAACAAATATAATTTTAGCTTCATCAATTGGCTCTAATGTTTTAGAAATGTTGTTAATAATAATGAAGAAATAGTAAATCCTAAATTATATTTTTTTGCAGCTAGACTGCCCATTTCCATGGACCCAATTCTGTATTTTGGTTGGGAATTTGCATCATCTTAAAAGTTACACTTTTTATTCAAATTGAGCACTATCAATCATTTCAGGGAAGTTATGTGGCTTAATATAGAAGTAAAGAAGTTAATAGGAAAGAAGAGAAAGGCATTTAAAAACTACAAATCTGTTGGGACAGAAGCTGCATTTAATGAATATAAACACTATAATGTTGTAAATCCGCAATCCGGAAGGCAAAGAAAGGAAATGAAGAGTGCATTGCGGCGGAGGCTAAGACTAACCCCAAGAAGTTTTTTAAATATAGTAAAAAGATGCAGGTTGAGAGTGTTGCTCCATTAAATAATGGTATCAGTATGGTTGTAACAGATACAGAAAAGGCAAATGTGCTAAATCAGTTCTTTTCTTCAATGTATACAATAGAGGAGTCTGAATTCCCAGGCTTACATTATAGCTGCACTGATGGCTCAGCTCAATCTAGTCAATGGCTGACTCAGGATATGATCCATAAAGCTTTAATAAAAATTAATGTAAACAAGGCTCCAGGGCCTGATGGCATACACCCCCGGGTTCGAAGAGAGCTTAGTTCAGTTTTAGACCAGCCCCTATTTCTGATTTTCTCAGATTCGCTTTCATCTAGTATGGTACCTATGGATTGGAGAAAAGATAATGTCATTCTAATATTTAAAAAGGGATTACAATCTCAGCCTGGCAATTATAGGCGAAGTTTGACATCGGTGGTGGACAAATTATTTGAAGGCTTGTTAAAGGATCACATTCAAAATGTTGTCCTAGTGAATGGTATTATGAGCAGCATCGGAATGGCTTTATGAAGGATAGGTCATGTCAGACAAATTTGATTGCTTTTTATGATGAGGTAAGTAAGATGCTGGACAGTAGGTGGGCAGTAGATGTGATCTATTTGGATTTTGCCAAAGCGTTTGATTCTGTGCCCAAAAAAACAATTGCTTTCTAAACTATGGTCTGTTGGGCTTAATCTCTCTAATGCTTTATTTACCAGTAGGTCTTTCCAGCTGACACGAGGTCACCCATTCCAATTAGAAGAAAAGAGGAAGGGGCTTTTTACAGTGAGAGCTGTGAAGATGTGGAATTCTCTCCCTGAATCAGTTGTGATGACTGATACATTAGATAGCTTTAAGAAGAGGTTGGATAGCTTTTTAGCAAGTGAGGGAATACAGGGTTATGGGAGATAGCTCATGGTACAAGTAGCTAATATTGCACAACATTTAGCCACTATTCATGCGCACACACACACACATACTCCAATATACCGTATATATATGTGTGTGTGTGTGTGTGTGTATATATATATATATATATATATATAGACAAATACAAGATTCCTCTGCACTCAACCCATTATCAATATATTTAAGACAGAGACATTTTGTGCATACTGCTACTGAAAAATGCCTTACCCTTTAAACAAAACAGGGATTGTTTGTCCATATATTGCAATATATTTAAGATGGCCAACTACGTCAAAGTCATCCCATATCTGGCCAGTCCTATGCTCAATTTTCATTTGATTCATTAAGAATTCTATGGTTTCATTATACATTTTATAAAAGGGACGAATGTGTTTTACCTGCAACTTACTAGCTGCTTTCAAAGTAAAACTCCCAAACTTGGCTGCCCTTTTATTAGACACCAGTGGGATCACCTGACTATAGTTGGAGGGGGTGGGAGCTACAACATGGAGCTGGTCACTGCTCTTGTAGAACTATAACAAACAAGGGAAAGTTGTGCTCACCACTAGTTTTTAAAATCATTAGGCGGGGGTGCAATGAGGGTGTGACCACAAAATACATATAGACAAATACAAGATTCCTCTGCACTCAACCCATTATCAATATATTTAAGACAGAGACATTTTGTGCATACTGCTACTGAAAAATGCCTTACCCTTTAAACAAAACAGGGATTGTTTGTCCATATATTGCAATATATTTAAGTTGGCCAACTACGTCAAAGTCATCCCATATCTGGCCAGTCCTATGCTCAATTTTCATTTGATTCATTAAGAATTCTATGGTTTCATTATACATTTTATAAAAGGGACGAATGCGTTTTACCTGCAACTTACTAGCTGCTTTCAAATTCTTAATGAATCAAATGAAAATTGAGCATAGGACTGGCCAGATATGGGATGACTTTGACGTAGTTGGCCAGCTTAAATATATATACACATACTCCAATATACTGTATATATGTGTGTGTATGTGTGTATATATATATATATATATATATATATATATAAATATATATATATATAAATATATATATATATATATATATATATATATATATATATATATATATATATATATATATATATATATATATATATATATATATATTTATATTCTTAGACAAGGCCCTAGGCAACTTATGCACTGTAATAAAGGCATCTTACGAAAAGCAATAGCTTTGAGGTTTCCTAGCACATAACCAGAATCTGAATCCTTATGAAAAATACTGAAAGTTAGACAGGGCCAAAGGGCTGTAATTTGGGAAGTGCAAAGGCAGCATTTCTGTGACAGGCAGCCTGGGGGAACCTTCTGGGACGCATAGTCCTCTCAAGGCTTTTATGACTGACGAGTTCAAGGTACATATGTTATAAAAAAATGTATTAGTACGCAGTAGTTCACCCAGCCAGCACTGAAAATTTAGAGAATAATAGAACATGGCAAATAATAGATGACAGAAAATGCTTTGGTGTAGTTCTAGCTGTTGAACAGGTGAAATCAGATAAGCATTCACATTTTCTTTTGGCTGCTCAGTAATACTTAACCCCTTTTGTATCTGGTAGGATTTTGAGTACATGGGCAGTGCAATGCTAGAATGCCAGTGAATATCAGCCCCAGTTAAAGCACTTGACTAGCGCCAAATGTATGTCAGGTAGTGTGCTGGCACCACTCACCAGAATCCTTTTGACCTCTTCTAGAACGCAATTTGCAATTTGATTATGGGCCGGGTTGAGACGAGTATCACCTTTTGTGTTATATGGCGGCTTTTCTACTTATTTGGGGTGGTGACCACATTAATAGCTTTTTTTGTACCATGATGATTAGACACCAGCATTAACATTGTTAATTCTTGGAAATACCCTTTCTCCTCATTTCTCCACTTGCATGCCAACACACACTATAGGGTTAATTGTTACTTATATATTGGAACTGCTTTAAGATTGAGATGATGTAAATAAGCATTTATAGTACTATGCTTTTTCACTGATATAAAACACTTTTTTTTAACCAGCTATTTTTTTTATATGGCTAATGAATTTATAATAAAGATAGCTTTCTATTAGTGGTTCAATCTAATGGAGGATGCTGGGAGTTGTAGTTTGTATTTGTGTTAACTCATTGAACCCCCCCACCCAGTATTTTTACAGTTCAGAATTAATTGGTTAATGCCGAATGGTTATGGGTGGATTATAACTTGGGTGACTGCTCTAAAATTATATCTAGATTTTTTTTGGTTGACAGCTAATTAGTTGGCATACAATTATATTATCATGAATGGTACAATCATCACTATTTCTGACAAAGAAAATTGTGATTAAAAATTTACTGTACATGTAATGTCATCTACTTTTACTTGAAAAGAGCTTGGTGGTCTGTCATCCTGCAATAAATATAAACCTGGAGCACTATGAAATAGCTCTCTTTTATGTGCTAGTGAAAACCAATATGTAAATACACAATATACAGCTTAAATTGCAGCTAGTTCAATTCAAGTTATTTTGCAGAATTAGTGCCTGTTGGTTTCTATTATTGTTGTACTTTCCCTTTAAAGTGGCTTTTCACCTTCCAAACACCTTTTCAGTTGAATTCAGACCACCAGAAATTAAAACTTTTTTCAGTTCACTTTCAGTTTTTCAGTTGTTTTCCAGTTTTTATTTTTTTTACCATTTTTTCCCAAAATTCAAGTGTAAAGTTTAATGTTTCCATCTCTAGTGTGGCATATCTAGTCTGGCAGCTCCTGGATCCACACACTAAATACAGTGATAGGTCTAGGGATAGCGAGACCCCTTACTACTGCTCGGGTGTTGAGACTGTTAGTAATGGTATGGCCAAGTGACTAATGCTAAATAAATGAGGGATCCATGGGGGGGGGGATTTATGTAAAATTGGAGACTGCACAGAAAAACCTGTACAGTAAAATAATTGTTGAAAAACCAATAAAGTTATTTAACATGCTCTAGGAAGGTTATGAATCTATTATTGAATGATCACTCACTTATTCATGTGCCTCGCTTTTGTTCACATTCTGCACTGAGTCAATGTAGGAATATCACCCGATAGGACTGTAACCTAAATTACCTACTTACAGGCTGTTTGTCATATTATTTGATTCAGTGTTAAACAGGGATATGCACACTGAAGTTATGTATCTCTTGGGTTTGAAAATAATTGCATGAAAAAATGAAACCCTGCATTCATCAGTGGCCATTGATGTCATTGGACTAAAGTTACCGACTAAAGTTACCGACTAAAGTTACCGATCATTTAAAAATTCAGGAACACGTTCAGAGAATCCGGCCTATATTTAATTTGAAAGGTGCGTCCAAGCCATTGAAAAAAGTAATTGTTTATAGTGAACGATGTAAAAAAACAACTGAACAGAAAAAGTATTTGAAAGGTGAACAACCCTTTTAACTGCCCTACAACATGCATTTACTAGAAGGCTCTGCGAACCTTAAGGTGGCCATACACGGGCCGATATAAAATGCAGACAGACTGAGTCTTGGACAGTTAGGTTTATCTTTTTGAACAATATTGTTGGGTTAAGATGGATTCAAATTGCTCCAGATTTTTTGTGACTCCTGCTTTTGGTAGTCACAGTGAAATGGTGATGTGTGACATAGGATTCTTGCATGGATATAAGCCGAGAGGTGGTAAGATCTCAATGCAGAGTGCCAAAAGGTGATCAGATCAAAACATTCAGTCTGATGATGAAAAAGTATCATAGAAAGACTTTTACAAAAGGTGAACAGAAACTTTTAAAGGTCCTGTCCATTTAGCATTGATTTTTAGTGTATACATTTTAACTGGCAGACTCGATTTGGTTTATTCCTGTAGACTAGATTTGGTTTATTTCAATTTCTGGACCTTATTCTGCTAGGTAAATTATCTCTCCCTTTCCATTTAGTTACATGATAGATCATGTATCTGCTATTGACTTTGTAACTCATTTGAAAGCGCATTGCTTATCAAAAACTGGAAGGTTGTATATACAGTAGCTTGTGGTTACTTGGTGTAGTAGATTAGGACTTTGCAGAAATTGTCCCACTTATTGAATTGAGATGGTTGGGAGGTCTGATTATGGTCATGGTGTATGCCATATGTGTCCCACAGATTTGATCTATTTTAGGTCACCTTTATACCAAGATCCCACATTGCTCCTAAAAATTTTCATGGTAATCCAAAATTCATAAATTAAACTGCCACAAACATACAAACTTTTAGGATTTTATAGAAAAATGTTTTGGTAGGCACAAGCTTCTGCTACCTGTCTTACATTACAACTTTCCAGGCTTATTAAGTCCCATGTGCATGAGGGACTTAGTCTGGAAATCTGTACCCCACTTGATGAACAGTCAGGAGAGGTATTGTTCTGCAAGCATATAACATGAAAAACTTGAGGAAGACCTTTTTAATTAAGCTAAGTTCAAGTGGCTGTAGAATCAAATCAATAAATGCCTCAATATTAGGCCAAAGTTTTAAGAAGGTTTAAAAGAAATGCAGAAAGAGCAGGTCAAGTGTTAAGAACCTGCTATTGATTATTACTCTACCTCATCTGTTTTGCTAAACCATAAATATTTAATGTTGGGTTTTCAACTCTTGCAGCATTTTGATAGCCAGTCATCCATGCACCACTATGACCTCTGAAGGCAAATGACAATAATTATGATAAATGGCTCTGGTTAAGTGCAGAGTCCTTGGGTTAAAAGCTGAAGATGAAGTATCCCAGTATTTATACACGGGCTAAACTCCAAATAGCACAAGGTTAAGGGTAATTAGTTTGAACAGTGTATAAGGAATGCCTCTAGAAAGTATAAACCATTAACAAAATTATGGAGTTTAGCGGGCGAGTTTCACTAGCCCCATTGCTTTCTCTACATAGATCCCAGGAGATAATTTTCTCACACATGCAGTTTTTTTTGCATTTGCAGATTTGAGTTGTTCTGTTTCTGTAAAGACTGTGCATCTAGATCTGACAAGTTATAATTATTTAACACTGCCTAGTGAATATCATTTTCAGATCATGGAAGCCAAGATAAACTACTGGGTATTTGATTAGTGATGTTTGGACTGTGTTTGAGAGGATGCTCAGAAGATACTGACATTAATTGGCTCATAACATCAATTCTTTTGCTTGTTTTTCTGTGCAGATGCAAAAGAATAAGGGTAAACAACACATTTTTTAACTTTTTTTAAACTTAATTTGTTATTATGAGTGGGGTAAGAAAAACGTTCAGTAAAGTAATCACATTCTAGAAATTTGGACTAAGCCATAGAAAGAGGAAACTTTTGTTGTGTAGACAGATAAACCCTACCTTAAAGGAAAAGATATCAGCTGAATTTTCTTTAACTGGCAGATATGCAATATGTTTTTCTTCCATAATTCAAATAATGGTGCAATGATGTTTTAACATAAAATAAGTGATTTTGTTTTGACCATTTGTATTTATTTTATATTAATTTGTTATATTTGGTATGAAAAGAACAATAGCACCTTCAAACAGGTCTTTAAAAATATGATATGACCAATTGCATTAAACATGGGTTAAAAATATCAGCCATTATAGCAATACTACCATATTCACCCAGTTCAGCTTCACAAACTATAGTTAGTCTAGGAAACAGCAAAGTGCCAACAAAGTTATTCTTGTCTCTAGAGGACATCCTACCAAATTCCAATTGGGTCACTCCCCTGTCATTGCCAAGACAACTACACTGCTTATCTCAGTTAAATTTATTACAGGCAAAGTGTTTAACTCCTTCTATAAGCAGCACTTTCTTATTACTTTCTAAGCTTGGCAAATGCTAGGGAAGAGCAGCTGAAGGAAGTTACGAATATTAATCAAAGATGGTGAATTCGAGTCAGGGGGCTAGCTGCATTTCAAAGGTGAATTACTCATGTCAGAACACACTTACGTGGAAAAAAACCTAGTGGGTTCAGTAAGCAAGAAGTAGATGAAACTGTGTGGTTATGCATTTTCACATTTCCTTCTCCTTTAATAAACTGTGTAATGAACAATTTTTTCTAAAATTACATTTCTTTTAGTGTTACTAAATTCTGCCCTGTGAATAATAGTTATGATAACTCAAGCTACTATACCTCTCTCTGAGTAAACCATAAACATACAAAACATAAGTTTGAAGGGCCTGGTTTTTTTTTGTCTCAGAGATTAGTCTCAGTTTCACTTTGCCTGCATTCAGCAATACTTCAATTCAGGGTGGAAATAGTTAAAAAAATGACACCAGAATGTCACTAGAATTGATACGCAAGCTATGGAGCATCTAGTGGCTGTATGGCACTGGGGGGAACATTGCCTTATTCAGGTGACAAGCTGCCACCCTGATGACTCCCTTGCTCTCCTGTTCTGCACTCAAAACTTTAGAGCTACAGCAGGACAAGGGGGGCTGCATCGCAAGTACAGGAAGCATTATTACTCTCTTCAGAGTTGTGGTTTGGCACAAGGTGCAGAATGCAGCAATTCCACAAGCAAAATTTTTTTAAAAGGGAGCAATTGTAGTTAAAAATATATATACATGTATAAAAAAATATTGCAAGTACTTTTCTAAATGTTTTCTAAACAAATATATCCATTATTTCACCCCCAACTGTGTTTTAAAGGTTTTCTGAACAAATATTCCCATTGTTTTCCCACCTATTTGTTGCTATGTTCTGAAATTTCTACCGTCTCAGTTAGTTATTAGCGTGAAAGCAGTTTCTGTCATTAGGGTGAAAGCAGTGCATGTTCTCAAAGTCCAAGGAATTCTGGACACTTTTTCCCTTTTCCACCAAGCACAGAAGGGGTTCAACAGGTATAAAGTGAGTCTGTTAGTGTCCAGGGTAAGATTAGAAAGCTCTCATTGTACATCTGAAAGCTTACATTAATAATTACCTTTCAAGCATTGAACAGACACTTTGCAATTTGTAGCAACTGGTTGTTGTATGGGGCGGGGAGCTATATGGTCTAATATGGTTTTATCTGAAGCACATTTTTAGTATCTGCCGGATGTGGTGTTTACGGTATGTTCTTTCTTCCCAGTAATTTGGTGGATAAGGCAGCCAAAGGGCACCAATGACCTATATATATATATATATATATATATATATATATATATATATATATAGATATAGATATAGATATAGATATAGATATAGATAGAGAGATAGAGAGATAGAGAGATATAGATATATATATGCCAATGGGCAGCAAAAGGCTGCTAATGTCCATGTACTCACTGCTTCATAACATAATATGTATGCAATGTAGATCCAAATACTTTCCTTTAAATACTGAAAAGGACAAACTTTTTTTTTTTTTGCATAGGTCGATTCCTTCCCTAAAAAGACTAATCAGCATTTCAGTTCAATAATTAATTCATGATATCATAGTTGACTTAAGAGCTGCTGCGTGAAAACTGGCACACATTTCAGAGGAAAGAATTAATAAAATGTACATTTCCTAATCTTTGTGTTGGATGCCTGCCAAAAGTTAAAAGGCGGAAAATGACTTCTAAACTTCTTTTTCTTTGCCTTAAAGCATTTGTTTTAGCTCATATCGACTCCAGTGATTGAAAGGGTTAAACATTTCAGCACAGCATTTTGCTATTTCATGCTGAGAAGGTACCATGTACAAGTTGAAATGAAAGTTTCCACTTGAAAGAACCTCTGCTGGGACAGTATAATATGTTTCAACTGAGCTCACATTAAATGACAAGTCCAAGGTATGTACTGGAAAATTGAAAGTTATATTCAGCATGTAATTCTGTAGTGACTGCACATTCCAAATAGAACTGCTGTCTGCTTGAACAGTGAGTAGAATTCAGATTGTGGCTATTTCTACAAACCAAAATGATTAATTGCTGGTTAGAATATGTGTTATAGAATATGTGTATATATCTATTATTTGATTTAATTTAACTTATTCGAATAGTTATTTTTAAGGCAAATTCAATTAGGGTCTGTACATCTCACATGGTTGATCATAATTATTCTTGGCAGATTCAGGAAATCCTTGTCTAATCAAGAAAATAAAATAGTCATGGGAGGGAGAGTGACACTGATGAGTAGCCATTGAGGAAGCTAGGTACTATACAGGTGGGGTGAGCCTCAAAGGCACATTACTTTATTTTGATTGTATTGTGAAGACTTCATGCATGACTAAAATAGCATTTCTATTACAAAATACACAACAGTACATCAAAAGTCCTCACTACAAAAATGACCATTCATTTATTGTATATTTTTATTGATTATAAGGGAATATAACACACATTTTTGTTTGGGTTTCTTCCAGAGCATAACGTTGCATCAGATTATGGGTCATTTTTAATCCTGCAGAATAGTGATGGTTTACAGTGGTGAATAAATGCACATTTGCAGCAGACCCTCTGCAGCTAATGGTATATTTCCCTTTACTTTGAGTTTGAAACTATTTCGCTGTGGATGGAAGCAATGGAAATAGAGACCTAATTGTAGCCTTAAAGGAGAAGGAAAGGTTAAAACTAAGTAAGCCTTATCAGAAAGATCCATCTAAATATACCAGTAAACCCCCAAAGTAGTGCTGCTTGGAGTCCCCTGTCAAAAGAAACACTGCATTTCTTTCCGTCTATTGTGTATACATGGGCTTCTGTATCAGACTTCCTGCCTTCAGCTTAAACCTCATTGCCCTGGGCGTGAGCATGCTCAGTTTGCTCCTCTTCCCCCCGCCCCTCCCTTCTCTGCTGTAATCTGAGCCCAGAGGAGGGAGAGACTCAGGCAGGAAGTGATGTCACACCATGTTAATACTGCAGCTCCTATCCTAAACAAACAGAGAGTTTCTAGAGCTTTTTACTCAGGTATGGTAAAACATTCTACAGAATAAATATAGCATTCTAGCTTGCACTATTGCAGCTGATCTATTGGCAATAAAATGCCTCCGTAGCTTTCCTTCTCCTTTAAGGAGGGAATTTGTAGCAGTCCCATGTTATTGAATCAGCAATTAGCATTTGCCTTTACATAAGATGAGCTGTGAGAGAATGACATTACTCACTTTTTGAAAGCCATTATGGTCTTTGATAGTTGAGATTGCAAGGTTACTGCATGGGTGAGATGTAATGAGTTTGATTTGTTGGTTCAGTTTGTGGCCAGGGGTCTAATTGTTAGCTTGTGGTTAGTAAAGCTGGACTCATAAGTCAGCAACAGTTCACTTATCCAACAGTTTAGCTCACTGGCCAAAGTAAAAGATCTCCAGGAAAACTAATGGAGCACTAATGAAAGATATGAGCAGAGCAGGCTAGCGATTTTTCAGTTGGTGATTGGGAATGGTTAGCAATTTTTATAAAGTGCTTTAGCATTTCTGTGAAATATTAATACAGATTATAATGGCGGAATTAATTTGGTAATGTAAAGTTGTGCAAAATAGCTATTATTAAAGTCAGCAGTGTGGTATTCTTAGCATTACTAGGTCATGTTTACAAAACATAAAATGTCCCAAACTCCCTAGTGTATCATTAAGATGCAAAGCAATTCACAAAATACAGTTGTATATTGATACAGGGCATCCAACTAATTAAGGCCTCATGAAGAAAAGAATGACCTATAAACCAAAATGCCACTGTAACTTCCTCTGCTAAATTGCTGTGGGAGCACCTGGACTATCAATATTTCATATGCATGTGATCTACATGGAACCTTTGCAGCAGAAATTTGATTTTATAAGTGATGTTGACACATTCCTGTCAACAACAGAGAACTATTTCAGTGTTTTTATTTTAATTCCCCTCTATCATACCTCAGCTCCCAGTATTGCCTTTATCTGGCACCCCACATGTTAACTTTACAGTCCATAGTGTCTCAAATCAGTCAGTTGTGCCGTGTTGGGTATTGTAATATACCCCTATGTAATTTATAGGAATTCGTCCTTCACTCTTAAGGTTAAGTACCCTATGCTGACCATGGTCACTGCTCTGCAGTTAGATATATATTAGTTTATATGTCAGGGAACTTCAGATCAGATTGTTTTTTTCCTTTGAGCAATTAGTAGCTGGACAAATGGTATTACCTTGAACCTTCCTGACTGGCAAACAAGGAAGGTGATGGAATCTCTGCTGAATCCTCCAATGATACCGCTGAGAATGTGTATAAATCTATTAAAGTGGCCATTACATATTAACCTATAATAGAAAGAAGATTTATTAAATTTTCAAATACTGGTATCTGTCAAATTAAATTAAATAGAATAGGAGTTTCTAGTGCATTGCAGTTGATGGAACTGCCTGTTAACACCCTAGACAGATATCTGTAGTCAGCTGATTCAAAGCTATTAATTTGTTTTACATGTCCTATACATGATATATTGTCTTATGTTGTCACTGTGATGATGTATTTTCACAAAGAATTAATTGTCAACCATCCACTATGTTGTGTTGAGGATGAGTAAAGTATAACAGTGCTTTATTAGCAGGTTCATGCAGCCAGGATAAACACCACACACTACCTTCCAGGACCATCTTCAATTAGGCGGTATTCTCTCTGTATCTTCCTCTTGCTGCAGTGGCTCAGTATTGGGCAGTATCATAAATACAATGAAATGTTTATTGTGAACAGCTTAACATAGTGTTTTGTAAGATCATAGTTGTCTATAAAGGGTCTATAAATATGTGCAGACAATATAGGGAATAAATGATTCAATGGTGGGCATGCAAAGGTTGCACCCACAAGAGTTTTGCACACTCTCTCTCGCTATGTTAAAACCTAAATTGCCTAATAAATATACAGTGACCAATAAAAGTTATTTTGCGGAAATTAGTATTTGAAAAGGCCCTGAAAGCTTTAGCAATATTTGGACATTTTTCAACCTTCCATGGTTTGTGCACCATAAAATATATCCGTTCATAGGTTATTATTATTATTCTTAACAGGTATTTATAGAGTGCCAACATATTGTGCAGCGCTGTAAAGCAAATGTGTTTATACAACTGAATCACATATGGAGAGCATACAGAGTTACATATATCACAACCAATACTGGTACAAAAGGTAAGGAATTCTATGTGAATTTTGTGGTCACAACCTCATTGCACCCATGCTTAATGTTTTTAAAAAATTAGTGGTAAGCACAACTTTCCCTTGTTTACTGAGGTTTATAAGCCTGGTGGCAGTCTAGACGTGATATGATGAGGGAGTGAATAAGAATTTTGGCGGCATCTTGGGTGATGAATGATTGTATTTTGAATATGTTCCTTATGTGGAAGTGACATGGTTTAGTAAGTGACTCGATATGAGGAGTAAAGGGCATAATCTAGGATAACCCCAAGGCACAGGGCCTGGGGAGATGGGGTGATTGTTAGCTATGATAGATCAAGAGAGGGTTTTTTTCAGAATGGGGGTGAGGAGCATGTTTTAGTTGAGCAGGAAAGATTCCAGTTGAGAGTGAGAGATTAAATAGATGAGTTTAATTAGGCAGGGATTGGCATTGCAGAGGTAAAGTTTAATTGGCAGGTAGTAAGGTGAGCAGAGGCCAAACATTTTGAGACTTCCTCATTAGCCACAGGGGAGAATGAGCACAGAAGAAACAGAGGAGTGTGGAGGAAGGTTAATGGAAGTCTAGGGGGTTGAGTGGTGTAACTTCACATCTGATAGTGTCAATTTTGTTTTTGAAGTGCTCCGCGATATCTTGAGCAATTATAATAATTATTAAAAATTTTGCATGTCATCCATGTGAAATTGAGCTCTGTGAAATCTGTGATTTTGAGAAGAGAACATTGGTGAAATGTTTAGTCTTTTTTAGCTTGGGAGTAAAATGGCACAGCTGCTAGATAAAAAAATTATTTTAGCACTCAAATGGGAGTAAGTCTTTTGGGTTTCTTCTTCCACCATTAGCCTTACATTTTTATCATACTGCAAATCTGAGCAGTTCAATGAAAGCCAAAGATTGTCAGGAGGTAGCTGGGAGCTGTAGTCCAATAACACATAGTTAACATTCCTGATATGTAAGTATGTGTTCCCCTTATTCTTGCTGTTCTATTCGAGTCAGTTCTTTAGTATTTAGTATCTGCTTTCCCCATTTTGACTTTTTTTATAGAACAGATTTCAACAATACCTGAAGGTTATAAAAATCGTAGTTAATCCTTATGAAATCTTTACTTCAAAGCCATAGGTTGTGGCTATTGAAATGCTAATGAAAATGTATTTAGATCATAAAACAAGATAAAACAACAATAAAAGCCAGGCTGAAATGTAATTATCAAAACCTGATATTTTGTTAATCGACAATAGAGTTTTAGGTGGCTTTTTATTGAGAGGCAGAATGATGGATTGTCATGTATCAGGCAGCCTGCAATTAGCAGCTCATGCAATAAATGTGGTTTGCTGCATCATTAGTTCTCAGACCTATCATAGCATATTTAGTAGCTAATTCAGACATCAGGCTGTATGCATAATTTGGTCAAAACAGAACTTAACGCGGCATTAATTTTGTTATGCCACTTTTCTACATGATGTGCAGTGCGCCCTTTACCACACCTTACAATATACCCTGTTGTGTGCTGGAAGGATCACTGGACTGCCAAATTTTACTATGCCAAATATAGACAGACAAAGTATAGAGAGATGGTTATCTGTTGGCATACAATTCTTCAATTTGGTTATTCATGATGATGTCTCTTCTTGGGTCCAAGGATCCAGTTACTACATGCTGCATTTAAATTATGGTTAGGTAGCCAAACAAGGTTTGTTTACAAAGCATTCTTGAAGTGGCATATTGATTCTGTCTTGCCAAGCCATTTTACTATAATTTACAAGTTCCTTCAGTTCCCATGACATTGCAGCTTACATTTAACACACTTCCAGCTCACTGTCTGTCAGGCTATATGTAGTAAGGTTTATGATCATATAAAAAGTCGGTTGAAAGCTAGGTGTTTGTTCTTGTAGCAATGCCCGAAATGAAGAGCTTTAGAATACTGATATATTTATGAAGGGGTAATATATATTTACATCCCGCATGAGCCTGACAAATAGATTTTTGAGTAGTGTTTTTAAGGAGTCTTCCCTCTTATTAGTCATGCCAGCTTCCAATGCATATAAAGGGTGCATATAAAGGGTGGGTATTAAGTATGAGTAAAGTACCTCTTATTCAGACTCATACTATGCGTAATTATTTACAAGTTGCTGTGGTACAAGCTGGAATTAAAATACATTTCACTGGGAATTCTACAATTTGATTTACACAACATACCCCTTAAAGGAGAACTAAACCCTAAAAATGAACAGAACTAATTGCACCAGCCTAAGGTTTCAGCTTCTCAATAGCAGCAATGATCCAGGACTTCAAACTTATCACAGGGGGTCACCATCTTGGAAAGTGTCTGTAAAACTCACATGCTCAGTGGGCTCTGAGCAGCTGTTGAGAAGCTAAACTTAGGGGTTGTCACAAATTATCAAGCAGAAAATGAGGTTGGCCTGTAATATAAGCTAATGCTACAGGGCTGATTATTAAATTCTGATGCTAGTTGCACTGGTTCTCTGCTGACATGTAGTAATTATCTGTATTAATTAGTATTCAGCCTTAGATTGTGACATTTATATTCTATGTGTATTGTATATTGTGCGTTGGTCCCTAAGCTCAGTAAGTGACAGCAGCACAGATCATGTGCAGTGAATAAGCAGAAAAGAAGATGGGGAGCTACTGGGGCATCTTTGGAGACACAGATCGTTACTGCTAAAGGGCTGTGTTGCCTTGGGCTGGTACAGAAGCCCAAAACAAAATGTACAACATTTCACCCTACTTCTTTAGTTAGGCTTTAGTTTTCTTTTAAGAGTGAAAATTGAACAACAAAAGCAGACATTTGTTGGTTGCATACATATTTATCTTCTGAAATCAATATTTGGTAGAACCAACTTTGGTGCAATTAAAGCCAGGGTAAGTACATACCAGCTTTAAACACTGTTTGTGTGTGATTTTGACCAATTCTTTTTGATTTTTTTAATGTTGTTTAGGTTAAACCAATAACTTGGAATCATATAGATCCTCCTTTGAATTTGGATCAGGGATTGTGATTTGATTTGGATGGTTCTGCTGGAAGATTTACTTTCTATCAAGATTGTTATTTAGCAGCCAGAATCATTGCAGTTTCCATCTGTGTTTTTTCAACATCCATATTTTTATTTTGACAAGATGTCGAGATCTGGTTGATGAAAGAAAAGCCCAGTAACATGTTGTACCACCACCGTAATTCTCTGTAGGTAGGAACCAACAATATTAAGGCTCTGTATAATAGTATACTGTGAAGTTAAACGGTACAGAATGATCCATTGCTTAAAAGAAGCCATTTCAAAACACATCTGCATTTTTCCAATAGCACAAGAGTGTTCCAATTGCAATGTGGAAAACAGTTTGAGGTCAGATGATACTCAGCTAGAGCTTTCTGCCTATAAAACTCAAAGTGGGTCTTGTGTCATCCAACTAACCTAAACAACAAGGAGAACAAGATTAATAGCTGCAATTACAGCCAAATGTGATCCTACCAAGTATTGACTTATGCAACCAACAAATGTATTTTGTTTAACATTTTTATCACAAGTAAAACATTTTGTGACTTCAAGGTTATGTTGTGTAACTCTTAACTGTAAAAATCCCTGTTAAATCCATATTAATTAAAGACTGTAACACAACTATATCAAGGCAAGTCCAGGGATGGGATGCTTACTGTATACAAGGACCTGTTCATACAATATTGAAAATAATTTCTACTTTTCTAAGCTACACTTACATGCTACAGTACTATCATGATGCTTAGTAATCACTAGGGATGGTTTAGGGTAGGGCTCCAAAATCCGAGAGACATTTTGTGGGAAAATTAAACATTCTACCTCTATAGAAACCTTTAGTATTAAAGGATGTTGCCACGATTATCTGCAAAATTAACCAAAACAATCTCATCTTATTGTGACTTATGTATAATTATGAGTTGACACAGCATAGCAGCTTCCAGCAGAGGACTGGCAGAAGAATATATTTCTGAACATCTGCTTTAAGCCCTTTATCATTGCCGTGGTGCCAGGGACCCTATTAATGAAGTGCCATTTAGAAATTTGATTAAATGAGCTCTTCTTTTTCTCTTTATGATGGCTAGAGAATTCTTTAATAAATTCCAGTTGCTTAGGATTTTCAATTCCAATAAATATGCAGCTGCAGTGTGTGCTGATGGTCGCTGAAATACTGATTCGAAAGATAATTGGCTGGTATAGATATTTTGGTGCCAATTTCTATAAAGGGAAACTGCTAAATCTGTATTAAATTTCATGTATAATACATTATTTTAAGTAATTTTTTTAATTGATGAAGAACAAATCATAAACAAATTATCTGATGGGATCATGTGCACCATAAAATTAGCTGCAGTGCATCATTCTCAGCACAGCATTATTAATAATAACCATTTTATACAGACAGCTACCAGAAATGTGATCTTCCGAAAAACTCTATGATTTGTAGGCAATAATTGCTAAAGGCATAAGTTAGAGAGAAAAAGTATTGCTGATCTCTATCTTGGTCTTTAGCAGGTGCACTAAGAAAATAATGCAACAATATATACATATGGAAAAGGTAGACATCAAATAAATGAGTTATTAAAAGTCCAATGGAACTAAGACCATGAAAAAAATTCAAGGCAGGATTATATGTAGAATATAGTTTACTGAGTATACCTTATGTGGCGTGCTTTGCCTTTGGTTCAGGTATAAACAAGGTATATTTGTGTGGCTTGAAAATGTGAACTATTTGCCTGGCTGCCATCTGTTTATAATAATTGCTTCATAGAAAGTATTGGATTAAAAAGAGGGTTTTCTATAAATTTGTCACAGATTTGAATGGCCTTGAAGATGGAAATGAAAGATCATTATAATATTATTGGCTAATTTGCAAAATCACAAAATGTCTAAGGAATACAGCTCCATATAATATGCTCTAACTGCACTTGACATATTATATTGCTTTGTTAGCCTTACTGCAGAAATGTAAAAGCCTTGGGCTAAATAGGGAGGCAGGGTAATGAATAACAAAGGAATACATGACACTGCATTATTATTACAGGTATTATTTTGACAAGAAAGTTCTTCGTTTTAATACAAAACTACAAGAAGCTTTGAAAGCTCTCCAAAAATCGGTTGACAAGTTTCTCATTGTATAATTTTTGGTTGTTTAAGGCCCTTCTAATATATCCTGTGTTTCACACATCCTCCGCTTCCATTCCCTACCGGATTTCAGTCTGCAGCTAGACCCTGTCTAGTGTGAATTTACAGAAATTTTATATTGTTACATGTTATTTTTCTGGTTTGGCTTGTACATCTCTAGTAGGGGATTAGCTTGCGATACCCTGTGGAGAAACATATGGTGACATTGTAGTACCAGAGGGCTCAACTTAAACTACAGTTCACCTACACTAGGGTAGCAGCTGAGATTGATCTGTGATTATGACTTTTTCATGGTGTAAACTGTCAGTATAGTACTATGTACTTAACTTTTATAGACGTTTTATTGCCCATCGTGTGCACTGTTGTTGTGTTATGTTCCCTCTAAAATCCCATAAGATTAGTATGGGTCAGGAAACTCCTACATAACTGCTTGTTTCTTGTGTTTCACTCAAGACATCACTTTCTGCATTAATCATAAAAAGAAATCCTGTATTTTTTTTCAGAATTTCAAATTAGTTATTTTTATATCTGTTAAGCCAATTGAAAAAGTTATAGGGTAAAACTTTTAATTTGAAAGCATAACAAAAGTGGTGTAAAGGTGATGCCTTTATTGGTTAACTAAGATGATAAACAGAGCAAGATTTTAACATTTCAGTTCTTTTTTCATAGCAAAGAAGCCCTGTTGGCTATATACAGAATTTTGTACACAAAAAACAAAAAAACATAAACATAAATTGAATTGCAAGCAAAGGCAGACATATGGGGAGGTGGGTTATGCAAAGGGGTCCTGACCAGCAGTGCTGGCATCAGGGGTGGACAGGGGGTACAAGTGTCCCGGGCCTGAAGGGGGGACCGGCAGTGCTGCACTTTTGAAAGAGCTGGGCCCCTCTTGACGGTGCCAAAGCCGTGCGGCCATTTCCGAAGTCCCGTACAGCTGAAATGCAGAAGTGCCCGAAAATCCAAACTCCCAAAGTGATGACAAGACCCGAAGTCACGAAAGGAGGCAAAGTTGATGTCCTGAAGTCATGAGTTCAATTCTACTGAACACCAATTTGTGTTTTTTCTAATTGTTTGTGTGGGGGGGTTACCTTTTTTAGCACTGATGTCTGGTGGTCTTTTAACTGTTGTTTGGAGTGGGAGGGAGCTGGGGTGGGCAGGGCCCAGGGGCCCCAAAAATTTAGTTGTATGGGGCCCCATGATTTCTAATGGCGGCCCTGCTGACCAGGCATTAGAACTAGGTGTGAAATGGATTACAGATTACTTTAGTAGATTGTTTTCAGTTTTTTTTTAATTTATACAACAGTTCCCAATGTAGTTAGTTAGCCATAAATTTGTTGCCTAAGTTCAGTCCTGTCTCCAGACTATTACAAAGCTTGTATAAGTTTGTATCCCACACATTTCGTTGCCTTGGCTGTGGTTGGGGCTAATAAAATGCTACCTACTGGTGTGTCCAGTTTCTAATTGTTTATGATAAACTGGTGGCAACTGGATATTTTTTAAAGGCTTTCTGATTTTTTTATAGGGTAAAATTTTGATGTAAAATGATGCTCTATGCCACATCTGTATTGCTTAAATATTTTCAATTTTGTATCAGATCTTGTTTGAGAACATGTTTTATCACATGAAACCACTATTGATGAAATCTGGAATTGAATTAGGTGGAAAGTATTTTCATTTAAGCTGAATCTAGGTCTACAGCTTTTGCTTTAAAATTTTTGGAGAAAACTTCAAGTAATTCTGTGAAACCCACAAATAATTTCAATGTAATTTGCTCCACTTCTGAGTGGACAATGGTCGCTGTCACCATGAGATGCTTCAGTAGAATACTTTTGCAAAGAGATACATTTCTAAGCTATAATAAAATGCTTTGCAGTCTTTAAAAAGTTGTGTTTTCTAGGCTACGCGCTCCAGACAAAATATACAACCTCTATAGCAGCAGCAGATAGTTATATGGGTGTAATATATCACAGCTTTCTAAATTCACAATGCTCTGTAAAAACGTGCCATGTGAACTTTGAGGTTTTTTTTTAATTTAAAAGAAATGCTCACAAAGCCATAAGCCCAGTGTCCGTTATAAAAATGTTCATTTACTCAGCAAATCTTCATAGTCATACTCAGCAAATAGTCTTGGTGAAAGCTAACCAGCAGACAGATACTAAATAAGTGCAGGTCAAGTGATGTACCAGCTACCACAGATGTGTAGTATTTTTATGGTTTAACAGGGACACACTTAACTGTTCTTCATTTGTTTGTTTTTTTGGTATGGTCAGGATCAAACACAGAGTTCACTCTTAAAGGAGAACTAAAGCTTAACAAGATAGTAGGGTAGAAATATTGTATCTATGATTCTTAACTATCTCTTTAACATCCATTTGCAAATATTTTATTTCTAATAAATGTAACTAATGCTTATGCTGTTACGCCATGCTAGTTTAAGATCTGATTTACTCATAAGAAGTAAGAGACACTAACAAATAGCTCTCCAGACAGCATTTATTATTTATATTCTAACCTATTGATTCTGTTAAGTGACGTTTTCATCTTAAAATATATATTAAATTGCTTTTGGCTATCAGTTCTGGCACTCCTGTGCTGGATTCTTGCAGTTATTAATCAACTCTCAAGGGAAGCAAAAGATTAGTATTTTTAAGAAATGTTACAAACCAAAGGTCATTTTACAAGAAATATACATTATTAAAAATATTTGTATATATATTTGATATACTGTCAAGTGAAAAATTATTTTAGCGTTCAGGAGTGTGTTTTTTTTTTTTTTTTAGGAAAATGTTTAGAGGAAAATGCAAAGGCTCTGACATCTTTGAACTGAGCAAAGGTTACAAGACAGGAGAGGGAGAGATAACCTTTCTAAAGCTTTTGGCATATAGAGCATGTGTCTGATGTGTTTTGAAAAAAGGCAATATGCCATCATATGCCACAAATTGCATTTTCTACATTTATGGATTTTTCTCTGAAATTATTTTTTGTTTTTACCCAGATGAAATGCAATGCAAGCCTTGTGTGCCATTAACTTAGGTATTGGTACATTTTAAAGCCTTTGCCGAGCTATTTGTGGCGCTTTACCTCTATAATTGCTGCTTCCATGTGTTAAGATACAGTTAAGATAGATTTAAGACAGAGTTAAGATTTTCTTAATGTTAGTATAATAAAAAGACAACAAATGCTTTGGTTGGCTTTGACTGCACAAAGCTTAGATGTGCTTAGAAAAAGCATGCAGTATTTATATTTTATGTGATCCACATATTTGACTGAGGATGGAAAACAACGTTCTTACTTGTTTTTAGGGACTGAAATGCCAATTCAAAAACTAAATGCATAAATTCAAACTAAATACCATGACTATGTAGGGATGTGAAAATTTAGACACCCTCACATATTATTGACAGGCACATCCCTAGTAATATGGACACCTAATTGGGTCCTAATGGGGACCTCTTAGCTGTGCTTATGTAACCCCTGTAGTTCTCACAGTATAAGCTAGATGGCACTGTGTCATAGTATAAAGGTCTTGGAAACCATACGGTCTGGGTCCATTACTTTAGCCCAACCAAGCAGGCTGGAAGGGAATGGGTAGTGGATCCTAGGAGCTGTGGCCCTAATAAAGTGATAGCATACTCTTTTATAGATCACTCTAGGAGTGATAGACAGGTTTTGTAGTTGAGCATCTTAAGGCTCCAACGAGCATATTAGAGGGATTAAGATCCCTGGGTATTAATAACCCAAAGTAGGGACTAAGTGTTGAGACTAGGGATGATAGGAATTCCTCTAGATTCCACTTAGGGAAAAAGGCTGGAAACTGGGCAATACCTCTTGATTCACTGTGTAACTCTCTGCTAATGTGTCCCTGGCCTGTAGGGATCCAGCCTATAATGGTACTGTGAGAATATGCTACCTTTATGCTATTTGCGCTTTGTGCTCCATTGTGGATATTTGCTACTGTAAATAAATACTGTTTCTTGGTTAAGCATCAAAGAACCTCTGGCGCCCAATTCTTGTGCAGTGGCACACGGTTACAGTTACACTACACCCTACCTCCACCCCGTTGCAATGGCTTACCCCTGAGTAAAGAGGGTCTCATTTGTGGTACCACACCACATGAAAAGTAGCTCCTATTGACCACAGTAGTGTCAATTTACTATAGCGCTACAATTGTAAAGTGATTATTTCTGATAAGTGACAACTGATCTGCTGAGTATGAGTTTTGTGCTACATTCCCTCCTTTTGATTTCCACCACCCCTTGCCTGCTAAGTAGGTGGCAAGAGGTAGCCTTGGGGCCATTACTGTACTTTTTCATTAGCCTTTGTGGAATGAGGGTCAGGTCTAGGTTTGTGGATTGTTGCTTAAAATTTAAGCAGATTGATCATAGTGGTCCATTTAGTGCTGAAGTGCACATTAAAGAACAACTATATATAGTATATTGCATATTGTGCGTTGATATTGAGCTCAGATACCTGACAGCAGCAAAGAGCTTGTGCTGGAATCGGCAGAAGAAAAGATTTGGGTATGTCTGAATTCACAAATCTTCACTGCTAAAGGGCTGTGAGGTGCCATGGGCTGGTACAGAATTTCAAAATAAAATTTACAGAGAGCTCATAAGCTTGGACAGGTATGGGATATGTTATTTGGAAATTTGTTATCCAGAAAGCTCAGAAGTCAACTTGGTATGTTTAATGTTTACATGATTTTCTAGTAGACTTATTAAGCTGGCCATAGACGCACAGATCCGGTCGTACGAAACGAGGATTCGTACGATTTTCGGAATGTGTGTGGAGAGGCATTTTTCGTCCGGCAGAGATCGGTCGTTTAGTCAATCGGACAGGTTAAAAGATTTCTGTCGGTTGCCGATAATATCTCTGCGTGTGTTGCCAATTGTACGATTTTCAGTGAGAGACTGTCACTAGCTTTGGTCGGACATAACTTTCGTACAATTGCTGTCAGGGGCAGAACATTGGCTGATCTGTTCTTTTGTACTTTATTTGATCTGAATGGTTAGTCGCAGGTCGGGAGATTGGGAAGTCCGATCGTACGATGATTCATACAATCAGATCTTTGCGTCTATGGCCAGCTTAAAGGAATGAAGATTAAGGAAAGATCTGTTATCTGGAAAAAGCCCAGGTCCACTGCATTCTGGATAACAGGTTCCATACCTTTACATAGTTAGAACAGGAGAAGGGGGCCTGATAAATAATAAACAATGGAACTTAAAAACAAAATGTTTTAAAACCTTTTATTCAAAGGAAAACTTCACCAAAAACAATTTGCAAGGGAACTGGAATGTTATTAGGGGAAATCATTTGAGTTAATACTAACAAAGTTACATTATGGGGCACATTTACTTTGCTCGAGTGAAGGAATAGAATAAAAAAAACGTAGAATTTCGAATGTTTTTTTTGGCTACTTCGACCATGGAATTTGCTACTTTGACCTTCGACTACGACTTTGACTTCGAATCGAACGATTCGAACTAAAAATCGTTCGAATAGTACTGGCTCTTTAAAAAAAACTTCAACCCCCTACTTCGCCACCTAAAACCTACCGAACCTCAATGTTAGCCTATGGGGAAGGTCCCCATATGCTTTCTAAGGTTTTTTTGGTCGTAGAAAAATCGTTCGATCGATTGATTAAAATCCTTCGAATCGTTGGATTTTTCGTTCGATCAATCGAACTAATTGCGGTAAATCCTTCAACTTCGATATTCAAAGTCGAAGGATTTACCTTCGGCAGTCGAATATCGAGGGTTAATTAACCCTCGATATTCGACCATATGTAAATCTGCCCCTATCTGTTTCATTGGTGAAGTGATGTAACTCTAAAATTTGGTTTGTACCTGGAAAGTATAACAGCATAGAATGAACTCAAGTGAAAAGTTCTGCAAACCATGTGGTTTCTATTGTTTAAAATACTTTAACATGCATTTAAAAAGTATAATGTTTAATACCCTAATGCTGCTGTTAGTTGTTTACACCATTAATGAAAGATTATTAAAATGGGATCTTGTATGAAAAGGGGTGTAAACCGTCTTACAATATACAAGTAAATATGAATACGTGCTCTCCTGGAGACTCTTATAACTTACTTTAAAGGAGCAAGAAAGCTATGGAGGGATTTTATTGCCAATAGATTAGCTGCAATAGTGCAAGCTAGAATGCTATATTTATTCTGTAGAATGTTTTACCATACCCGAGTAAAAAGCTCTAGAAACTCTCTGTTAGTTTAGGATAGGAGCTGTAGTATTAACATGGTGTGACATCACTTCCTGCCTGAGTCTCTCCCTGCTCTTTTATCAGATTACAGCAGAGAAGGGAGGGGGGGGGGGAGAGGAGCAAACTGAGCATGCTCTTGCCCAGGGCAATGAGGTTTAAGCTGAAGGCAGGAAGTCTGATACAGAAGCCCATGTGTACACAATAGAAGGAAAGAAATGTGGTGTTTCTTTTGACAGGGGACTCAGAGCAGCATTACTTTGGGGGTTTACTGGTATATTTAGATGGAACTTTCTGATAAGGCTTACTTTGTTTTAACCTTTCCTTCTCCTTTAAGCTGATTTTTAAAAAATGCATAATACATTTTTCTCGGAGGGATTTAAAATAACCACTACAGGGAACTGTTTAAGCCCCAATGTAATTGTAAAAGGTGAAAATTCAGAGATGGGTGTATTTCTCTATGTTCTTATTTCATGTAGTGGCTTACTTACTATTACACAGTCCTCTGACACAGAAGTATGATACACAGTATAGGGGCTTGCTGCACCTCTAAGAAAAATATTCTGCACTATGTCAGAAAATAATAATAATATTAATCAATGCTGTTAGTTAACCACTAATGTTTAGGGTAAGGCCAGACGAGGAGATTCGGGGAGATTTTGTTGCCTGGCGACTTATCGCCACGTCTTTTGCGTGACTATCTCCCCGAACTGCCTCAGCGTTTTTTCCCCATAGGCTACAGCGCAAAATCGCCTGCGCTAATGCACGCGTTTTTGCACTGTAGCCTATGGGGAACTGTGTATCTCTGTAAAATTAGCCTGCCTGGTGCTGATTTGCACTATTGATCTGTAATAGGGATAACATAACAACCATCTTACTCTGTTCAACTCTTTGATGTGTAGATATTAGGCTCAACAATCTCACATCTTTTTTTTTTATCTGCTAAGAACAGTTGTTCACTGTAAAACTGAATCTGAAAACCACTGGGGATTTGGGAGCTTCTGTCTTAGACTTAGGCCTTTATCTTCACTTTTGTCTTTTATGGCAATGAAAGCAGGGGGTAAAGCTTTTCCATCCAGACAGGGCAATGTCATCTAACCTCTGTCTGATTTCTCTCTTTTTCTTGAAAAGACCATTATTGAGAGTAGGCATGTCTTGGCTGGTTTTATGCTAGTTCTTTTATTTCTGTCCAATTTTCTTCTCTTCTAATGGCTGCTATTAAGGCAAAATCAATTTGCAACAAAACTGTTAATAAACAGACTTGAAATGGCTAAATAACTAGTGTGTGTGTAAAAATATAAATAATTTATTGTAGAGGGAAAATTTTTACTCTTAGGGGGTTATTTATCAAGGTCCGAATTTATCTCAATATCGGCTGCTACAAACTCCGATCTAAGCCGCTTAGGTTTTTAACGCTTATTTTTTATTACATTTTCCCGATAATTACCTTTGCGGGAAAAGCTCAGATTTTCACAATTTTTTCGTGAATTTTCCCCGAAAACATTGTGAAATTGCCCGAAACCCCCGACACAACCAAAAATCAATGGGACTGTTCCCATTGACTTTTATGCAACCTCGACAGGTTTGAGATGCCTTGTTTTTATATTTGGACCTTTTAGCCCTCTGGGTTTAATAAATTCCGAAAAATTAATGATTTTTTTAAAAGCCTATTATAACACAAAAAAATCGAGAATTTTTCGGATTTCGGGGATTTTTGGGTATTCGGAGTTTAGTAAATAATCCGCTATATCTTCATTCTTTCTTCAGTAGATATCAGTTATTTTGCCAAATGAAAAATCACAATAAAATGAGCCCTGAGGTGATGTGTCGATGGGTATTAACTGGAGAAAAGGCCTTGACAAGGGGATTCCTCAATTTGGCCCTTCACCTTGATCCATCCCACTGAACCCTATTATTATATACCTTGATGAAACGAGACAGAGATGGATGTAAAATGGCCACAGTATTTATTAAAATTTTGTTAAATAAATAGGACCTTGCCAGCATAACCCGAGGCAATATTCTAAAGCCAGAATTTAAGAAGAGATCGCTACCATGCTCTGCTGCCCCCATGAGAGAAGTTTAGCAGCCTTGCTGCCGGACCTGCATCGGCAGTGTCTCGCTGATAGGAAATCCATTCGGGCTGTCTCCTAGCACAAGCAGTAGTAGCGTCTGTTTATATTGTATACTATATAAAGATACAGAAACTACAAACTAACAGTGCATTCAGGAAAACACCCATATTCAGTTATTAATAGATAAAAGGTAGTGATGGGCGAATTTATTCGCCAGGCGTGAATTCTCGGCGAATAAATTTGCGAACCCGCAGTGAAAATTCGCCGGCATCTCATTTCACGAATTTTCTGCCATTTCGCAGGAAATTCTCGAATTTTGCAGTGAAGTGAAACAGCCCAAATTCTCCCATCACTAATAATGAAGAAAACACCTGACATTTTAGAAAATATGCAAAAAGTGGAGGGTGGTGGGATTTTTCTACCTGCTCAGAAGATAAGGAAGTGAACTGCTTCTTCCCCTGACATCACATCCCTCTTTATCCGCCCTCGGCCCAGCCATCTCCTGCCTTAACTTATTGCTTCTCAGCCAATCGCAGCTACATCTGATTCTTCCAATCTTTAAACATAAACCAGTATAATCTGGCTGCTGGTCAATCAGATCCTTTGTCATGCAGCCCCTGGGATTAGCTCCAGGTCTTTCATTTCCTACTTATGAGTTTCTGTAACAGAGTTAATTGCGTTAAGAATCTGTATGGAAAATGTAGATATAGTCTGTAGCAAACGCTTCATATGGTATACTTTGGAATACACAGGCAATTAATTCTGTAGGAGTGCAGGTATGGGATCTGTTATCCAGAAACCCATGAACCAGAAAGCTCTGAATTATCGGAAGGCCATCTCCCATAGACTGAATATTAATCAAATAATTGAAAATTTTAAAAATTATTTCCTTTTCCTTTGTAATAGTAAACCAGTAGCTTGTATTTGATCTCAACTAAGATATTATTACTTATTGGAAGCAAAATAATCCTGTTGGGATTAATTAATGTTTAAAGGATTTTTTTTGTAGATTTAAGGCATGGAGATGCAAATTACGGAAAGACCCCTTATCCAGAAAATCCCAGGTCCCAAGCATTCTGTGTAACATGTCCCATACCTGTAAAAACATTCAGTCTTATGGATTCTGAAGCTAACGATTTCCTGCATCCATATTATTTTATGGTGTGTTCACAAAGCCCGGAACCTGAATGATTGACATCTGCCTAGTTTACATACAAGTACAACATTGTCTTGATATAAATGAATATTGCTCTGGATATTGACCAGGCTAATGAACAGGCTAATTGTTCAGTCCAAGTAGTATAAGACCTACATTCTCTTACTCTTGCACGTCTGATCCATGTGGATGCTTGCATATTCAGCCTAAATGCACTTTTACTATTTTTTTGCTTGTCTCATCCACTGAAATTGAAAATGTCATTTAATGGAGAATGTTTGTGTCAACAATCACTTATGTACCAAGGATGGTGATTGAAGATTCTACTGCTGTTTTGGCAGATACATAGTTAACTGAATATGCAGGGGGCTCCAATGCGGTAGCGTTATTAACCTTTTGCTGCCTGTATATTTAATTTACTAACCAACACACCATTTTTGAGCCAGATATTAGGAATAGCAATGGGGGGATGCTGAACCCCCCTTAAGTGTATAAGCGAAAAGAACAGCTACACAGGGTATCCATTTACTCTATCCACCTGCTGCTTTTAAAAATGAATAATGATGGGATATATGTCAGGGGAAAACGTCTAGTTGATAGGTTCAGGGATAAAGGACTTTTCTGTAATCCTCTGAGTAAAATAAATTGTTGGTCTGTTGCAATGACTGACAATGTGTAAAAAAAGAGATTAATAGTGATGCATATTGCATGAGATTTAGAACTTCCTTTTTGTTGGTGTAAATGCCAAGCTACTTTTAGTTCTGTATGAAAGCTGAATGTGTGTGTTTATTTCTTGGGTAGGGCCAAATCCCCAATTTCCCACATAATTACAAGCCATGTTAATACTGCTGCCAAGAATTCTGTGGGATTTAAGAGCTATTATAAATGCTAAAATGGGTTTTGACTTTATTCTGTGTAAATCAACAAAAGTCCCCAAAACTGAACAAAGGGTTGTCAGATGGTCCTACAAGCCAGCCTGAAACTCAAGGGTGATGTGGTCCCTTTAGATGAATTCTGAATGGTTTTTTTAATTTATGAATTACTGCACAAAAGAGATAATGTAAGGCTTATAAACATTTCTTCAGTTTGATACTCTGGTAGAAACTCCTGAGCCAGCCCTGGGTTTAAAGGCCCATGGCACAATATAATGAGTTGAAGCACTTAAGCACCATTATCATTGTTCCTTTACTTTACAAAGGAGAGTTCAGTTGCATTATGAAGCTGTGGAATGCAATCTAAAGCATTGTAATATTGATACTAATGCACATTGCTTCATATGTTAAGTATGGTTATTGGGAGTGTTTAATTCTAGAATGTCACTCATTTCATTAAACAAGATGATAATAGACTGGAAGGAATCAAATCTGCCGAAACTATTTTAGATTTATTTTGAATAAGGAGACATGCCAAGTTACATTTAAGGGGCTAAAATGCTGCTGAAAACTGAAACATAAAGACATTTCTTGATGGTTTGTTTTTTTCTTAATGGAGATTCTATTTGGGTTCATTCCACTGGACTTTCGTTGATATGCATCGGTCTGCCCAATTACAAAGATTAAGGCCTTTTGGTTAAAGGTGTGTGTAAATCTGATGGCACATTCATGCAATAAGATCTGGTACAATATGAGACAATTAAGATCAAGGTGCCCTTTATTAGACAGCTTCACACAGACCTAAGCACAAGTCTCAGCGGTGAGGTCTGGGATCATTTTCAGTAGAAGCCTAGAGAATTAGCAAACCTCTAGTTCACTGAGTCATTAAAAAATGGCAGTAAAAGATACAGAATTAAGATCATAAATGTAATAAACGGCTAGAATTAAGAATGACTATTCACATGGTGTCATTTAAGACTGATCATTTTACAGTTGTTCCATTATAAATTATCATTTTTGAAGACCTTGAAGGTTTTTTTTTCTTAACCACCATTGAAGACCTTGAAGTTTTTCTTAACCACCAGAGGTTTCTTACAAGCATCATGTACTGGCAGACTTTACCATAAGCAGTGTCTTTTCTGCTGGTGAGTGAGTATTTTTCCGTTATGCATTCTTCCATGAATACCTTTTATTATATTGCCCCAGAAAAGTTTTCAAGCTGTTAGCTTGACTAATATTATTGTATTTTATTTATATCTCACCAACACATTTAGGCATGCCTACTCTTTACAGATACTTGCTTGGTATTGAACACAGGGCCCCAGTGCGGCAGAGCAGCAGTTCTAGGTTCTGAGCTAATATATATAAATAGAAATAAACGTGAATGTGGTCAGTATTTATAGACAATTGGCACATAATATATCTCCTTAAAATTAGGGAAAAACACATGCTTTCTACTTGATTAAACAGCCGCCTAGATACTGTTTCAAGCATCCTTTGATTAATGTACATCGTAAAATGAATTAACTTAAACAATTAACATTTTTGTTCTTCCTTAGCTTTCAATATCCAGTGTATTTTAAAATGGTTTTCACTGTGTTTTGGATTTAGAGAAAATGCATCCCAACATTACATTTTGTAAAGGACTTCCATTTATAACTGAACCAAAGCATTATGCAGTGACAATGATCTTTGTGTTAACTATTTATACTAAAACCATGTTCCTTAGTATAAACAATTCTGTTCATGTTGGAGCTGTCAACACTATGTTTTTTTAATTCATAAAATATATGTTATAATTGTATAATCCCTATTACAAGAATTTTTGCAGTAGTGCAAAATGTATACATTAGATACAGGTGCATGTTCCCTAGGTACGCAAGGCGATCTAATCCAAATAACACAAATTGGCAAGCATAAACTGGACTCCCTTTACAAAAGTGTGGGTTATATATGTTATATGGAAATAATTTTATTTATTAAAATAAAAGCCATAGAAGTTTGTGCCTAGTTTGGCAGAGACTTATAAATAAACCTCTTATTTTAAAATTCCAGAAAAGACTCTAAACAGCCAACAAATGGCATACCTCTTTGCCAATATTGAATGTGATGTTCTTTCCATGATAGAAGCTGAAACCTGCAGTGGAAATCAGTCATTTCATTATCTGACATGAAGCTCTGCCTTTTGGTATACTGAATTTTCCTTCTCATTTGAATAGGAAGTTGGTCAAAGAGCTTTCAAGTGGCATGCTTGCTGCCTCCTGCATGTGCAGTAGATAACTTTTTGACCAACTTCCTATTCAAAAGAGAAGGAAGGCTCAGCATGTTATCCAGTATGAGGCAGAGCTACACACTAGATAAGGAAGTTGATGATTTCAGCTAGAGGTTTCAGCTTGTGCATCAGACTTGGGGGCTATTTACTAAAATCTAAAAAATGTTTCACTATTTTCTTAAAACCACTTCAACCAAACTCCCATCCACATTTTTGCCATATTTATCAATAAATTTACTCGAAAAACTCTGGTATGGAAAAAGACTAGGATTATTGCCAAAAAAACACTAATTATTCTGATTATTGTACGAAACTCAGAGCAGATCAGGGTATCTTCCATTTTTAAAAGGGGCATCTGCCATTGACTTCTACATGACCTCGGCAGGTTTGAGATGGAGTATGGTGTCTTCCCCTTTAAAACTCCGACCAGAAAAAAAATCGGATTTTAGTAAATAGCCCCCTAGATGTTGAATGCGAGATTGGGGTTGCCACCTTGTAACTTCACTTGAATAAAACCACCCTTCAGGTTGGGGAGAGGTCGGTCATGTCATGTCATATGGGGCAGGGCAATTTCAAAGAAAATGGGCTTGGGCAGGTGTGGAAAAATGAGCAGGACTGTCTATAAAAGGGGTTACTTTCAGCAGAGAGGGTCACGGAAGGGATGGATTTATAGGTAGTCACATTTATACTGGCAATTACATTACGGGTGAATTTGTAGTTCTGGCCCAAGGCCTAGCTGGTGATTTACAGCCAGGTGGCAAATATATGCGAGGTATGTAATTTTGGGGACTTTTACAGGCTTTTTTGGGGATTTTATGGACATAAATAATATTATTTGCTACTGGAAGTAGAGTTCCAGTAGTACCTCAGAAAGTAAGCTACTGTTCATCCCAAATCTAAGCATGCCTTGCCTTCAGGCCAGCCCAGCAATTGGCTAGGATTTCTGGTATCTTCTAGTTACCCCACTGATTGTCTAAACTTTTTATAAAGTGAAACAAAGTTCATCTTTTGGATAGGGAAGTATATCGTATTACTTACTTTGTTTTTTCCAGCTCTAGTTTTAGAATGTTCAAATACTTTTTTTTACTCCAGGGAAGATTAGCTACATGTAAAAGGTTGCCTTTTCTTTAAAGCATCTAAAAACAGCCTACAGTGCAGCATTCTGTTTTGTACCAGGCATAAAAAAGCTGCTAACTGCCCATAACTGTAATGATATACATACTTAGGCACAGATGGCTTAATCAGTCTTTCATTTTAACAGACCTTGTAAATTGTTTTAGCTAATCTCCAACAGCCTGATTTAAATGTACTAAATTTAGTTTGTTGGTGGTTTGGAAGAATTAGTTGTTCATGACCGAAAAAAAAATAGGAATACGGTCTGCTGAATATTACATTTATACTATTATTATAAGTGTGCTACCATTGTGTGTCAGTTAGTGGGTACACAATTTAAATCCACGTGTATTCTTACCATCAATAAAAAAGGGTGATAGGAGCAAGAAATTGTGTATTACCGTGTGCTGTCTGAACATCCTTGTTATTTGAGCATCATACACTATTCTATCTCTAACCACCTGCCAACAAATATATAGACTTCAGTATAAAAGCAGAGAGTAGTCTATTAACCCAGTGGCACTAAAGGAAAAAATAGTGTCATTGGAAAGATAAGCAGCCTCAGACTTCCCTCAGGTAACTGGGTTTTATTTTCAAATCTTTTTTTGTCCCAGTGGGCCAAGCTGAAGTATTTTCATTTGTCTTGGTAATAACTGCACATACTTCCCCTGCAGATCTGTGCTAATGCAGCTTTGTCTTCCCTGTGTGTGATGTGGGAGTCAGATACGCTTAACAGAAATCAGTCTCACTAGACTGTGGATGGAGATTAGATATAGGAAACTCATCCAATGTGATTTACCCACTTTGAAAAACAACTTGGTAACCATCTCGCGAAGGATTCAGTGCAAAGCAATTCACAATGTCATGCACCGTGGAAATTGAAGTAAATGCAGTAGAACATATACTGGATCATAGATGAGTTTGTTTCCCTTGTGGTTATAGCAGAGGTTACGTTACAAACAGATAAAAAAATAGAAAAAGACAAAAAACAAGTTTGCTTTCTATACAGGAGGACCAGTTAATAACATTAAAAGTGAAATAGTACTCCCCAAGGGATTTAATGACATGACATTTTAGTCCTGGAATATTATAGATTAGAATCTAATATCCCTGGGGAAATACATGTATGTTCATCCAGATGTTACTGTAAGAAACACTGACAACAAAAGTGGACATTTAAAAGTAAAATCTAGATATGATGGATGGTCAGCCTCTAGCCATTGAATTGCGCATGCACTTAAAGAAGCTTGAATGCAGGGAAAATGTGAGATACAACCCAATTTATAAATGATATATCCTCTTGGCACCATTTATAAGAGAAACACAAGTTATTACATTTTGGGTAAATGTAATAAAAGAAGTAAACTTATAAAAAATTGCATACATAAAGATTTTCATTCAGTGTCAGTGTCCTCGTTAGACAGTATTACATTGTGAATTTTAATTCAGCAAAGCAGAGTTTTAAGGCTTGCTTAAAGGTGGCGTAGTTTTACTGTTGTAAAAATAATGGTGGATGAGGGCGCAAAAGTTATTTTAAATTTGAGCAAAGGAATACATTTTTGCATTGCAAATGTTTTTTCCATCAACAACTTTTATCACATTTCCCCTTAGCGTTTTAAGCCCTAGCAGATTTTCCACTTGTGCTGGCTAGCGACTAGTGATGGGCGAATTTGCGCCGAATTTGCACGATTCGCCGCCGGCTAATAAATTCGCAAAACATCCGCGAAAATTCGCTGACGAAAGTTCGCCGGCGTAAAAAAAAATTGTCGCCGCCGTCCAAAAAAATGGACACCGGCGTTAAAAACAGGCGTCGGCATCAAAAACGGGCCTTGGTGTCGAAAAACGGGCATCGGCGTCAAAAAAACTGACGCTGGCATCAAAAACGAGACGCCGGCACAGTTTCGCAAATTTTTCACCGTTTTGCGAATTTCGCACGAAATTCGCTCATTTTTCTGCGAAGCGGCAAATTCGCACATCACTACTAGCGACCTGTTTTTAAAAATGTTGCATTCATTAGGTTTAATATTGGTTTAATATAGTAGGACAACTTCTGTGAAATTATACATTGTTTATTTACAATACAATACAAGTTGTCCCTTAAAATACACCCTAATTTATCACTCCGGATGTCTAGCCAAGATTTTGGGTGAAATATTAAAAAAAATTAAACATTTCTTCAAACGGTATTTTGAGGCTGTTTTACATAACATATCCTTATCCTTTTTATCCATACTAAAATGTATCAGAATTGTCTGCTTCTTAGGGGAAATTCCCCATAAGAAATGCATATGTTTAACTGTCAGGGGTAATCTTTATTTGATAAATCGGCCCCTCAAACTTAAATACAAAAAATGTGAATTTTCACCAAGCCAAACTGCAAATACCTATAAACAAAATAACACCTCTTTATATACAGGGTTGAGAATTCTGGATGGCAATTTTTACAAAAGCTTGTGATTTTTGCCAATTTCCTAAAAACAAATAAGGAAAAGATTTAGGGATTTTTTTCAATCAAAATCTCCTTACACATAATGATATCATGTTAAATTTAAAAACTCAACTTCCCCTGTATAAAACAATAACCTATATGTATGGGTGAACATAGGCACAGCCAACAAACACCCCAAAGAACAACAAACGGCTGAGAATTTGTGAGTTGTGGGCTGTTTGATTTTCAACATGTAGCTTTCCTATCAGATCATCTGGGGTTTTGTTAACTCTGATATCATTGTACTTTCAACACACATGTGCACTGTGAGGCCTGCCAAGCATGTGGCATCTGATTTAGCACCTACAGTCTGAGAAAATCCTGTGTTTGTCTGAAGTTTACATTAAAGTTCAGACCTAAGTGTATACCCCTTAAAGCCTTCTGTAGAATCTCAGATGTACGATTTACATCTCACTTCTATTTTAATGGCTACACCCCCATGATTGACAGTTGCTCTGAAATGAGGAAAGATAATACCCAAACATGCACCCCTTATTTATTAGTGAAAAAAATATATAGCAGTCCACATGGGCAAGTCTAGTCTACACTTGAGTTGGTGCTGATAATCTGCTATTTACTGTATATCTTGCTGTTGCACTTTTGCCAACACTGGTGTGGCTTATCAGTGTATGTGTTTGCTAAAAGCAATGTGTAGGAAGCCAACTAGGTATTTTTGCACTGAACCCTTATATCACCTTGCTTTTCCACCTCTACAGTACCAATCAGTCTTTCTATTTTTTTTTCTGTATTTTATTTGTTTTTCTTATATTTCTAGCCTTGGTGGTTGAAAAGTGCTCTGCATTCAGAATTTAACCACATCCAGGATAGTTATTGTCTCCTGTGGTTTTGTTAGAAGGTTCATCAAATAAACATAAGCTGGACTGCATCCCTTGGGGCTTGTAAATGGAATGAAATGAAGTAATGTTTCTAGAACCATAGTCTCAACTTAATAAGGCAACAGCACCGATTCATCTTATTGGCATTTCATTGGGGAAATTACATTTGTAAAGAAGCGGCTGTAACCTAAGTGGTTGGGTTTGGCCAGCCATTAATTATCTGGCACTTTAAGTAACCACTGTCATTTGATATGGCCATCAACTTATTTCCTTAAGACATCTGTGCAAGGCCTAATGTGTATATATCATAGCACAATTGGACTTTTGGCTGCTCTTGCATTGTAGCAGTATTTAGGTATGGATTATTTTATTTAGCACCATAGGCAGATTTTCATTAAGGCTTAGGGAGGCTAAGCCTCCCCAAACCTGTTTTTCTAAATCTTTAAAAGAAAAATTGAACAGAAAGCTCTGAATTATGCGAAGGCCATCTCCCACATACTGACCCTTTATCCAGAAACCAATTATCCAGAAAGTTTGGAATTATTCCCATAGACTCCATTTTATTCAAGTAATTCAAATTTTAACAGTGATTTCCTTTTCCCTGTAATAATAAACCAATACATTGTACTTGATCCCAGCTAAGATGTAATTAATGCGTATTGGAGGCAAAAAAATCCTATTGCGTTTTCAGCTCTCTAAAGCTGGCTATAGACGTGCAGCTGTACCTGCTATATCGGACAAACGATCGGACATCCCAATCTCCCGACCTGCCACTACCTTTCAGATCAAATAAAGTAGTAAAGAACAGATCAGCTGATGTTCTGCCCCTACAGCAATCGTACAAAATTTATGTCCGACAAAAGCTGAAAATCGTCAGATCGGCAATACATGCAGAGATATTATCGGCAGCCGACAGAAATCTTCTAACCTGTCCGATCAACTGAACGAGCGATTGGCATGGCATCACAAATGTCAGGACACTCCACACATGGTCCGAAAATCGGATGAATCTAGGATTTGTACGATCGGGTCTTTGCATCTATGACCATTTATCCTTAGCTCAGATTCAAAAGCAACAGTTATGACCCATTTGAAACCCCCTCAAGTCACTGATTGGTTACTGCCTTGTAAACAATCAGTGGAAACCACTAATTGGAACTAATGTATACTGAACAATTCCTTTAAAGGTCTATGAAATGCTGAAAAACACATCATTAAATATGTTTTATGTTTCACCTTTAATAATGCCAGAAATTCTTGTAGGACATTTTAGCCAGCAGTAGCACAGTAACCATTCCTCAAGTTCTTGAGAGCTGCAAGGGACGACAGAGCCCCCTTGGCAAGCTGGAAAGATTTATTACTACTTATTCCTTCTGAAAATGTTATGTCTAGTTTTAGAGCTGTTCGTTAAGCATGTCGTTTCATCACTGCAATATCGTAAAATGTCGGCGTCAAGTGAGCACATTCTTGATTTTTTGCTGCACGCCAATGAGCACAGATATATGAAGATGGACTCTAAATGAGATCAAAAGCGTAGCATGCTAATAAACCCTCAGAGCTGTGTGAATAAGCAGGTAATTGGACTGTCCTTCTTGTGAAGGGCACTGAGGGAGTTTGTTTCTTCTGCTGTTTCCATAGCAATTAGGAGCAGATTAGTGTTTGGTTCACAATCAGAAAGGGAGCGAGACGGGGGCCATGGTGGCATTCACATTTCCCCCAGAATCAGACCGTCTGTTAGGGATATTGCTTTGAATCTAGTTAAACTGTAAACTCTAGCTGTTGGACTGCTTTCACTAAACACTGCTCTTCTTCTCTCAGGGCCAATTAATCACTCAATTTCAACTGCCCCCAATCCTGTCTAATGGTTAGAGACACTTTGAAATGTGTACAGATATGAAGGATTGTTTGAAAATAAAACAATATGTTTTTAAGTGACTTTCCTGCGGTAATAACATTGCCATTTTACCATATTATTTTGTCTAATGTATTAATCACAATGGCAGTGGAGAATCATTGTAATGTGTTTTTATACATGGTATAGGGTCCGTTAGACTATGCAGAATTGGTTGTATACATAAAGAAACATTTTGTAGCCAATTGTATTTGTTATCTTTTTCCACTCAGGCAATGTGGCATGGACATCTGTGGGTTTCTGCACTTGCATTGTTTTGCCAATGAACCAACTCTGTAATCATCAATAAGCACCTATGGCTAATGTGCTTAATAAACATGGAATAATTATAGGCACACTATATGGCAATAGCTACTAGCTGTCTTCCCTCAAAAGTTCTCTACTGAAAGTTCCACAAGATTAATGTATGAAAATGGCAGTACCTAACCTTTGACTATACCACACACACACAAACATTTTGTGGCAAACTACAGGTAAGTCTGTATCAAGGCCAATAGACTTCAATATACAATAAACAGGTAAGGGATCTGTTTTCCAGAACCTGTTAGCCAAAATAGCTTAAAATTATGGGAAAGCAATGTTAAATAGACATTTTTCTGTAATAATGAAACATTATCTTGTACTTGATCCCAACTAAGAAACAATTAATCCCTATTGGAGGGAAAACAACGCTATTGGGTTTAAATAATATATAAATAATTGTTTAGCATATTTAAGGTATTGAGATCCAAATTATGCAACAACCCTTTAAAACTCTTTCTGTATATCAGGTCCTATACCTATATAAATAAGTATGTATTTATTATATTAGTTATATTAGTAATTGTTTGGCTACATCAACTGCATTTTTGAACTTTTTATCAAATCTTTATTAAAATAATCTGCAAGCCAGGAGCTTATGCTCTTATGACAGAGTTAATTACAGTGGCAATCATTTACATCGGTTTCATATTTACATTATGTGGGAAAAAGTGCATTCCAATGCTACTTTATCAAACATATTAGTGGTACCTTAATATTTAACATGTATGCAAAGTTAAAGAGAAGCAATAACCTCTTGAGCTCACTGTATTTTATGTAAAGAGAAGCTTAGACATACAACCTTCCCAAGATGACGAGGAGTCCTCCATACACTTGTAGTCACCAAGCAATTAGACTTTCCTTTACCTTTTAATTAACTTTTAGTATGATATTGAGCAGTGATCCCCAACTAGTGGCTCATGAGCAACATTTTGCTCACCAACCCCTTGGCTGCTGCTCCCAGTGGCCTCAAAGCAAGTTCTTATTTTTGAATTTCTGGCTTGGAGGCAGAGCCTCCTGCAGGCTGCAGTTTACACATGGGCTTTCAAATAGCCATCAGAGTCTTTATTTGTCACCAAATTGCCCTAGCAACCATACATCAATTTTAATTAGAAGCTGAAATATGAATTAGAGGGGGCTTGAATAGAAATTTGAGTAATAAAAAGTAGCAATAACAATGCATTTGTATCCCTACAGAACATTTATTTTTAGATAGGATCTAAGCCCCATATGAAAGCTAGAATCAGAAGAAGGCAAATAATAAAAAAAACTGTTAAAAAGAAAAATTGAAGGCCAATTGAAAAGTTGCATAGAGTTAGCCTTCATACTAAAAATTAACCAACCCTTTCTATAGCTCAAAATATTTTGAATTATTTGAAGATATATATCCCAAAAAAGTTGATATGATCTTCAAAAATCTATATTAAATTATATTAAATATTAAACAACTAGGAAGTCAGCTTAGAACATCAACTATTTGAAATATGCAAATAAATCATTTGGGATAGCCATTTTGTTATATTTTTCTAACTTTAACTGTGACAATAAAAAAAGGACGCTATCTAAATCTGTGTCACCCCACAGACCCCAAGCAAAATAAACCTCTTTGAAAAATTCCCCATGAAAGAAAGGTAAATGAAATTGCTAAAAGCTTTAATAAGCCAAATTACTGGAATCCTTAAACTAGTTACAGCAAACATTTGCAGAAAGTAAATATACAATCCTATTCAGTCATTTCCTATATCTTTTCAAAAACTAGTTTGCCCAGAAAGCTGATATCCCAATTCTAGTAAAGGATCTCAAAATGCATACGAATCTGTTATTGCATACTACTAAGGAAGACTGTATGGCTGATGGTATGGATGAAGAAGCGATTCGTAGTGATGAGTGAATCCATCCAGTTTGATACTATGTAAACTTGTGAGACTTGAGAGAGAAACTGGTTGATATTAATGAGCTTTTTGTGTGTGGTTTTTTTTCACTGCATTTTTTCATGCATTTTATTAAGACAAAATGCCTTGGTTTTGCAAAAGAATTCTCTGATGAATGTCTTGATGGAATTCGATATGAATGTATGCTTAGGGAAAAGTTTCACTCACTAACAATTTGTTACATTATACTGAAATCAATTTTTTTTGCATGGGTTACATATTATAGTATATATATATCCTTGTAATTGTATCTTAATATGGATGAGCACAGCAGAGTGTATAAACTCCTCCACCCCTCCCATTTTATCATTTTTTCCTCCATCCTTGCTGAGTTATATTCCAACTGTTAAAATCAAATTAAAATTAGAAACTTACTCATCATATTAATGTAGTGCACACCTGAGGCTATGGAAATATTAGAGATCTTGCCACTGCTTACTGCAGTGTGCCATGTACTGTAACTCCATAAATAACCCTAGTGTATTTTAATAAAGTCCCAGGATCTCATGCTGTAGCACACGTAGACACAGTTTTGCACCAGCTATGGTGCTCAAACCTAGGCCCAGAGGTACAGAGAAGAAAATTAGCATAATCATTTAGAATCTCAAAAAAACAGCTGAAAGAATTTTTTACTAGAAAGTAAATTCATGACTAAATATTATCTTATCTAGTACGGTACTATACTTAACTGGAAATGTACCTAACTGATTTTTAGCCTGAGTGGTAGTGGATGAAAGAAAACTTCTCGGCCTGCTGAGCAAGGTCTTTAGAGACTCTGATTCCCACTCTTTTCTTTCTCCATTTCTGTAGCAACTAGATTAGTACTTAGCAAGAGCTTGCTAAAGCAACAGGACATTTACACTTCATTGATCCTTGTTCCAGCTGTTAGCGAGAAGCCCTCCTGGAGCAGCAGCTTGAGACTGCACATAAATTGACATGATAAACAATTATCCACTTTTATTAATACAAGTCCAGTGTTAATCAGCAGTACCACAATCTGACAAGGTTTTTCAGAACCAGCGAAGCAGATCATGTGCAATCTTGCATCTGTAAATCAGAACTATCACTTTCATGAAAACACTGTGTATTTAGCCTTCTCTGTTAGCCACATGGTTTAGGCACAAATAATGATGCTAAAAATCACTGAAATCTAAATAAATCAACTGGCTTCAAGGGCAAATGCATGTAAATATCTGGCTGAATTTCATAGTTTGCATGCACAGTATTAAAGCTTCATTAACACCTCAGGGTTGGTTTATTTATCTTGCTCATTGTGGAGTCATGTTGTGGAGCCAGGGTTAATTAACACATGCAGTGTTTTAAAGCGTTTCTGCTTGTAAGTTTTTTTTAAAATTACATGTTCTGGGCAGTTTAATATTTGTCTGAAGTATGTTTAAAAGCTTGTCTAAGCAACTAAAGCTTTTTACACTTTCAGAAACAGTGATGTGGTTTGATTTGATGAAGAAAGGAAATGATTGGAAATATTGTTGAAAACAAGCACTGATGATTCCATATTGCATATCGCCCCCCTCTATGAAAATCATATTTTTCATGTACATGCAAATTCACATTTCAGTAAACACACTGTCTGAATAGATGGCCAGAAAATGAGTTATCCCTAAAAGCTTTTACATATATTTGCCTCAACTGCTCTATTGACTTTTTCTAGATGCCATCAATCAGTGATTTGTTTTAATAGGTCAGCTACAGGTAACATTTAAAGCAAAGATGGTTGTCATGGGTTTCTGCACAGGGGCAAGTGTATAGGGCCCATTTACCTACATTTCAATTGTGATTTTTTTTTTTTACAAGAATCTCAAAAAATTTGAGATTTATTAAGTGCCACAAAAACTTATAATGCCAAACCAAAAGTTGATGCCTATATAAGTCAATGGGAGCTGCACTGCTCCGATTGGATCACTTTAAATCTGATTTTCTGATTTTTTTTGCTAGTAATTGTCCAAAAAACTCAAATTATTAGAGGGTTTTCAATGTATTCATATTTTTTTTACCACGTCGTACAGCAATTTTTTTGTTTTTTAATAAATTCAATGACTTTCGTGGATTTACCTCGTCGAATACTGAGGGTTAATTAACCCTCGATATTCGACTGCCGAATGTAAATCCTTCGATTTCGAATATCGAAGTCGAAGGATTTAGCGCAATTCGTTCGAAGGAATAATCATTCGATCGAACGATTTGAAGTATTTTAATCCATCGATTGAAGGATTATCCTTCGATCAGAAAAACCTTGGAAAGCCTATGGGGACCTTCTCCATAGGCTAACATTGGCCTCGGTAGGTTTTAGGTGGCGAACTACGGGGTCGAAGTTTAAAGAGACAGTACTTCGACTATCGAATAGTCGAACGATTTCTAGTTCGAATCGTTCAATTCGAAGTCGGAGTCGAAGGTCGAAGTAGCCCATTCGATGGTCGAAGAAGCCAAAAAAAACATTAGAAATTCTACGTTTTTTTCCTCTATTCCTTCACTCGAGCTAAGTGAATGGGCCCACAAGAGTTTGTGAGTTTAGTTGTGGTTTCAAAAACCTTTAAAAACGAACCTTCAATAAATAAACCTCCAGGTGTTTGCTAAGTGAATGTGATCAAGTGACAATATGGGACAGGTATCGGCTTTGATAAATGTGTCAGTTCTTTAAAACTGAACGTTTTATAAATCATAATATAACTACTTAGAATCCTTCCAAATTCCACAGTTTCATCTAGAATAATTTAAAAAGGCAAAACACATTCCAATATATAAAATATTTTGGTCAAGCTACCCTAAGTCCTGGAGACAGTCCCTGTTCCCCTAAATTCCAGAGACATCCCCTGAACCCCTGTCCTGATGTAAATCTTCAACTGTATTGAAGAGTTTTAATGATCTTATGACTAGAAATCAGTTCTTCTTTTTATCTAGAAGATAAAGTTAACAAACAAGGTTGCTTAAATGCAGCAGAACTGTAATAATTATGTCCCTTAATATTGTCATGCATGGGGGTTGTGGCACCCTCTGCTAGTGATGGGTGGGGCAATTTAGCCCTAGGCAACCGATTAAAGCACTGTTCCTTCCTGTTGTCCTTACACCAAGTCCTCCCATCTGTGACATCACCATCCAACCCCATCCATAATGGGGTAATGTCATTAGAGGAGGTTTAACTGAGTTGGGGTTAAAAAATTGAGTTTCTGACTTGTGTGGCACAAAGGTCCGGTTTAAAAGTGTGCATGGAAATTATTTCTAAATACAGGTATGGGATCCATTATCCGGAAACCCGTTATCCAGAAAACTCCGTATTATGGACAGTTTGTCTCCCATAGACAGCCTGTCTATGGGAAATCAAATAATCCAAAGTTTAAAAAATTATTTCCTTTTTTCTCTGTAATAATAAAACAGTACCTTGTACTTAATCCCAAATAAGACATACTTAATCCTTATTGGAAGCAAATCCAGACTATTGGGTTTATTTAATGTTTATATGATTTTCTAGTAGACTTAAGGTATGAATATCCAAATTATGGAACGATCCATTATCTGGAAAACCCCAGGTCCCAAGCATTCTGGATAACAGGCCCAATAGCAGACAACTTAAACAGTTGCTTTGCAGCAAAACGATCATTTAGCCCTATATCACAAAAACATTTGAGGACACTGAAGTCGTCTCCGGCAATAAAATGACTCGAATCTTCCAGCAGACACTTTTTTTTTCAAATTCAGCCGCAGTTTATTGAAATCACAGTAAACATCTTTTACATACAATGTTTAGCATGTCACACATTGGTTATACATTACTTCATAAAGGTACTTGATGTAATATGAAGGCAATGTCTTGGATATATTGAACTACCATCAAACAAGGTATATCCCCCCCCAAAAAAAAGACCTTATGGGTCATTCTTTTTATTTCCTTTGAATTATAAAGAAAATACCAACTTGTATCAGATATTCCGTTGTTACACCAATTCTGCACCCACTCCTGCAATTTATCTCATATTTTATGATATTTCTTAATGTTTCCTCTGTTTTGGTATATGAGGCTCTCAAGATTGCACATATGTTTAACCTCCTGGATCCACTGTGTGGATATGGGAGGTAAAGTGTCTTTCCATTTCCTTGTAATGAGTTTCTTGGCTAAGAATAAACTCTCTTTGATAAAAATTCCCTGTACGTATGTGAAGGTGTCGTTAAGACCAATACCAAAAATGCATACACTTGCAATTCTCGGGAGTTGCGTCTCTAGAATTATGTCTAACGTGTCAAGGAGCTCTGCCCATTAATGCGCCAAGGCTGTGCAATCCCATACCATATGGAGGGAACAACGTTGGGTGTGACACCTGGGACATTCAGAGGAGGAAGTGGGAAAAATACGATGTAATTTAGCTGGATAATAGTGTGCGCTATGTATGAGGTAAAGTTGTATCATTCTGTCTCTATAGTTGATGGAAATTGATAATAGGAAGTCCAGCAACTCTTCTCATTCCCCCTCCTCCAGTATACCAATCTCTCCCTCCCATTTTCCTTTGACAGCATCCAATGGTTTATTGAAAAGTGTTGTGTGCAGACCTCAGTATAATTTGGATATGAGGCCTTTTGTAGAGCCCAGCAATAGATAATCAACCAGACTATATTGAGCTAACTCAATTGTTTGCTGACTATTTTGTGCTGTTAGTCTCCTTTTTATTTGGGTATACCGTAAACCATTGATGTATGGGCAGTTGGAAGTTACCTTGCAATGTTTCAAAAGAGACCATGGTGTCCTCCTGCCACACTTCTCCTATTGTAAGAATCTCACACATTTCCCATATATTTTTTTACCTAGTTTAGCAACACCTGGAAAGCATTGATTATCCCTTGACAAAGGCTAATTGCCGAAACGTTGGGGTATTCTCATCTTTGGCAAGTCTATCCGTTTCTTGTGGTGGTTTCCTTTTTGCCTTTGCTTATACTGTTGTACATGTATTGTACTGAATGGCAATTTTTTTTTATGTATGTTTTACTATTTGAAATATAAAGAATTTTTTCATACCTCCTAAATAATTTCTTTTGAGTGTGCATGCCCAATAAATTTTCTAAGGAGTAACTTGTTAACCATTGTGAGTTGCGTGGCTTTTCCCCAAATTAGAGGCATGTAAAGCATGATCTGATTTTCATATGCAGATGCTTGTGGTTTCTTGATGAGAAGCTATTGAAATGGGGAGACTGTGCTTCCCAATAATATCTTGTGTAGTTGGTATAGTGACTGGTGATACAATCCCTCTACCTAAGCAGTTAAAGGAAAACTATACCCCCAAACAATGTAGGTCTCTATAAAAAGATATTGCCTAAAACAGCTCATATGTAAAATCCTGCTTCATGTAAATAAACCATTTTCATAATAATATACTTTTCTAGTAGTATGTGCCATTGGATAATCATAAATAGAAAATTGCCATTTTAAAAAATAAGGGCCGCCCCTGGGATCATAGGATTCACTGTACTCACAAACATACCAACAAACTATACATGTTAGGTCACATGAGCCAATTAACAGACAGAGTTGTGTCTTTTGCTTCCACACTTCTTCCTGTTACAGTTAGAGTTGTAGTATTTCTGGTCAGGTGATCTCTGAGGCAGCACACAGACCATCACGGAATGGTGGCTCAAGGCAAGAGATGTAAAAGGGCAATATTTACTTAAATATATATTCCAGTTTGGTGAGATTCTTTAATATGCCACTTAATATGATATGAACTATCTGTTGCTTAAGTGTTCATTTTGGGGGTATAGTTTTCCTTTAAGTGACTTAATTGCACTGCCATGTAACACAAGAAAACATTTGGGAAGGACACTCCCCCCTGAAATTTGTCTCTAGTTAACGTGCTTATCCAGCAAACCCTTTTGCTTTTGATGGGCACCAGCTTAGTCAGACTGTCATCACTTGTTAATGCAGAAAACTGGAAAATGAGTGTTCGTAGAGACCAGTATTTTGATCAGTGCAGTGATTGTCAAAAGGACCATGTCAATCACAAACGTTTGGATGAATTGAGCCTTAAAAACATATATTTTCCAACTTGTATTGCTCCACTTCTTTTTTTTTTTTTCTTTTTTATTCAATGGAATGTGGCTAATGGGTAAAAAAGGTTGGGGACTCATAAGAAGGGTTAAATACAATTATTCTATTTCAAATGAAGTTCAATTATTAATGCAAATTTTTTTTATGGAAAAGGTACGAAAATAATTCAGGTGCTTACTAGACCTACAGAAAATCAAATAAAATTAGCAATATCAGCTGTTAATAATCTCCCTGCAAATGAAACTATTCTCATTTTGCAGCATGCTTTGGCAGTTGGCTTAGCACTTGCAAATTTTTTGTGGCTAATGTATGGCATTTGGACATAACTTCTCTCCATCAAGCTTTGCTCATGGAGTCAAATACCCTAGAAAGAGCGCTGATATGGTTTCTGCAGTCTCACATTTGTCTTCTGCATTGAGTAGTCTTTTAGATGAGCAGTTTTGTGAATTTTGAAATACATGTCCGACGTTAGTAGCCTGAGCTGTCAAACTATTTTTTCTTGTTTTATTAATATATTTTTTGTTCTTATTTCTTTAAGGCAGCCTTTATTAGCAGTCCTAGTGGGCTTTATAATTCTACTTCTTCGGTTTCCTTTGTATGACTGTTATATACAGAACAACAGAAATGTATCCCTTAGGCATTCCTTGCTTTAATTTTTATTTTAACAGCAGAAGAAAAAAGTACATAATTTCAATGTTATATGATTCAGCTCTGTATCACCTTTAAATGCCACCAGGTGCACAATGGTGCAATTCGAAAGGGGTGTAAAAAAGTAAAAATGGTATCTTTTTTTTTTTTGGTAATGAAAAATATCTTAACCTGTGTATGTGTAAAAGCCACTATTTGCCCAAGGCTTGTTACCTTATTGCTTTTACAGATGAAGCCCGATATGCTGTTGTAATTAAATAGTAATATATTGTTATGCCAAATAGCCCGAATTCTAGCGCATACCACAGAAAATTCCAAATAGGATAGGGACCTACTATTTCCATACAACCTCGGTAGGGCTGAGGTGCTGGATTTTCAAATTCTGACTTTTTGCAGCATCGGACTAATTCTAGGTTTTTTTCCCCACTAAAAATTCCCCGCTTAAGTTTTGAGTTTTTAGCATTCTGACTTTAATAAATGGTCCCCAAAAAGTTTAATTTCTGTCTAGACTAATAAAATATGTACAGATATGGGATTCCTTATCCAGAATCCCATTGTCCAGAAAGCTCCAAATTATGGAATGACCGCCTCACATAGACTTCATTTTATCCAAATAATCCAAGTTTTTAAAAATGATTTCCTTTTTTTCTGTAGTAATCAAGCAGGTTGTAGTAATTGTAAGGCCAAAGGCCTCAGGAGTAGTGAGGACCAAGGGAGGAAATAACAATGTCCAAGTTCGCAGTACAGATAAGGATAAAACAGAAGAATGGTCAAACAGGCAACAAGATCAGTCCAGGCAGAAGAGGTTCAAGGTCGAAGTTTTCAGGCAAAGGTCGGTACACAAATATCAAGAAGTTCGCAATGAATCACACCCAGGAGTAGTAAACTAAACCTATAATCGGGCATTGAGGGAATCCCGGAGTTGCTTTAAATAGGCCAGGTTTCGGCGCCAATTTTGGACGCCCTGACGTCATGACGCTGACGCACTGACGCCAGCGTCCTGACGTTGACGCACGTTCTGACGCCGGCGTCCGTTCCGATGCCGGCGACCAATCCGGGGACGGAAAGACGCTGACGTCATCTTGCTGCGACCAGCAGGATCCAGGAGGCTGCCATCTTGGACGCCATCTTGGGAAGGACTTACGGTTTTCCTTACAGTACCCCCCTCCTCAGGGGGGGCCTCAGGACCACCTGGGCTGGACGGGAATCTCCGATGAAATTTTTGGACCAAGAGAGGAGCATGGACATCTGAGCTTTTTACCCAGGAGCACTCCTCAGGACCGAATCCTTTCCATTCAATAAGATACTGCAGGGTGCCTCTAGAAATTCGAGAATCCAAAATCTTCTTTACCTTGAACTCTTGATGCCCATCCACAACGACAGGAGCTGGGGAAGAAGCAGAAGAAGAAGACGAAAACTGCAGGTTTAAGTAAAGAAACATGGAAGGCATTGGGGATCCGCATCTCAGGAGGAAGTTGCAGGCGCACAGTCACAGGGTTGATGATCTCGGTGATAGGGAAGGGACCAATAAACTTGGGACCAAGTTTAGGTGAGGGAACTTTGAGGCGGATATTGTGGGTAGACAGCCAGACCTTGTCACCAGGAACATACAGAGGGGAAGAAACCCTTCTCTTGTCAGCGAACTTCTTCTGTGCAAGCGAGCTCTTCTCCAGGTTGACAGTAGTAGCCTGCCAGATGGCCAGCATGTGGGCAGCCTGATCGTTGGCGGCAGGGACATTTGTGAGCAGTAGATCTTGAGGAAAGGCCAGGGGGTTAAGACCATAAACACAAAAAAAGGAGACTTTTCAGAGGAAGAGTGTATGGCATTATTATGTGCAAATTCGGCCCAAGGGAGGAGGTCAGCCCAATCATCCTGACACAGGGACACATGACACCGAAGGAACTGTTCAAGAGCCTGGTTAACTCTTTCTGCCGCTCCATTAGACTGGGGATGATAAGAAGAAGAAAATTGGAGAGAAATGTCCAGGGCTTTACAAAGGGACCTCCAAAACTTTGAAACAAATTGGGACCCCCGGCCAGAGACAATCTCAGCAGGAAAACCATGGAGACGGAAAATGTGTTTAATAAATAACAAAGAAAGTTCTGGAGCTGAAGGGAGTTTCCGGAGAGGGATAAAGTGTGCCATCTTACTAAACCTGTCAATCACCACCCAGATAACGGTGTAGCCAGAGGAAGCAGGAAGATCCACGATGAAATCCATTGCCAAATGGGTCCAAGGGTGGGATGGAACAGGCAAAGGTAAAAGTAGGCCTTTAGGAGGAGAATGTCCTGATTTGGATACAGCACAAGTGGAGCAGGAAGAAACAAAATCTTTAACATCCTTTCTTAAGGAAGGCCACCAGACGAGATAAAAGTTCAGTCGTCTTTTTAATTCCCGGATGACCGGCCTGCTTAGAACTGTGAGACTGGATCAAAATGGACTGACGAAGCTCAGGAGGAACAAAGGCTACGCCCACAGGAGTTTCCACAGGAGCAGAAGATTGAATGGACAAGAGATGCGAAGCAAGGGAAGGGAACAGGGCAGCAATGATCTTTGTAGGAGGCAAAATGGATTCTGGGTCTTCGGAGATGGGATCTTCAGGGATAAAACTTCTGGAAAGAGCATCCGCTTTCTTGTTTCTTGAACCAGGACGAAAAGTTAAGATGAAGTTAAAACGTGAGAAGAACAATGCCCATCTGGCTTGTCGGGGATTGAGGCGCTTAAGGGTCTGGATATATTCTAGGTTTTTGTGGTCGGTGAAGATGGTCACAGGGACCAATGACCCTTCAAGAAAGTGTCTCCACTCGTCTAGAGCAAGCTTGACGGCCAGTAACTCACGGTTCCCAACGTCATAATTCCTTTCGGAGGAGGAAAACTTTTTGGAAAAGAAGGCACACGGATGCAGTTTACCATCAGAAGAGGATCTTTGGGATAATATTGCTCCTGCTCCGATGTCCGAGGCATCTACTTCGATGAAGAAAGGTTGGAGAGGTTCAGGGTGCCTGAGGATTGGGGCAGATGAAAAGGATTCTTTAAGAGTCTTGAAGGCTTCCAAGGCTAGAGGAGGCCAATGCTGTGGTTTACCCCCTTTTTGTATAAGAGCAAGAATTGGAGCAATTTTTGACGAAAAACCTTTAATAAACTGTCTATAATAGTTAGCAAAGCCGATGAATCTTTGAACAGCCTTGACACTGGTGGGGAGAGGCCAATCTTGAATTGCCGAAACCTTGGCTGGGTCCATCTTGAAGCCTTGTTGGGAAATGATGTATCCTAGGAAGGAGATGGATGATACTTCAAAGGAACATTTCTCCAACTTGGCAAACAGGTTGTTCTTTCGAAGACGAGGAAGTACTTCTTGAACTTGAAGACGATGCTCAGCAAGATTCTTGGAAAAAATAAGGATATCGTCCAAGTACACCACCACATACTGGCCCAGTAAATCCCTGAAAATGTCATTCACAAATTCTTGGAAGACCGCGGGGGTGTTACAGAGACCGAAAGGCATGACAAGGTATTCATAATGCCCGTCCCGTGTGTTGAAAGCGGTCTTCCATTCATCTCCCTCTCTGACCCGGATTAAATTATAAGCCCCACGAAGATCCAATTTGGTGAAAAGACAAGTCCCTTTGAGTTGGTCGAACGGTTCGGAGATGAGAGGAAGGGGATAACGGTTTTTAATTGTGATTTTATTTAAACCTCTATAATCAATGCAGGGCCGCAAACCTCCATCTTTCTTCTCAACAAAGAAGAAGCCGGCTCCAGCCGGGGAAGAGGAAGGACGAATAAAACCTCTTTGCAGGTTCTCTTGAATGTACTCCTTCATGGCACAGGTTTCAGAAGGAGAAAGCGGATAGGTGCGACCCCTGGGAGGCATGGTTCCAGGAAGAAGTTCGATGGGGCAATCATAGGGACGATGGGGAGGCAGGACTTCGGCAGACTTTTTATTGAAGACATCAGAGAAGGCTTGATAAACAAAGGGCAAAGAAGAATTGGAAGACACAGATGAAGCTTTAATGATGGATTTGGTGGGTAAACAATTTTGTTGGCAGAAGGAACTCCATCGGGAGATCTGAGACGAAGCCCAATCGATTACTGGGTTATGAATATTCAACCAGGGCAAACCAAGTACAATGGGGGTAGAAGGACAATCAATTAGAAGGAAGGACAACCTTTCAAGGTGCATGGATCCCACAATAACGGAAAGTTCATCGGTGGAGTGGGAAATTGTAGCAGAGGAAAGTGGAAGATCGTCAATTGCCAATGCACGAAGAGGAACAGCCAGAGGTCGCAGGGGAATAGAGTGGCTTTCAGCGAAGACTTTATCCATGAAATTCCCAGCTGCGCCAGAGTCAAGGAAAGCTTCAGAAGAAATCGTCCGGGTTCCAAAACGAATCTGCACAGGAAGGAGGAAGCGTTGAGCAGAAGAATTGGGAGAGGGACCAATTCCACCCAGGTAAGTCTCCCCAGTCTTACCTAGGTGTTGGCGTTTCCCGGCTTCACTGGGCACTCATAGGCGAAGTGGGATTTTCCACCACAATAGAGGCAAAGTCCAGCAGCCCTTCTCCGAAGCTTTTCCTGTTCGGTCAGACGAGCCCGTCCGATCTGCATTGGTTCTTCCGAAGGCAGGGAAGAAGAAGCAGGAGCCGCAGGATTTGGAGAAGACAAGGTGGAAGCCGGGTTGAGAAGAAAGGGTCTTTGAAAACGAGGAGCCAGAGTAGGTTGGAACCTGTGGAATCTTTTGGTTGGGGAGCGCTCTCTGTCGAGTTCAGCTTGAAACTCCCTCTGCCGAGTATCTACCTTTATGGCCAGGGCGACTAGATCTTCCCAACGGGATGGAATTTCCCTGGACACCAGATCAGTCTTTATACGTATCGCCAGGCCGTTGTAAAAGGCAGCGTGATACCCGTCATTGTTCCACGAAGTCTCTGCAACCAGGGTGCGGAATTCAATGGCGTACTCCGAGACTGAGCGAGTTCCCTGTTGAAGATGGAACAGGCGTGCGGAGGAAGCAGTGGCACGACCCGGAGCATCAAAGACCACTCGAAGTTCTCGAACGAAGGCTCTAGCATCATCGATAATGGGATCCTCCTTCTCCCATAGAGGCGAAGCCCATTCCAGTGCCTTCCCTTGCAGACGGGAGAATATGAAGCCCACCTTGGCACGTTCAGACACGAACTGGCTGGGTGCGAGTGCAAAGTGGACCTCGCACTGGTTGATAAACCCACGGCAGGCTGCAGGATCACCACTGTAGAGTGGAGGGGCCGGAATGCGGGGCTCGGAGACGTGAAGCAGGGCCGCAGGTACAGGTGCAGGAATAGGATCGGCGGGTGTTAAAGCCGACAGCTTAGCAAGAATGGTCTCCAGAGCCTGGCCAAAGTGAGACTGCTGTACCTCATAGGACTGCATCCGGGAAGCCAGACCACGAAGCGCTCCACCGACATCAGGCGGCGCTGGATTCTCCTCCGAAGGGTCCATGGCCCGATTATAATGTAAGGCCAAAGGCCTCAGGAGTAGTGAGGACCAAGGGAGGAAATAACAATGTCCAAGTTCGCAGTACAGATAAGGATAAAACAGAAGAATGGTCAAACGGGCAACAAGATCAGTCCAGGCAGAAGAGGTTCAAGGTCGAAGTTTTCAGGCAAAGGTCGGTACACAAATATCAAGAAGTTCGCAATGAATCACACCCAGGAGTAGTAAACTAAACCTATAATCGGGCATTGAGGGAATCCCGGAGTTGCTTTAAATAGGCCAGGTTTCGGCGCCAATTTTGGACGCGCTGACGTCATGACGCACTGACGCCAGCGTCCTGACGTTGACGCACGTTCTGACGCCGGCGTCCGTTCCGATGCCGGCGACCAATCCGGGGACGGAAAGACGCTGACGTCATCGTGCTGCGACCAGCAGGATCCAGGAGGCTGCCATCTTGGACGCCATCTTGGGAAGGACTTACGGTTTTCCTTACAGTAATCAACCTTGTACTTGATCCAAACTAAGATATAATTATTCCTTATTGAAAGTAAACCAGTATGTTGGGTTTATTTATAAAATAATTTTCTAGTAGACTTAAGGCATGAAGATCCAAATCAACGAAAGATGTTATCCGGAAAACCCCAGGACCTGACCATTCTGATAATAGGTCCCATACATTTATAGGAGCTGCCAATATCCCTGCCTCAATATTCAAGTTATAAAGTAGACAGCCCAGAAATATAATGACTTTGGGTCTTTCCATCCAGAAGCTCTTTTTGAGCTTCCAAATCTCAGCTAACAACTTTTGATTATTGGTAAATGTGTGGAGCTGCCATTTAATTGCTACATTTTAGACACTTCTTGTATAAAAAAATAATTTATATTGAGTAGTATAATATATATGTTGAAAAGTTCACAATAGTATATAGATATGTGGACAATACCACAATGTCAATCAGAAGCTGGTGGCAATAGACCAATCTATGTTTTTGTTCTACTTACCTACATACTTGCAATGACTAAATGCAAAAAGACTTGGGATGGCCAAAAGGCCTTCATTCAGTAGTTCCTTCAGTCTACTCTTGTCTGACCAAGGCTGATGAACAATGTTCTGGTTGTCCACTACAGATGTGAGATACTGTGCTCAGAAATAATAGTGCAAATGCTGCCTTAACTTGCAGTCGGGCACAGAGCATGAGGTGTGTATGTGGGACTTATGATCAAAATATCATTTATGCTTATTTAACTCCACATCTTAAGTAGATCCACAGTTTAACTACATTAGATTTGGTACTCCTACCTTCACAAATCATATTAATAATGATACGGGTATGTATCCACACCTATAATAAACAAAATCAAGAAATGCAGAGTCAGTGATGGAGAAATATATTTTCTGTGTATAATTTCACTTCTGAAGTCTTTATTTTTTGAATAGTAGACAACATAGTCTCATATTCTTCCATTTTGTACTCTCGGTTGTCAGACTGGAAACCACAGTATACTGTATTGAAATAATACTCAGGCGTCAACTGTATACATAATACCAACAAAACATAGTTCCAATATCTCTGTGCTATAAAAAGATAATGACTTCACGCTATGAAAAAAAAAAATAGCTGTATTTGTACGAACTGTGTTTATAAGTCAGGGCTAAGTCTGTATTCTAAGGCTGAAATACCTTTTATTCCTTGAACATAAAAATGATATGTGCTTCATTGTAAAACAGAAGATTTTGAAGATCTGCTAACACCACTTAGCATCCTGCTAGCTCCCCAATTGCAAGTACGAGAAGCTGTCATGATATTTCTGATTCTTTGGTAACTAATGAACCAAACAAACAAAATACTGCTGGCATAATGCAAATGTAACAGTCATGCTTTTACTGAATTGGCTTTGATTCTGACGCAGTAAAGGATGCTTTTTTTTATGTTATCATAGTCTCGGCTCTTTAGGGGCTGCTGATCTTCAGATAGCGGGAGATAACTAGGATGAAGTAATTGTATTTGCATTGATCTGTTTTAGATTTTGCTGGTGATTGCAAGAAACATTTAGTTAATAGTAAAACTCGACTTTTCTTAATATATATAAAAAAAATTCCAAACTCCCAAATCTGAATGCCTTTAATTTACCAATAAATCTGAATGAAAAAAAAACATGCGCAGGAAAAAGTTGCAACAAAATAATCTTGACGCTCGAAAACACAACTTTTTTGCGATTCAACGCCAGAATAACACAAGTTTTTGTGATTATTGAACGAAAACCAGCCCGAAACCCTCATAGATCATGAAGCCAAAAAAAATTTAAAGGTACATCTGCCATTGACTTTTAAATGATTTTGGCAGACTATAGCTGGAGTATTTTTGGATTTTTAGCAGCTTTGCAGCATAATAAATCTAGGGTTTTTTTTTTAGGTTTTTTTCCCTCTAAAAATGTGTTTTCCCCCTAAAAAACTCAACCAGAAAAAATTGAGGCTTCATAAATAGGCCCCTAAGTACTTACTGGTGAATTTCACTAAAAAATAAATATAATTTTTCTTAGAAGGTATAAAATATAATTGTATTTATTTCTGAGGGAAAGTGGTAAATGATAAAGGGAATATAAACCATCCATAAAATTGTCCTACTGCACGCCCTTGATGACCAAAAACATAATTAAAGCTGCAAGATAATTCACCTCGGCTTACCAGGGCTGAGAACTTTCTGTTCTCTTGCAAAGGGAGATTATTGTGTAATATTGGCTTCATTTTATCACACTGGAATCAAACATGGGGAGGAAGAATATCCTCTCTCTAGGAAAACTTTAATTAATGCTTTCAACTCCAGTTGCAGAAACAAAGCGCATGGAGCAGGTGGGATTCTCCTTGGTGGATTATTTTATTTTCTGATGAAGCTGATGGCTCTGGAGAGCTGGGGAAACATTTAATGAGCAATATTGCTTTATATTATGGCTGTGATGATGTTGGACAACAGCATCCATTTAACCCTTGATGTTTCCTGGGTAGGGTTTCCTAAGTAGGGTTGCACAACAGTGCCACAACACTCACAACTCTAACAGGAAGCAGCAGAATAGTTTTGGTGTCAGCTGGGTGAGCAATAAGTGGTGCCGGTTTTAATTTCATATCTCTAAAATCTATTCCAAAATCCTTGTGTAGGCATAATGGCATATGCTCCTATGCTTTCTTACAGGCTTACAGTCAGTAACAGTATGATGCAGATGGTGTTAATCCAATCACATTCAAGTAAACATACTTTGTTAAATTCAACCTTTCCAGAGCACTGTGTCAGCTACATATACAGTATAATATTCAACTTACATTTATAGAGATGAATAGCACTTCATGTGCCTAGATGGATTGCACTCTAGTTGTGGTATGCAGCATCTGCTTTCTAACACTTACACACACCTCCTTAACCTAAAATGTTAAATATCATCTGCTTACATGGTCAGCAACCAGAGAGCATATGGAATCTATATGTAGATATCATTGCTATTAATTCTTTATCTTTCTTTTCATGCCCTCTCCTATCTAGAGTTTAATTGAAACTACAGCCTGGTTACTGGGACGCTGTTGACCAGATAAATGTAACAAGTGTCAGTCTGTGTTTCCTCTTCTCAGATACTGCAACCATAATGGTGGCGTCCATGTGCATGATGTCATGGTGCAATAGAAAGTCAGTCTGGTGCTTAATTCAAAATTAAAGGACACTGAGGGCCTGGGCCAATACCCAATTTGAGGTTTGTTTTTTTTGCTAGAGTGCACCCCGTTTTACTTTATCATCTTAATTAACTAGTTACTGGTGCCTATTTCTGATTTCGGACCAGGAGTAGTAACCTATAGACTATTTCACCATTTGAAAACTGCAATACTGGTTATTTATCCAAAATTAAAGGTGACCATTCTTCAGACAATGCAGCCAACTGTAGGACTACCGTTTTCATGCCAATTCATTAGGAGCTATGCTATGTGGCTGGTCAGAGAGTGAAATAAAATGGGAGCAGTAATCCTATAGAAGAGTTGCTGGCAGCACCATGAATCTTGACATCATTTGCCATAACTACATATGTTTGTTCATGTATCCATTGGTTGAAAACAATCATGTTTTTTTTATTGGGGAAAACAGCCTTCTCCTCAAGACTGGCTAAAATGAAGGAGCAGAGAGAAAGATTCTAACAACCTATTAAGTGACTTCATATCCAGAAAACTACCTGAGAATCCATTAGTAATATGCAATGCAATTTATTTAGAAGTGCAAATCCATTCAGACAGTGGCACTGATAATATCAGAGCTGAGCAGGTCTGTAAATGAGTTTATTCAAATATATGATCGCTTATCATCTTGCCAGCTCTAATGCAAAATTTTGATGAACCTAATGATCTGTGACAACATGTATGCAGGCTTGTTTGCTAGGAATTGTAATGTCTGAGAGCAGAGAAGCATATTGTCTAATAAACAGTATGACTTGTGATGTGCTAAAGATTGATTGAATATTGAGAATACTTGAGCTCTGCTGATTGGCATTTAAAGTAGCAGTCTATATCCTGACAGCTTTTTTTGACACTTTACCTAGAATCACTGTTTAGTATTCACAGTGATTTGCCCACACGGAGTCTGATCTAACACTTATATAGTCTTGTCTAATTTTCCTTTTTATAAGCAGGGGTTATAAATAACTGATTATCCTTTAAAATGCAGTTGATTTGGAGAACACATCATATTGCACAGCTAAAATGTTCCTTTTCTCAAAGTGGGAAGTGCCATACTGCCTATCTTCATTTGGGAATAATGATTGTACTGGTATCAGAGCTTGTATCTGTATATCTCATTTTCAAAAAGCCCACAATTACTGGAAGTATATCTTACACAGAAGCTATTTTAAGAAAATAATTATTTTTTTTACATTTCTTTTTTATCTGTAATAGTAAAATTGTACCTTGTATTTGATCTTAACTAAGCCACATGGATCCATATTGGTGGCAAAACAATCCTGATGGGTTTCTTTAATGTTTAAATGTTTTATTAGCAGACACATGGGAAATGTTCACAAATAAAATTTGTGAACAAATTTTCCTTAGCGCAAATTTAATAAACCTTTTGAGAACCCGGAAACTGTTTAGCGACCACTTCCGACAGTGGACACATAGTTTGCAAATTAGTTTGCAGTATGGAGGTTATTTAACAAAGTCCAAATTTTTCTGAATATTTAATTAAAAAGTCAGACCAAACTAGAATCCACAATTTGAAATTATTTATTATTAAAAAAAGCTAAATTTAATCGGATCAGGGGAAAAACTCGAGCGAAAACCCAGAATTTTTATCCCCAAATCTCTTGATTTTTTCTGGCTGTTTCGTGAAAAGCCCACATTTTTCTGATTTTTGCCCAAAAAGCCCAATAGTCGGATATTCAGGCTAATTCCAGCGCAGACTGCAGAAACTTCCAAATAGGATAGGGAACTCTCCCGTAAACTTATATGCAACCTTGGCAGGTCTGAGATGACGGATTTTCGGATTCTGAGTTTTTGCAGCCTTGTGGTATAATATGTCTCAAAAAGATACAAGGTTTTTTTTCCACAAGTAAAAAACTCTAGTATTTATCATTTATTTATTAAATAACTCCCTGAATGTAATAACTTTTTACGTTATATAAGTTATAGTATGTTTTCTCCAAAAGATTACGACCCCTTCAAGCACTTCTTAAAAGTACGCGATTAAAATTCACAATGCAATAACAGTTTAAGGAAGAATATTGCGTAGCGAGAATTTTTATTATTATTGATGCTAATTGTTTTTCTTTTTGCGACTTTTATTAAATTCACGTGACCAGGAAAGTTTAGCTTCTGATTGGTTGATATGGGCTATTAACCTCAATTTATAAAAATTGTGTGGTCAGTCTTCAGATGTAGTCTCGTGATATACAGGTATGGGATCTTTTATGTGGAAACCCGTTTTCCAGAAAGCTCTGAATTACAGAAAGACCATAATCCATCCATAATGTATCCATATAATCCAAATTTTTAAGAATTTCCTTTTTCTCTGTGATAATAAAACAGTATCTTGTACTTGTTCCAAACTAAGACATACTGTAATTAATACTTCTTGGAAGCAAAACCAACCTATTGGGTTTATTTAATGTTTACATGATTTTCTACTGGATTTAAGGTATGAAGGTCCAAATTACAGAAAGATCCATTATCCGGAAAACCCCAGGTCCCAAGCATTCTGGATAACAGATCCCATACCTGTATTACCATAACCAGTAGTACAGCAATCACCTAAAATACGCCTGTAACGTCTTAGTCATGTCTTGATGATCCTTTGTGCCGTGAGCATTTTTACTTACACTGAGATTAATCTTCCCTGTGCCAATATATAACAAGAATATTTCCTGCACACTCATATCTGTATGAAAATATTATTCCAGAATGATTCCACCAGCACTTTACCCGTGCCAGGTGTCCAATTTCATCCAACTAAAGTGTGAAAAATTAGCACATTGTGCATCCTGTCAGAAATACTTAGAATCTGCATTCACAGTGAGATGTGTCTTGGAGTGTGTATTCTATTGAAGTGGTTTAATAGCTGGAAGCATAAAATCCCCTGCTTCCCTGGCAAACAGGTTCTAAAAAATACTGCAGAAGAGATGGTTGCTTCAGCATCATGTGTAGAGCTAATAAAATGGCCAATGAAAAGCTAAACAAAGTGCTTATTTTGTTGAAACTAATGGACTTATTTACCATTTGTGAAACTTTTTTTTTTCCCTTTATCTTGCTATCGACTAATATTTGGCAAAACACTGAATGAGTCATAGAGGTCTCTGAAAATGATAATAATCTTCACATTTCCAATAGATCTGTATTGGAAAGTTCCATTTGTTAATAGAAACATTTTTCATTTTTTCAGTTTCAGACAGAAAAGTATTAAAGCTTAATAAATTGTACAAATAACAATTTAGCCTTTCTCTGTCATTGGAGGAAAAACGCTGACAGATAAAATAACGGTTTCCATACTTCATTTTTTTAGTTCCTAAATCGATATTGAATCAGAGAAAATATTCCTTTAAAAATATTTTAATTTCTCACATTTTTAAAAATGTTTACAGGACACCTCGAGCTGAAAATCAGCATGGGCACATTTATAAAATGGGGCAAAAAGCTGCCCACAATCAAAATAGCCATTGTAACATTTTTATAACAGAGTTCCAAGTATAATTTTCAGCTAAGAAACTAATGTAACCATTAAATCGTGAAGCTTATACTGTTTTTTACAAATGCATCCTTTTGCTATGTTTTTCCCATTGATTTGACTGGACTTTACCTAGAATCTGACATAATTGTTGTACACCTACTTTTAGAAATAGGTGGGATGAAGCCTTTATAGTTATTATTTAAGCATACAGGAAACATGGTGAGTTTTTATATGGCACAGCTTTTTTAACAGGCATTTTATTTTATAGCAGTTGTGGGTGCATCATCAGAGCAGATTTAGCTTCCTGCTATTTATAAGCATCTCCGTGTTTACCTTTTACCCAGTGTTCCCTTAAATTACTTCTCTTAAGGGGTTGTTTACTTTGGAGAAGACAGTGTGAAAAATGCAAAATACATTAGGAGATATTTGTCCTTCTCTTTATCTGAATTGCCACATGCTTCTACATTCAGTTTTGAATCGCAGAGACCTGCAACCACCCCCATGAATACAGTGCTGTCAGTGTTCTGCAACACTGTAATCATAAAGGGATCAAAGGCACGTTCAGCCATAGAGAGCAGCAAGGGACAGGACTGGCCTGTGCACACTGCACTGTGCATCTCACACTGGTTTATCTGGTGCAACATGCACAGTATAGCCATTCCACTGGGCAGAAGTGCTCCATCCATAAGCGCTAAGGGATGCATATTTCTTCATTCTGTGTGTCTAAGAACAGATACATTGTTTCATTTAGGAAGATAAATTGTTTAGACAGCTAGTAGTGGAAAATCTATATGTAAAAGTGACTTCCTAAATATCTTTCTAACTGATACATAAACCAAAGAAGTTTGGCCAAAAAACAGTGTCAAAAGCTGTGTAACATAAATGGCGAATTTATCAAGGTGTGTTTTATTTATACAATGCCTCCATTATTTTACACTGCTTCAGACCTTTATTTGTAAGTTCCGTGAGAACAATTTTTCCGCTGGTTTTTACATGGCAATGCCTGGCGATGAGTGGCAAATTATCCCGGCTAAATGTTATAGTAGAGGACCATGTCGCTAAAAATCTTACCTGTTTTACCTCATTTTATCCATGCTGTCTTCTGAGCTGGAATTAGGCCAGTGGTGCATAATGGATATTTGTAGAGGCATAACTTTTCCAAAAAGACACCAACTGATATACTGTATATATGGTATAATCATATGCCCAATAAAAAGACATATATTTGTATATTCAGCATATTTGGCAAGACTTTAATACTTGAAATTTTAAAAAGGGCAATTTATAATCATATGTGTGTATTGTGTAAACAACCATGTAACCGTACACCTAAAGCATTAGAAAAGGAAAGCAAGATGTTGATGATATTATTTATATTGATGATATGAGATTATTATGATGATATATGCATATAAATTATGAATCTGTTTGGTTTAAAGGTACAGTATGGCTTCATAAGTATTTACTAAATAAGGGTAATGGCATAATTGGTACTACTATAATGCCATACTTGGTTTGTTGAATTCTAGAAACCCCAAGTAGATGGCCCACATCTTATTCCTGGGTTCCTCCCTCTATTCTCTAACTGTACGCACAATACAGATGAGTGAGTGTCTGCTTCTCCGTAAGAAAGATTTGAAATCAATGAGATTTTCTTGTTTTGTTTGGCAGCTAAAATGTTCTTATGCTGCTAATATTATAACATTTGGATGAAAAATGCAAGACTGCAAACTGAAAATGCTGAATTTTGAAACACATCCCTTGCCATTATATTGGTAATCTTATAAAGTGAGATTATCATAATAGTGTTTTATGGCTGTGCTTTTGGCAGGCTATAGCTTACTTGGAAAAGCTAAATCACACAGATCAATTTGTTTTGGGTTAAAATGATCAGAATCTGCACATGTTTGGCAAGCACATAAATGTATTTTCTTTTTCATTCTTTCTCCGTTAACTGCTCTCTACTTAAATTATAATGATAGAAATTTAATTACAAAGCTAATATAAAGGAATCCGATTTCTGCAAATCTTGGATTGACGTTCGCCTTGAGTAAATTCAGTCCAATAAGATGTTAGTAGAATTTGCCATTACTACATATATGAGTTTGAGAAATTATGAAAGCAACGGGGGTTTCCAAAATGGCTTTTGACAAAGTACTGATAAAAGGACTGTGCATGAAGGCCTTTAAGAAAGATCTGTACAGTAATAATCTAGAAAATCTTCGTTATTGTAATGTATTCTAATCAATAGGTAATTGTGAGCAACTAATTTCTTGGAATTTACTCTGAGATTTCAGTCCAGTTACATGTCTGTAAACAGAATTATTGGCATTCAGTATTGTAAAAAGGCACCAAGGCAAATGCTCTCACACTGATTTTAAGAAATTCCAACATTTCAGGTATACACAGCAGCGCAGTTGGATTCTGATCAAGTAAATGGGTATTTCTGACAAATCCATCTATCCTGTTGTTTGATCCACTTGTGTTGTTGAGAGACGCTGTCTGTAACAATTTCCTAAGTGCCAAGAAAGATTAGAAAAATAGCCGTTACAGAACCAGATAATTGACAGGATTTTTTTCCCTGCCCAGTACTGGTCACAGCTTGAGGTATCATGCGGACCACCTAGACATCAATAATGTAAAGTTACTCAGTCCTCTGAGCACTTTTGGAATTTATATTCATTTTTTATTTGTATTGGTTTCTGAGATATCAGTTTTAGACTGCTTATGGCAAGCTTTCAGCTCGATGGCTCTTTGAAGGTTAGAGTTTCAGTTCATGCACTTTCTATACACATTCTGTATTCATTTAACCCTAGGGTTGCTGACTTGAGCTTTGAATTAGCAGTCAAAAAATGCAATTTTCCCAGAATCTGCTAAAAAGAGGAAATGTAAGTAAGAGTAGAGTAGTAGTAGTTCAGAGTAGTGATGTCCCGTTTCGTCCCATTCCGCTTCACCGGAAAATTTGCGAAACGCATTGAAGTCAATGGGCATCAAAATTATTTACATTTTCGACGCCTGTGACAATTTTTATACGTGCACCTATTTTGTCCAAATGCATTAAAGTCAATGGGCATCTGAATAATTTTGAGGACAATTTTTATGCGTGCGACTATTCTGATGTTCCCCCAAATTTTTTGTGTCGGCGGATTATTCGTTGCAGTTTTGCAAATGTATTTGCCGGCTACGTAACGCGGAATTTAGCCACATATTCGCTTCTGCCAAATTTAATTGCCCATCACTAGTTCAGAGTCTTTTAAGGAATAAAGCTGAGAGATGTCACTTAGAACAGACTAGTGGATGTGATGGGTCAGCAGCAACAGTCAGGAGACGCTCAGATTTGTGGGCAAACTGCATACCCACTCTGTAAACAGCACTTTGTCTTTAAATGGAGAAACAGTGGCTTGGTGAGTGTAGAATGCACCATGAAATAGTGCCAAGCTACATAAACACACTAAAATTAGAGGCCCCCATATGAAGGAACAGTAAAAGCAACTGATACATTAATGAAAAAATGTTTTTATGGCATATTCAACCCAAATGTGCCATAGGTATGGCACCTGTTATCCAGAATGTTCAGGATCTGGGGTTTTCCAGATAAGGGATCTTTCTGTAAATTCAATCTACATACCTTAATTCTAGTATAAAACCATTTTAACATTAATTAAACCGAATAGGAGTTTTTGGCTTCCATAAGGATTAAGTATATCTTAGCTGTGTTTAAGTACAAGGGACTGTTATAATTTGAGAGAAAAAGGAAATCCTTTTTTAAAATTTGGATTATTTTATTATAATGGAGTCAGTCTATGGGAGTTGGCCCATACCTGTATTAATTGGAAAAAAAACCCAGTAGGAAATCAACCAGTTAAAAGTGACACTATCCATGTCAATTGCCTGAGAAAATCAACAGAATGGTTATTATATGGTGGGGAATGTAATAAAAGTTGGTAATGGAAAAAATATTCGCAATGTGGAAAGTTATGCCTCTGTGCGAACAAATTTGCTTTTGTGCGAATTTAATATAGCTTTTGCGAACCAGGAAACTGTTTAGCGACCACTTCCGACAGTGGAAGAAGGTTTGCGAATTTTATAGTAAGCGCCAGTGCACAGTGAATGTAATAGAACTTCTTACTGTTATGTTTGCTCCAAAAGATTACGACCTTCAAGCACGTCTTTAAAGTGGGCAATGCGCAATTAAAATTTGCAATGTGATAACAGTTTAAGGAAGAGTATTAGGAAATGAGACTTTTTATTCTTATTTGTGCTAATTGTTTTGCTCTTTGCGACTTTTATTAAATTCCTCCCTAACTGTACTTTTCTGTTAAAGTGGACATGCAAACCATGTAATTACCCAGAGGCTTTCTATATTAACTCTGTGTTATTAAGCTATATAGTGCCTGTAGATAGAGTAAACTTCATGCTCACTATGTACAAAATGTTTGATTTACAAGCAGCCCATTAGTATTTTGGAAAAAGATTTGCCATTAATCTGTTTGGCCTATGGTATTTTCTTCCTACCAGGTACATGCACAACACCATTCACATTTTCCCACAACACCACTGAGACATTTGGGATTGTCCTCTCCAGCAAGTCATCACACAAATGACTTCCAAATAGAATTTAATTTACGTCATACAAACACAAGACGAGTTGTCACATACAAACAGTGACATTTTATCAAAGCAAATACACATAAGGTGTGAATGGGAAGGGCAGTGAGACATAAGGGTGGAGGTAATAAATGTCTTAGAGGTCTTTTCTGTCTATATATTGGTAGTAAGTGTGTAGTGGATATCCATAAACCAATAATTAAGAGTGTGTGTTATGAAGATTGGGCAACATGTTCAGATTGATATCATGGATGAAGAGATGAGGTTTAAAGTGGACCTGTCTCCCAGACATAAAAGCTGTATAATAAGTCCTTTCCTTTTCAAATTAAACATGAAACCCTAATGATAAATTTATAATGTAAAGCAGCCTTTATCTGCTCCCGTATTTTTACTGTCAATGTTACATGCCTTAATTTTTTATTACCATTTTTATTAATCTATATAAATGTATTTATATCTATGACCGCACCATATAATGGGATGTTTTAAAATGGGAACAGGTTCTTGTTGGGGCAGGAAGCCTTGAGAAATATTTTATTTCCTTTCTTTTATTTTCTTTTTTCTCTTTTTGTTATAAAGAAAGCAGTGTTTTTCATTCCTCCTCTCAGATGCATTATCATTCCAGTCACTCTTCATGTAAGGTTTTCTGTGGCTAAGCTGAAGTTGAACTAGCTAACCTTGTCATTTTATCTTCTCCAGTGCGGTGCTGCATTGCAGGATTAACAACCTGGGAACGGTTATCATAACAGTAATAATAGGCTATCTTAGCTGTGTGAGCAAATTTAATTAGCCATATATACAAAAAAAAATGAAAAGAGAAAAGAAAGGGAATTATGTGCCTTTTTTTCCTGGCCACCAACAACACTCTTGGCAATCGGCCAAAAAATTCATGGCTTTGTAGTAGTAATGTGCATAACTTCACACAACTCACACATGTGAGGAAACATAACCTTTTGCTATGCAATCAAACACAATATAATACACACTTTGAGTATATCGCTTTTGCTGTAATATATTCCCTATTTATTACCAGAGCCTCGGAAAAAAATATCCAAAATGAAGCTCTAATACATGTTACTCCTACTAATGGAGCTGTTCTGGCAAAAAGCACAGTAGCATATGGTCCTGCAAATTCATGTTGACATTTGCCTAGGTGGTGGTCACCTAAAGCAAAATGAAAACTAAAATACCAAGGGGCTTATATTACGGTAGCTTTTCTTATAGTTCTATCATTTACCAGATTCTTACCTTCTACAAATGTTTGGGTTATAAGTGGATCTAGCTCTTCATTTCATATTTGGTACTATAATTGGCACTTAATAATATAATAATAAATGCGTAACAGTAACATTTCTATTGGCAGCTTACCTCTAAATAGGCATATGAATCTGATGTCTTTCCATAGCCTTGAAGTTTTCCATTACAAAATAACATGTAACAGTTCAACACATTTCAGTTGGTGATAGACTCTAATATAGATAGAATTTCCCTTCCCCTTACCTTAGTAGTTATGGGGTATTTGCAGTAGGACATACTGTAGTCATGTGACCATTTTTTTCTTTTTTTAGCTTTAGGTAGAGTTTGTCCGGCTCATTCTCAACTTAAATAACAATGTGAACACGGAAGCACAAAACAATGTCTAGGTCTCCTCATATGTATTGTATGGTCATCAATTCATACATAGGTTAGCAGTTTTAAACACAAATAATTCTGACTATTATAAAGCTTGAACCCTTTTTTCCTGTAAACCACCAATTTAAACTAGTCCAACCATTTTAATTAAAATGGCTAGTTATGTACTATACTACATATTTGGCTCATATTAAAACCATAAAGAGGTAAGCAGAGTTCTAAAGCTCTCTGTGGCCATAAAAATCTCTTGGGTGTCCCCAATTCTCATATTAGATGCACCTGACGTCCTACTTTTTGACATCAGCCCTCTGTGCTGTCTGCTCATCCATATTGATATCATAATGCTAGTGTGCATTTTGATGCTTTGACATCATTTCTCTGCACCTAAATCTAAACCAATTAGACATCTAGCCTGTGCACACACCACACTTTAGTCTGACCCTTCTCATTACTTCTCCTTTCAGGCTTTGTAGAGTTCAAGCACCCTCTCCGTCTGTCCAGCGCCCTAAAAGCCATTAACAGGTGTTTTCACTGTTGCACAAAAGAAAGAGGCATTTGCAGCTGCCACTTCTCCAGCTGAACAGCTAAAATATTAGTGCAGTCTAAAACACAATGTACACACAGAAATCAACAGTAGTAATAACTTTTTTGATACCACAGCATGATTTCCTCAATAAGAGGGAACACTAATCCTTACTACTGCCTTATGCCAGTCCCTCACATACCTTATTTGTTCAGTATCCGAATGCCAAATATGAAATCTGCATTTTTTCTTTGACTTGTTTGTCTATTAATTGTATCAATGCCATTATCAATCTCTGATAATTACTACATATGAGGTGGGGCAAATTTACCTCAAATGTTCATATGACACTTCTATGTTTGCTGGAAGAAATTTGCTTTCAGGTTGTTGGAATCATGGATAGCTGAATATACTCACAATTCAACTGGGAGGTTATTTAAGAAAAAAATTTGAATGGCTAATATTCAATGGAATGGTTCCGACCTGAAATTTAGAATCATATTTGAATCTTATTCGTATGAATCGAGTTTTTCTCAGAAAATAAAATTTGAATATCAGGAAGGCTATTAACATCTCCAAATGGCTCAACGGACCTCTGCCATTGACTTGTACATGAACTAAGCGGTTTTAGGTGGCGAATATCCATATTAAGACTGTTTCAATGGTTGAATTGTGATAAATCTCACATTCTGATCTACAGATGAAGCCACTTGGCGTCATGACTCAGGGTTAATTGAAGAAACTGAAGAAACTGTGTTATCTAAAGTCATCTAAACTCATTTAATGCATTTAACCTTTTCATTATCATACCAAAGCACCATTGTTTACAATGGCGAATGCTTTAATTAGATGGGATGCTGTGACGCAGTTTTCTGTGTTAAATGAGATAAATGGGATATCTGTGTTTTAAATATTCTGTGTCAAACAGACAAACCAACGTGGCTGCATCCGTACATTCGAATAGGGGCATTGAAATTAGAATGTGTGAATTTTGACACTTGAAAATTTGAATTTACTATTGGACCCTTGACAAATCGGCCCCTTAAGGATGAACTCAGATTCACTGTCTGTGAAATTTGATAATATTTCTAGGGTCTAAATCCTGGTAAACATCAAGACTTCATCTGTCTTTTTGTCAAAATAGTTTGGTCATTACTTTGTATTTAAAAATGGATTCTACCATCTTCCTGATAATACCTCCTTCATCTATAAACTACCCTTACTGCACAGATCTTAATATCATCATATTAATTTCACAGCAGACAAAGGGATGTTTTTATCTGCAGCCATCTCTTATTAAATCAAAATGTAATAACCAGGTTTGAGAGAGAGAGAGAAAATAATCCCGTTGAGGTATTGTAGAAATGTATTTAAGCTACCATAAGGACAGTAATGTATGATATTATGAGCTACAATGTTATTCCTACTGACATTAAAACTGGCATTTTTAGGCCTGCAAAACCATCTGAAACAAAGAAATAAAGAGATATTTCTTAAAATGTTTATAGTTAAGAAACTGCTTTTGCAAATATTTATACAATTACAGAAAAAGCATGTTTTTGCTGTTTTAATACTATTAGAATTTTAATGTTTATATGTCTTAATATACACAGCTAGATAAACACGTATGAAATGTCTCCAAACTGATTTAAAGGGGTAGTTCATCTTTTCGTTAACGTGAGTCTTAGTATGATATAAAATGGCTTATGCTTAGCATATGCTAAGCAACTTAGTGTTTGCATTATTTGCCTTTTTTCTTCTTACTCTTTCCAGCTTTCAAATAGGGATCACTGACCCCATCTAAAAGCAAATGCTCTGTAAGGCTACAAATTTACTTTTTAATTATATTTCTGTGCAGGTCAACTCCTATTCATATTCCTGTTCATATTTAACTGGACTGGAATAACAGGACAGCCATTAAAACAGCAAAACATTCACTGCGTCTAAAGATTGTTTTCATAGTCCACAGCAATAATGTCTGTGCACACTGTATAAATATTAACATTTACATTAACATTCAAGCTCAAATGGTAGAACATGATCTATCTTTAGTGGCACATCTGGCTTATGTTGTAAATTTTTTTGTAAAATGCAAATGTTGAACATCTGGAAAAAGCAAATGGGACATTCTTACTAGGAGTATAGTAAGATAAGAGGCCTAGCTCTTCCGTTTTAAAAGAGAAAAATAGCTTACATTTTAGATAAAGCCAAGTCTTGAGTGAAAGACAACATATGAACAGTAAGGTAGGGAAGACATTTAAAAAGTGTTTTGTGTCTGTAAAACCAATCACTGTAAGGCTTAATTTGAAGATATTCTAGAAAAGTATATATGACAATTATATGAAAGAGGGATACTCACTGTTTAGAGGAGATAAGCCTAAAGCAACTGGACTTTCTGAGAATACTGTACATAAAAATGCTTTACCACTCATCCAAATGACTTCTTCAGTTCAGCTGAATGGTAGAGATTAGTGTATATCATAACTTGAATGTATGGAAGCTTTCATGACACAGGGACATATTTTATTATGGATAAAAACATTTCCGATATACCATTTTATATTCTTTAGTTTGTGTATTAGAAATAACAACAAATATAAAATGTTTGAGGACCATTAATTGTAATCATGTTTTATCTAGTTTCCCAAACATGGAAATGTAACTTTGAGAAAAAGAAGGCAGCGATACATTACTGTCTATTTAAACAGCTTAGTAGCCTCAGCTGTCCAATTTACAGAATGAAATCAGTGCGGCATTTGACAAATTAGTTGTCAGGCACAGAAAAGAAAGGATATTCACTTGAAATGCAGTTACAATTCCAAGTTCTTATTAAGGTCTTTCTGAGTGTGTCACATTTTCCATTTTTATTTTCAGGTCATGGGAGTGTGTGCTTTTAAGTTTGTCATCAAGTTTATAAAAACTTGGGAAATGGAATAATGTAACCACTATTGTAAAATATATAGTGAATAAAGTACCCCCTTTTGTAAAATATAAGGATATTATAATTTACCGAGGAGTTTCATGACCATATAAAAACACGAGGCCGAAGGCCGAGTGTTTTTATACAGGTCATGAAACTCCGAGGTAACTTCTAATATCCTCATATTTTACAACTGGGGGTACTTTATTTATTATAATACACAAGTTTCGGTGAGTCATGTGACAGAAATTACATCAGAACTCACCGTTTATAACTGATGACATCAGAACTCACCGTTTATAAGGATATAATTTACAGGATATTCATGGCTTTTGTGTATTATAAGGATATTATAAGTAACAGAGGAGTTCCATGACCAAATAAAGTCACATGTCTAATACCTAGTTCTTTTATCCAGGTCATGGGACGCAGATGTGACTTCTAATATTCTCACATTTTACAACAGGCAGAATATTATTTATTATAATGCACAAGTTTCAGTGGTAGGAAAGCTATTTGAAGGGTTATTAAGGGATAAGATACTTGATTCATTGCAAGTCATAATACTATGAGTTTGTGCCAGCATGGTTTTATACTTAATCGATCATGCCAGACTAATTTGATTGCCTTTTATGAGGAGGTGAGCAGGAACCTCAACTCTTGGATGGCAGTGGATCTACTTGGACTTTACTAAAGCTTTTGATACAGTGCCACACAGAAGGTTAAAGGACCAGTAACATCAAAAAAATTTTTACAAAAATTTGTTACAATACAACGAAAAAAATCCCTCAAGACCAATTAAAATTTAAAGTAGCAAATCCTTTATTAAGATATAACTTACAGAAACTCCACTTCCTGTCTTCTACAGAAACGGCGAAAGGGCGACCATCCATGCTGCTGTGCTTGATTGCTCTTCTCTGGCTCTTCACTGACAGCGTGTCGATCTCCTCCAGCTCTTCAGAAGGCCGCAGCGGTGTTATTATGCCTGTCCCCACTGTAACATAGCAGACTGCCAGCATACAAGGGTAACCCAGAACCACCTGCCCCTGCATTATTTTAACCCTCCTGGCACCGAGAATATTCCTTCTGCCTGCTGCTGTGGGCTGCTGGGGAGACGCGCAATCAATGTATGGATCAGTAAAGGGAGCCTGCCTTCGGAAGGTGAACCAGCTGGCCGGCATGTTTGTGAATGGCAGGCCACTGCCCAATGCTGTCCGGCTCTCTCCGCACATCCCCAAGGCCAACTGCTGCCTTTGCAATGGCAATCACCTAGCAGCCTAGTTCCCTGTGCCGAGACTCCTGCCTCTCGTTTCCGGAATTCCTCCAGAGCGGTTACATCAGTAACAAAACCGGAGTGATTCCAGCACCAAAAGGAGAGCCTTGCACATAATAAGGAAGCCCGAGCGTGGCAAAAGGCTGAGGATTGTATAACCTCCGCTCTGGAGGAATCGGGAAACGAGCGGCGGGAGTCTTGGCGCTGCTAGGTGATTGGAGCCATCGTGAAGGCAGCAGTTCGCCTTGGGGATGTTCGGAGAGCCGGACAACATTGGGCAGGGCCCTGCAGTTCGCAAACACGCCGGCCAGCTGGTTCACCTTCCGAAGGCAGGCTCTGCAGAGACGCAACTCCCTTTAATAAACCATAAATTGATTGCGTGTCTCCCCAGCAGCCCACAGCAGCAGGCAGAAGGAATCCTCCGGTGCCAGGAGGGTTGAAATAATGCAGGGGCAGGGGGTTCTGGGTTACCCTTGTATGCTGGCGGTCTGCTATGTTACAGTGGGGACAGGCATAATAACACCGCTGCGGCCTTCTGAAGAGCTGGAGGAGATCGACACGCTGTCAGTGAAGAGCCAGAGAAGAGCAATCAAGCACAGCAGCATGGATGGTCGCCCTTTCGCCGTTTCTGTAGAAGACAGGAAGTGGAGTTTCTGTAAGTTATATCTTAATAAAGGATTTGCTACTTTAAATTTTAATTGGTCTTGATGGGTTTTTTTCGTTGTATTGTAACAAATTTTTTTGTAAAACATTTTGATGTTACTGGTCCTTTAATGGTTAAATTAAGGAATGTTGACCTGAAACATAGTATTTGTACCTAGAAAGAGAGCTGGCTAAAAGATAGACTACAAAGAGTGGTGGTAAATTAAACATTTTCTAATTGGACCAGTGTTGTTGGTGGAGTACCACAGTGCTCTTTACTTGTTCCTTTGCTTTTCAACTTGTTTATTAATGACCCCGAAGTGGGCATTGAAAGTAATTGAAAGAAACCATTTTTGCTGATGATACAAAATTGTGCAGAATTGTAAGTTGCTTGCAGGATGATGCCACTTTGCAGAGTGATTTGACTAGATTTCAAAATAATATAAATGTAAGTTATATACGTAGGGGCTGATTCACTAAGGGTCGAATATCGAGGGTTAATTAACCCTCGATATTCGACTAGGAATTGAAATCGTTCGACTTCGAATATCGAAGTCGGATGATTTAGCGCAAATACTGCGATCGAACGATTCGAAGGATTTAAATCCAACGATCGAAGGAATATCCTTAAATCAAAAAAAGTTAGGCAAGCCTATGGGTACCTTCCCCATAGGCTAACATTGACTTCGGTAGCTTTTAGATGGCGAACTACGGGGTCGAAGTTTTTTTTAAAGAGACAGTACTTTGACTATCGAATGGTCGAATAGTCGAACGATTTTTAGTTTGAATCCTTCGATTCAAAGTCGTAGTCGAAGGTTGAAGTAGCCCATTCGATGGTCGAAGTAGCCCAAAAAATACTTAGAAATTCGACGTTTTTTTTACTTCGAATCCTTCACTCAAATTAAGTGAATCGGCCCCTAAATGGCAATGTGTTGGCATTTCCTTAACTCTAACTAGGGATGGGCAAATTTGTCTCCTTGTTTTGCCGAAAAAATGACGCCCATAAACTTGTATAGCATTGTGCATCAAAATACAAATTTTTTTTGATGCCCACAGACACTGACATTTTGCCGGTGGCAAATTTTTGGCGAAACTAAACGGGTCAAATTCGCCCATCCCTATCTCTAACTCTAACTAACAAGTTGTCTATTTCCAGACAGTGTCATTCTGTGGCTTCTAAAGCAAAAAAGTTCTGCCTTGCATAAAGGGCATTATCTCAAGGGATGAAAACATAATTTTGTCTCTTTATAGGTCAGTGGTAAGGCCTAACCTGGAGTATGTAGTACAGTTTTGGGCTCCAGTTCTAAAAAGGATATCAGTGAGCTGGAATGAGTGCAGAGACCTTCAAATAAACTGGTTAAGGGGATGGCTAGTGGGAGATCTATTCTTCCATAAAATGGATCATTGGACCAGAGGCCACCCCTTTAGACTAGAGGAAAATAACTTTTATTTGAAGCAACATAGGGAGGACAGTAAGGTTGTGAAATGCTCTACTGGATGGTGTTTTAATGCCTGATTCTGTGAATGCCATTAAAAGTGGCTTGAATGATTTCTTGGACACATATACTATCCAAGGCTATAGTGATACTAAAATATACAATTAATATAGATATTGGTATAGTATATCTATATATATATATATATATATATATATATATATATATATATATATATATATATATATATATATATATATATATATACATATATATATGTATATACTGTATATGTATGTATATGTATGTGTATATATATATATATATATATATATACACACACACACACACACACACACACACACTTCCAAATGAGTATCCGCACTCCAAGGCAAATAACTTCAACAAAAGGAGGGGTACACGGTAATTATGTATACACCAGTTATTCACAGACCAGCACTCCCTGATATAAGAATCAATCATTTTATTGTTGCATCGTATCTATGCCCGACGTTTCGGTCCCTATTGGGACCTTTTTCAAGGATGATAAAAACATTAAAAAACTCACATTAATATAACAGGGAGTGCTGGTCTGAGAATAATTGACATAGAAATATATATATATATATATATATATATATATATATATATATATATATATATATATATATATATATATATATAGTTTCAGTGGGTGTGTATAAGTATGTGCGCTGGGTTTCATTTGGAGGGATTAAACTTAATTAACTTTGGTCTTTTTTCAATCCAATTTAACTGTGACAGAAATACCATCACTAAACACTGATTATAACGAATTACATCATTTAAGGATATTATTTACAGGATATTCATGACTTGTGTATTATCTGTAAAAATGTTGCTTTGGGTTGTCAGGGTTGAGTCACAAGATTTATTTAAAAGTGTGTACAAAATATAAATATCCCCCCACTTGTAAAATATAAGATTATGAGAAGTCAGCCCCTTGTTTCATGACCTTTATAAAACATTCTGCTTGTAGACTCATGTGTCTGTGTGGTCATGTAACTATGTTGTAGGCTCATTTTTCAAAACTATACAAAAGTCATGGCTACTACATGTTTGCTTTCAATGTTCTATCTGCAGCCAGCCAAAAAGCTAATAACTGATTGATTGCTATGGGTTACTACCCAAGAGTATATTTGCCCACTGTTGGTAAATAATGATGGGCGAATAAATTCGCCTTGCATGAATTCGCTGCGAACTTCCATGTTTCGCCGATGGCGAATAAATTCATGAATCTTCTGCGAAAATTTGCTGGTGAAAATTTGCCGCATCAATTTCTGATTTTCACGAAAATGTCTGATTTTCACGATTTTTTTGTGAAAACCTTCAGATTTCAAGATTTTTTGTGAAAACCTTCAAATTTCACGATTTTTTCATGAAAACTTGCGAATATCACGATTTTTTTCGTGAAAACTGCTGAATTTCACTTTTTTTAAACGAACTTTCAGATTTCACGATTTTTCAGAAATTTGACCGTTTCGTGGATTTTGCAGGAAATTGGCAAATTTTTCGGCGAAGTGAAAAGGGAGAAGTTTGCCCATCACTATTGGTAAATAAGCCCTTCCTCTAATATCATATTTTACAATAAGTTACATTATATCCTATCAATATAGTTAATCCTTTTTTTTAATATGTATGTATCTTTTGATATCTGGTTTTCTTTTAGTGTGTAGTGTGCATCTGAGAAAGAAAATCTTGAATTTTTTATTCAAGATGAAGCAATATAATCATGAATCACAGTTTAATTCCACGTGCTTGAAGCAGATGATTATTCCTTGAATTATTCCTTGAATTTTTTGATGAATACTTCATAAGGAAGTAATCTCTTTTAAGTCTTTGCAAGTAGCTAAATGTTGCATTTTTCGTACTTTCGTCAAAGCTACATGTACAGAATTTGCAGTGATTTCCATGTGCTTTATAGTGTACTTCTTGAAAAAGAATAGGATAATTTACTTGCAGCTGCTGTAGCATTCTGTGCTGAGGCTGCTAACTAACCTGCAATCACATCTCCCCTCTGCTTTCAGCATGGTGCATCCCAGACATTCTTTTTCCTCTCTGCTTCCGACTACAGCAAGAATCATAGTACATTAATTTGCAAGTGGCGTTTGATTTCAATTGTCTGTTTTATGGGCTTGTGGTAATGGTTCTTTCAAACAAGAGCAATAACCTTTAGATAATTAGTCATTGAATTGTCAGGTTCTAGAAGCTGACAACCTCTCCAATGATTTTGCAGAAACATCCTTTTTTTCTTTTTCTTCTCAGAGCAAGGCTTCCTTAATTATTTATGATTACAAATAAATACTGGCAGAGTGACATTCCATGGCGAGATAGGTCATTTTGCCTCTGTAATGCAATTACATTATTATAATTCAACTATTGTGTGGTCATAACAGTGGAAACACAGGTTTTCAGGCTAACGATTGATTTAAATGCTAAATTTAATATTAGAAAAGGAATTGCATTTAGTTTACTTAGGTTGGTATGAAACAAGATCTCTCTTCTGTGGATGACAGCAAGGTTTTTTATGGATTACATTTTATAAAAAAATATTGCATTACTTTTTATACATTTATGATGCTTAGCTAATGAGTGAACAATATTACCCTTTTCATAGCATTAATATTTCAAGGGTCTCCCAACTTTTTTCACCTGTACGACCCGACAAGCATGAAAAAAGTCCCTAGGGATGTCAAAAAGGCTTTTGGCGACTTATTAGCCCTATGTGGATTGGCAACCAATATGAGGCTCTGTTTGGCTCTAAATCCAATTTTTATGCAGCCAAAACTTGCCTCCAATCCATAAATTGAAAAACAAGCACATGCTCTGAGGCCACTTGGAGCAACATTCATGGGATTTGTGAGCAGCATGTTGCCTGTGAGCCACTATTTGGGAATCACTGCCCTATATTATTCCTTCTCTAAGCAAAGGCAAATCAAATAAGTCAAATCAACTGTTGCTATATATTTTGAAGACATTTCCCTTCACCTGATTGGCTTTCTTAATTCAGAATGGATTGGGTAAGCAAACTGGGTGACAAGAGAAACATCTTCAAGAGAAAAACATATAGCAAGTTCAGTTGAATTGACTTATTACTATAGATATCATGTATAAATGACATTTTAATAACTGCAAAATAAGCCAATGAATATTTTATTTAAGGCCAATACACTTAAAGGAGTAGTCTGATTAGGGCTGTATTTTCACTTAAAGTTTGGTACCTCCTTCACTCACAAAACAGCATAGTAACAATTTGAAAGCTTAAATTAAGTCTGCACAATGTATCTGTTATTTTCCTCAGGTATCTAGATCACAGTCTCCATTTTGAAAACTACTCACCCAGCTTCCTGTACTTTGTGCTCAGTATTGAGCCTGCCCTAGTGACATGCGCTGCTGCATTCTCTGCTTTTTCAAGTCATTCGACTGTCTATCTCAATTCTGAACTGCTGAAAAAAAATACAGCAAGTCCACTTGATTTGACTTATTTCTATAGACATGTCTTCGCTATGGTTCTAGTTAAATTCTAGTTAAATTGTGAGTTGGGAATTAAAAAACAAAAAACTATGTGAGCAATCAGGTTGACACTTCTGTTCAAGGATTTATTGTTTGCATGAACAGAGGATTTTAAGGTATATGAATTCTTAGAGGCAAATGATTATTATAGAGCTGTGAATTCTGATCTTTTAATGAGCTGAATAACTGCAGAATATAATCCCGTGTCATGCTCATTAATACATACTGGTATTGTCTGTTTGGATTCTGAGTAATGTGCTCTGTAATATGCAGTGTGCTTTGAAGTCATATGACATTATGAGGCCCATTTATTAAAGGTTGAATTTTAGTGGTATTCAAGATTAAATTTATATTCTCTGAAACCACAATACCTGTAAAAAAAAAAAAAAAAGCGAAACAAATAAAAACTTCGAAAAGTCTGGTTAACAGAAAAGGGTCCAATTAGATCAGCACTGCTCCTATTGACTTCTAGAAAAACTTGACTACTTATATTTTTATTTTGTATTATTGGTTTTCCTGGTTTTTCACTCAATAAATCTCAAATTTTAGATTTTTAGAGAAATAAAAAAAACTCATTTTTAGATAAAAAAATATGATTCATGAAAAAAATTGAAATCTGAATGTTAGTAATTCAGGCCTGAGGTAGAATGACAAAAGTGATGTGGGAAAAGGGGTGTTTTGCCTTTAAGTTCTCCACAGTGGGAGAGGTAAGCCAAGAAAGGTGGTAATAAACACAGAATTATTTCGTGTTTACACTGTAGCATACCGCTTACTACACTAAATCAGGCAATTACTTAATGGACACATATTAGAGTGGGGCCAAGACTGTTTTAAATAGGTAATACATCCTTGTGGTTAATATAGTTTGTGGTTAAAGGTCCTGTTCTTCTAGGTATATTTCTAGTCATCTGTCTTTAGCATATTAGTATGATTTTGTAGTCTTTGATAATGATGATATGAGTATATTTATTAAAAGGTGAAAAATTCTTACCTCAGATCACCAAATGTAAATTCCACTCCTCCCTAATTACTTGTATTGAGTCTTTAATGTAATATTTGATTGTTGAGCCACATTCCACATTGGGAGACTGAAGCAATATACTAGGATCCCCTAACAAATATTTTCCCCTTTTAATAGGGGTGAATACTACACGTACATTGCAGTACTCCTTTGATTATAAACAATAAACCGAGCACACCTCAAAGACTGTCATGGTACATTGTCCCTTCAATATGCTCATAGTGTACAAAACATTCTACTACTATAATACTCTTTGATGGTTCTGCATTCATCCGTTTTTGACTCAACCATTTTTTCACTCGAATCGAATGTACTTGATTCTGTAAGATTGTGCAACAATGCAAAATCTTCACTTAATTGCAATGTGTAAGTATAAAGTAATGGAATTAAACCAGCCAATTGTACCTTCTGACAAAAACTCTACATTGAAAGAAAGTATTTGTGTCTTTCTTCCCCCCCCATTGGTCTTTCAAAACAAACTGTATAATAATACAGGCAACAAATAAATTCCATGAGCCTCCATCTCAATTGGGATTTATGCTTTTGAAAATAAAAAAAGTTCTCTATAATGAGTACGATTGAATTCTTGTCTATAAAGAGGGTTCTTTGAGGCATGACAGCTTTTGAGAGTCACTCATTTTCAAACGACTGACATTAAGAAATAAAAAATGAAATGCCACATATTTTCATCTCCTCTGTTTAAATAATTATTTGGCAGCTGACTGGGGGATAATAATGCAACAGATTATGTTAGGAACTGGATGGAAGACAGTTATTTGTCAAAAACACAAATTGGACATCTTACAAAAGATCTCTAAAGCTTTTGTTTAGCTGATATAAAAAAAAAATCAAGGAATTCAATGAGGAGTGAGCACAGCTGACTTTAAGCGATTAATTGTCATTTAGAGGAAATTGTATTTTGCCCACATGAACAACCTGTAGAACAACATCCTGTTACTGTACTTTTTTTACATTTATCTTTATACGCATTATGTTTATATGTAGCAGAGCTGATAAAAGATATCAAGTGTATTCAAGTGTCATTTACTTAACTGTGATCATTCATTTCAGGGTGATTCCATTCAAATACACCTCACACTGCCAAGCCACATTGGCCACATCTGAGCAGGCATTTTTATCTTTGTGAGAAATTTTTCCACCCTTACAATATGAAACAACATCAACTGGGCATTAGTGATGGGCGAAAAATTCACGAAATCGCGCCGGCGTCTAGTTTTTGACGCCGGCGCCCGTTTTTGACGCCGGTGCCCGTTTTTGCCGCAAATTTTCACAGGCGTTTCGCGAATTTATTCGCTGGCGGCGAATCGCGCAAATTCGCCGCGAATTCGCACCTGGCGAATAAATTCGCCGATCACTACTGGGCATCCCAAGAACAGGTTTAATGGTAAATTGTGGTGAAAAGAATGAGGATGATTTCTACCTTCCTTTATTGTTGGGTAGACATTTGGAAACAGCAGATTATATTATATACCACCCCATGTCTCCTGTCCGAATGAAGGAGGCAAATCACAATGAAATAATTCTTGCATGATTATATGGTGTCTCTGATCCCTTGATGTGTTCCACCTGTGTTTGGTACTTTCATGCATCTGAGCAAGTACAATCCCATCTGGAACAATGGGCTGCATTTATTCCTGCAATCCTTTGGTGGAACGTAGGAGAGATCCACACAGGATGAACCGCACACGTGTAAGAGCCTTAAGGCTAAAGACAGTGGTATTCCCAAATAGTTTTTTTAAATAAATATACAAATATTTTTTTTCATAAAAAGTAGGTAGAACATAAGAAGTTTTGACCTTTGGTGTATTATATTTTCTACTCTTTTAAATTATAAGCCTGTTGCTGAGACTTTTTGTGGCAATAAAATACTTCCAGTAAGTGCAATGGATATTTTGTTGAAGAACAGAAAAGCTGATGAAAAAGCTTTCTTATGTAGCCTTTTGTTTAATAACCATGCAGTGCTTCTCTATTCATTTTGCTAAAAATAGGCTAACAGATACTGAATGTATTCTAAGGGGTAAATTGAAAAAACTAAAGGACAAGAGATTTATAGGGAAAGAGATCCAGTAAAAGCCAGTGGGAGTCTCCTTTGGTTTGTATTAGCTTTAAATCAGTTTGCAGCAGAGCATTCAGCCTTTGATCTGTTTAGAGCACATTCAGTTAAGTTTTTGAAAAAAGACTGCTAAATGGAACAATTTAAAAGGGCTATGTTTGCATAGTAAAATATATTTATTTAATTTATTTTGCTATTCTGCATAGGTTCAGCACATACAGTATCATTCACTTTGGTTGTGCTTCTGTAAAAATTTAAATAAATAAACTGACTTATTCCATGAAGGAGGAAGATGTATGAATTGTGAAATAGAAGTAAATGTGAAAAAATATGAAGGAAGACAGAGAATGCAATTGAGAAGGTGGTGCAATAAATAAACCATGGTTGTCCACTCACTACTGCCCATAAATAACCATATATGTGGAAGACAAACAAGCACATCATATAATAAACTTGCACATGAGAGATGCACCAATTATAGAGGAGAGAATATATGGGAGATAAATGTTGCATTAGTGTGGTTTAAACTGTTGGAGAAATTTTGAGGCGGCAGATCAACCACAGGTCAATGTTTTAAATGTACAGTTTGTAGATCTCTTGGGTAAATTCATGAAAGGGCAAAGTAGCCAACGCTAGTGTAAATTAGACAGAAATCCCATCCGCAGGGACATCGCCAATTCACTAACAGGTGTAGGCGACCGTCGCTAGCATTCGTTCGCACTCTATCACCAGGCAACGTTTCTCTCTGGCAACGGTCGTTACTCGCTAATTCAGTAAAGCGCGAATTTCAGCGAACATTATCTCTTTTGCCAGAGTTGACTTTGCAACCTCAGACCAGAGGAACTGCTAAAATGAAGCTACATCTCACTCAATCTTATGTCCGTGACATCATTTCCTGTCTGCCAGAAATGATGAAGTTGTAAAAATGCTGACAGCTTGTCCTTTTTTTAAGTGGGATTGCCTCCAAAAGTCTTAACTATTAAACTTTATTGTGTTAACTTTTTTCCTAGACATTTGAGTGGCATGGAACACATTAGAGGATCACTTTTGTCTTTATTCAGGTTCCTTGGACATTTGTAATAAAAATTGGCCACTTCAACCAACATCTCTAATAAAGACGTCCATACTTTAATTGAAATTGACCTAAGTGTAAGACGGATAACGAAGTTTTGCTAGTCAGAAGCGATCGCTAGCGTAATTTTCCTTTGAAACGCCCGCACTGCCGAAGTAACACTAGCGGAAAGTTGCCAGCGTTCAGCGCACAGGACATGACTAGTAAATTAGCTTAGTGATAACAAATTTTCGCCTGACAAAGTGTGTTATAGCGTTCTCTGGTGACAATTGGCCCTTTAGTGAATCTGCCCGAATATGTTTATGTATCTTTGTGCAATTGTGGAATCTGCAAAGTATTGCAAGGGTTGTCTGCACCATAGAAATGGTTTGTACATGTAAATAAATATTCTGCATTTATGTGGCTAGGGCAAATGGTAACTGAATTGTTATAGTAAGTGCAGAGTCTATAGAATATGCACCTGTTTTCGTTTTCTACATACATAATGACAATCTGCCACACCTAATGCGTACACTCTTACAACACAGAAGGTTTGGTTGGACTTTGTCTATATGTCTGTCTGGGCATAAAACAACCTGCTGATGACCCCAGACTCCAGTGACACTGCTTAATAAGCTTTTAGCTGTCCATAAACACATACTGATTAAATAATACAAAACAACGTTTTTTGCAGTTTGTCGTATGTGTGCACAGACTAGATGACCCCCAACTAATATCTATGAATCATGGATATCAACTTGGCAGGTTTTAAAACTTTATCTGCAAAACTGTGCATTATATATTTGTAGATGAGAAAGTAAAGAGCATCTGAGTGTCAGGGTCAACAAAACAATAACATGTATTGTCCTCCATTTTGATAACTATAAAGGAGGATTAGTCTTGTACTTGTACTTTACTTTTCCTGAGAGGGACTTTTATCTCCCCTGCCCTCATTGACCCCTCAGCATCAGTTTCTGCTTCTCCTATTGTCTTGCTCTTACCTCAGTTATGCTTTTTTGATTAAATATTGTCAATTTCATTTGTATTGTTTATGAAAATGTAATGATTACGAGAGCTGCATAGTGCACTCATTCAAATAAAATAGCCACATTTTCCCTGCATGTTCCTTTCCCTGTCAAACCTAAACTCTAAATATAGTGACCAGAAAAACATAGAGCTGAAGATAGACAATAGGCCATTGGCAAATCTAATCTGTCAGGTCCCTTTCTGTCTGAAAGAGCTCAGGCTTAATTAATGTATAATCTTATTTCACGAAAAGGATAACCTTAAGCCTGTCCAGGCTTATGTTAATTAAATACGATTATTGTCTCTCTCTACTTTTTCAGCTGGTAGGGTTCTTCACTGACTGTTACAATCTGCTGTTGCCCATTAATTTTCTATTTCAGCCTCTCTTATTTCTAGAGCAGGAAAATGATGATGAAATGTATCATATATCTGTCTCTGTGATTGACGCAAGTGATTGACAAAGTGAACATCTACTTAAAGAGGAGTATATTGCAATCGGTTATATCCATCAAGGATTTTGAGGGGAATAATATTTCACTTTAAATAAGGTATATTGAAGACACTCTTCAATCATTAGTGGTAGCTACTGTACTTTTCACTAAAGTTTTTGGTCAGCAAATTAATCTGCTCATTCTGTATGTGGTGAACACATTGTGGTATTGTGCAAGGTTTTGAGAATAGTCCCTTCCTGGGTAAGAAATTAAAAAAGAAATTTGAAAGAGAACACAGAGTATAGACATTTGCAAGTGCAGTGCCTTACCAAAGGGACTTCTGAAAAAAGTTTACAAAACATTACACTCGCTTATGTTGTATGATTTTATTGCTAGAAGCCCAAAGAGCCCCAGTTTGTTGGAAATTTATACTTGGCATAATCTGTAACAAAATCAAGAAGCCAGTAATTTATCTGACATCTGTACACCTCCATCTGGGTAAAATCTGCTGCTTCAGATCTCTTCCCATCTCACTGATTTTGTAACACTTTAATATCAGAGTTTACCCACTGGTAAACTGATGTTTTTTTTTTTTACAATAAACACACTTTTATTTAGTTTGCAATCATTACACTGTACATGTGGTCTTTCATAGACTTGAGCCTCGCAGTTAGATTTTTAAAAATCTCTTGTCACCAATAAATTTATTTTCCTGGTGGCTCCGTAAGTAAATGCAGCTCTTGCCATTCTTAGAATGTAGATGTTAAAAATAATATCAATTTTAGTATATTTTGGTAAGGGGTTTTCTTAAAATGTTTTGCAAATAATGAAAAAGAATTGTTTCTAAGTTGTAGATACAGGAGAAAATGTGTGTGTGTGCTTTGTCACTAACACTTTTTATTTCCTTCCAGGTGCTTTTGTCAGGATTGATTGGTGTTGTTGCGTGGAAACGACCCCTCTCGCTTGTAGTAAGTAATTACACAGTCTTACTTTGTGTCAGGCAGAGATTTCTTCATTCATTTGATCTACTAATATAGTGCCTTGTATTCCAGAGACATGGTTTATACTTGACTGAACACATTTATTACTTAAAAATCTCTTTAAGAAGGTGGTTGTGTTTTAATGTGTTACATATTATACTAACATTAGTCTACATCGATCCAACAATGATGGGATAAATGAAGAATGCTCTTGAGGATAACAGGCAAAGCTTTATTATAACACTGGGGCTAACGCCCTGGTTAGATATATATTTATTAAAGATAACTATACCAATTACATTGATTGCAGTGGTTTTGTTAAAAATATGTAGCAATGTCACCGTCAGATAAATCCGTCTTATTAAATACTTAAAAAAAATTTAATTAATTTCCAAATATTTCTGGTCATCATAAAACGTTTTCCTATGTTTCCAGAAATTTTGCTTTTTAGCTAACTTTCTATGTTTTTTTTTTAAACAAGATGGCTTTTATATAAATAGAGAATAAAATTCACAATCTTGAGCACAGCCTCCTAGCATGACTTTTATTTCATTGTTTAGTCATTTAGAACATACCAAGCAACTTTCTAGAGATAGAGAAAGATGTTCGCACCTCAAACATAGTTTAAATGGCTGCAAGCTAAGATCTAGGAGACCTCCTACATTCTGTCTTCAAACAGAAATAGCAGCAAACTGTCTGTTTTTAAATCTATTCTTGGTGATAGGTTTCAGAAATAATAAATCTGCAAACTGCAACAATAGCACTTTCTTCAATGAGAAAAATTATGCATTGAGATAGACATGTCTCTCTAATGTAGTGACTTGACCATTCTGTCTTTAGTTGGATGTTGTGCAGCTAGTGACAAGTAGAACATTTTGTATTCTGTGTGCATCTATTGGAGCAGCCCTTTCTTATCTTTTTCTGGAATTACTCTAATACTTGCAATGTGCTATTTTGCCTGGGCTTTACCTTCAATAACTATAATGTATGTAATTCTTCTGAACACTGGCTTCCACTTGTTTTTTTGACAGCACAGGATTAAAATAGCTAGCAAAATAAAATACTTTGAAGATCTTAGTGTCTTGCCATCTTATTAAGTTTGTAGCGATTGTTTACTGCTTTTTCTAAGTAATAAGGAGAAACTATACGGAACTGAATATTTTTATTTTGGAAAATCATTTATTTTACAATCATATAGAATTGATAATATGTAAAAGACTAGTCATAAAATAGATATTCACATCAAGCTGAAATCAATTACATGGCATAGAGGATTAGGGGAAAGATGTACAACGTCTCAACACCTAGGTGCAGATTTATCAAAGGTCGAGGTGAATTTTCTAATAAAAATAAAACTAATTTTGAGCTATTTTTTGTGTACTTCGACTAGGGAATAGTCCAAATTTGATTTTAATTTGAAGGAAATTCGAAAATTCAAATATCAAAATTTATCATGTGCTGTCTCTTTAAAAATTCGACTTCAACCATTCGCCATCTTAAACCTGCCAAATTGCTGTTTTAGCCTATGGGGGACCTCCTAGAACCTATTTGGAGTCAACAGATTTGGGAAAAACTTTGAATCAAATGCGCTATTACTTTGATTCAAACGATTCAAATTTGGCCGAATACGGACCTATTCAATCAAAAACGGACCTATTCATCCCAAAAAAACTTCGACTTAATATTGGTTTGTTTTTTTTTCAAATTCGACCCTTGATAAATTTGCCCCGTAGATCATAGATATAATTACTGGAAAAATTTATGGCCCAAGGCATTATCAGCACTCTACTCTAGTATTAAACAAAACTAGTGGAGAGCATATGAATGCAGCTCAATGTTATCCAAACTGAGGCCTTTCAGTTTCTCATTTTTGCAGTTCCAGTATAGGATTTTTTAAAAACAGTATGGAATGCTTGGGACCTGCTGTTTCTATATAAGGGATATTTCTGTAATTTCAATCTATATATAGGTTGTCTGCTAAATGTAAACATTAAATATACCCAAATAGGATTATATTGCAGATAGTATGGTTTAATGCAGTTTAGTTATCAACAAGCACGAGGTACTTTTTTATTATTACAGAGAAAAAGGAAATAATTAGGAATATTTGATTAAAATGGACATTGTAGAAGATTGTCTTCCTATAATTCGACTTTCTTGATTATGGGTTTCTGGATAAATGATCTCATGCCTCCCATGCTGGATATAGGATCCCATATCTTCTCATCATTGAGGGCTCAACTGGGGTTGTAAGTCAGCTGGAGAACCACTGGATACTCCCCATTTAAGAGAGTGCTTTGTGTTTTAAGAGTGGGTCGTGCTTTAGATAGGAAAGGAGTAATTAAGGTAGTTTGTGGCGCTATTGTCTTCTAATTAACTAATCCCTCAAACATTAGCACTAATATTCTAGAAAATACAGCGGTCTATTTTTTCTATTTGTATTCCACATAGATAAGATATGATGAATTGATGTACTTTTTATTTGGTATCCCTCTATTCAACATGCCTTTGTTTATAAGCTCATTTTATAACATAATCATGTCTTCATGCTTCTATGCCTACAAATGTTTGTTACAAGACAATGAGATATTTTAATAAATGTCAAAACGCATATACAGTGGAACCTCAATTTTATATCCCTGATTTTAAGTTTTCACTGATTTTATATTTTTTTGGTGGTCTCATGAATGTATAATGCATAATATCTTTCCCAGATTTCCTGGGTTTTACACCATGTTTTTTCTGGTTCACTGAAAAAAACTAAAATGAGGGTTCTATTGTAATTTATTTGTGATTCTTAACAGAGGAGTGACCTTACAAAGTGTGAATTCCAGTTCCTGTTAGGTAGCCTTTAATGTGGTTTATATAAGATTGTAATACAATAGTATCATTATTTCTTATGATAGTGACTCCTTAAAGATGTATGGATTAGCTAGCCATTTCTGTAGACTTAAAAGTGTTTGTCATATACTTTATTCAAAACTTCACATACTTATTTCATGAAGGTATAGCAATTTATGTGATATATATATATATATATATATATATATATATATATATATATATATATATATATATATATATATATATATATATATATATATATAGCTGGAGAACCACTGTGCATACACACACACAAACCTGGTGGGACCCTTGCGCTCATGGGCCCCATGGGTCTATTTTTTAATAACCTGATGAACATATATAATTAAAAATGAATTATTGTTACTTCAAACTATTTGAAATATTTGATATTTTTAGTGTAATATACAGAATATAACAATTTTTCAATTACTGTAACTTGAGAAATTTGTTGGCCCTTGCCGCTAAGAACTAAATGTTTTCTTAGAAATTGTGAAAATATTATCTGATTTTTTTTTTTTTAAATATATTTATGTATGTATGCTTTTATGGTAGATATAGGCATTAAAACCATGACTTCTACTGTTTTATGTGCAAGATAAACTTTTATAGCACATCAGGCCAAATTAATTTTTAATTTAATTTTTTTCATTATTAGCTCTTCTGGTATTTTTAAAAAAAGAAAGATTTCATTCCCTATTGGGAGCTGTCAAGTTATAGATTTTAATGTTCCTTCTATTTTCTTGCAGGCTGTGTGGACCTATTCTTTTCTAAGCATTGTAGGTCCTTGCAAATATAGAATTGTGTGCATATAATTACTGTATATGTATTTTTGTGTGTGCTGTGGTTGACTTTCATATAAAGGCAAGGGAACATTGGCCAGACAAAGCTGTGTTCTGGCAAACATATAGGGTTGCCACCTGGCCAGTATTTCACCAGCCAGGAAAATGTTATAAGGGCTCCTTTACTAAGCGAGGAGCAAAAACATTTGTTTCACATGTTGCTCCTTGCCTCATTCATAGCACCTGTAGATGCAAGTCTTTACACTCCAGGATGGAAGTTGTGTCTAACAATGCTGAAATCATGAGGTATGGGGGGGGGTTGGTATATAGGTGTCACCTTGGATTCCTCATACCTAACATGGCATTCACACTTCCAAATTAGCTTCAGTAGGTGCAAGGTTCTACAGAACCCTATGCATGGCTTCATTGTGCCCATAGAGCTACACAATTTGCATCAGTAACTGAGCACTAATGGGGGAATTTTATATGTTTTTTAGAGCAAAAATCATTCACAAAGACCATTTAGAACATTAGTGACCAAGATTTTAGTTGTTTGCTTCCTTCAGACCTCAACGACTTCCTCACAGAGTTTGCGAATGCGAACAGTTGACTTTTGCCATACACAGTGTTTGTAATAAAATGTTGCAATCGCAAAGCCTTTTTTGCACCAAAATATTTAAGGAAACCAGAACAGGTTTTAACTCTAATCTTTGCTTATTGATAATGAGCGATGTAATATTTATCAGAGAATTATTTTATATTGTGAGCAGTGCTATACATTTGCCAAATTGCAATTTTAAGCATGACTTGCAATTTTAATTACATTTTGTGCCGCTTTTGTAATTTTTGAAAATGCTCCAGATTTGACTTTTCTAACTGCAATGAAAGCACAGCAAAAAACAAAGTGATTTGTTTTAATGAGCCTTAATTATTGTAATAATAATCAAATATTAATTTTACAATAGTGTGCAATGACTATAGTAAAAATGTATACTGATAATGGTTCTTTGAACAACTGAAACTGTTTGTGTTATTACAGATAAACTCAGTAGGCTCTGCGTGATGCGTGAGTTTGATTCCCAGGAGAGCTCACTTTGACCTTAAGCAAGTCATTTTATCTTCTTGTGTTTCGGAAGGCAAAAACTAAATTGCAATATCTGGCCTAGAGACACTTAACAATGCCTTAAAAAAATCCCATGTGCATGCTGTAGAAAGTTTGGTACTGCTGCAAGCAAACAGTACCAAAAAAATCTATAGCAATAATTACTCTCATAAAAAAGCTGTTATTTGCTCATTTGAGTTCATGATGTTGCAGAATTAGAAAAATACAAGAGCTGTTATATGAGAACAATGTGTAACTACAGTAGAATGTCACTGATAAAAAGTAAAAAGGGACTTGCATTTTACATTTTTTCATTAAATCATTGTTAGTAAGAAATTGTAATAATGAAGTCTTACCAAGATGCCAAGGGAAGCAGATTATAAATTAATACTACAGGAATGGAATCTGTTATTTTAGAAAGCTCTGAATTATAGGAAGTAGTGATGGGCGAATTTATTCGCCAGATGCGAATTTGCGGCGAATTTGCGCGATTCACCGCCAGCGAATAAATTTGCGAAACGCCCTGAAAATTTGCGGAAAAAATTCGCCAGCGTCAAAAATTGTTTTTCGGAAAAACGGCCGGTGTCAAAAACGGGTGTCGGCGTCAAAAAAAACGTGCGCCGGCGTAAAAAACGAGACGCCGGCGCCGTTTCGCAAATTTTTTGATGTTTCGCGAATTTCGCACGAAATTCGCAAATTTTTCGGAGAAGCAAAACGGCGCAAATTCGCCCATCATTAATAGGAAGGCCATATCCCATAGACTCAATTTTAATCAAATAATTCAAAAATTTGAAAATGTATTTACATTTTTTCCCATGTAATAATAAAAGAGTACATTGTACTTGATCCTAACTAAGATATAATTAATCCTTATGAGATTATGTTTAATTTATTTTTTAATAGAATTAAAGATCCAAATTATGGAAAGCTTCCTTTGGCCTCCCAGTAAGAGAGTACAGTACATACATTATATAGTGAATAAAGTACCCCCAGTTGCAAAATATGAGGATATTAGAAGTTACCATATAAAAACACAAGGCCGAAGGCCGAGTGTTTTTATACAGGCCATGGAACTCCGAGGTAACTTCTAATATCCTCTTATTTTGCAACTGGGGGTACTTTATTTATTATAATACACAAATTTCAGTGAGTCATGTGACAGAAATGACATCAGAACTCACCATTTATAACCAATGACATCAGAACTCACAGTTTATAAGGATATCATTTACAAGATATTCATGGCTTTTGTGTATTATTTCTCCATAATATATGTCCTCATTGGAATCACTTCATACTAATTTTCTATTTCATTGGCAAGTTGATATGAATCCCCCAATAATTTTAGTTGCTTACTTTCATGGTGTCTCAATCATCCCCTGCACACCTTGGGCAAATGCATTTGTTGGTCAGAGCAATAACAATTTCTATAATGTGTGTGGCCAGCTTCAATAGGCAAAGGGGTAACTGGAACACTGGAGCATAATGGCGGCATGGTACTATTAATTTTAAATTATTACTTGGTGTTCTGTTCTAGACAAAATTTTCTTAAAATCCAGCCATTGCAAAAGTAAAACTCTATGTATGTTTCTACAGTAGCTAGAGTGCCAATCGCTCTCTATTTCTCAGACTAAAATATAATAATTAATACTTTTTATTACTGTTATTCCCAGTAACATTCATAAGTGGACCCTGCTGTAGTTAAAGATGCGTACTATGGCTCTCTATGTTGCCATGACTACCATCACAGCTTCATCTAGTTTTGCCTTTTGACTCTTAGTACAGACAATGCAGGTGCTTATCCCATAGCATTCGATTGCCAGTTTTTATGACACTTTGGCTTTTATTAAGAAAAATATTATTATTCACCGTCGTAAGCAACTGATAAAATACTTTCTAAATACTTTCCAAAACACAGTATGTTGTTCTGCAATGTTATATAAATTATAAAATCTATTTTCTAAACACTGGATCACAATCCAAATAATTTGTCTTAGCTCATTCTCAAAATATGAGCTCAGCTCAGATTCTAGCTTAACTTGTATTTCAATGAAGGATTTAAAAAATAAAAGGCAGAGAAAGTTTAGCCAAGAGCTGAGTCTAGACATAATAGTCTTGGTTTATATATTTAATGGTTGAAGAGACTTAACAAAGAAGCAAGCATCAGGTAGAGCAGGCTCTTTAAAAGGAAAGGATAACTCTAGGGAATAGTACTTATAGCAGTATTTCATAAAATGAAGTCTGCGATTATGAACTGGTTATTTTGTATTATTATATTATGTTGATAGGGAAGCCCAAATATTATTGCATTGCATCTGTTTGTCTGCCCCTTCCCATGGTAGATATTATTTATTCGTTACAAATACAAATAAACTTCACCTCCCCATTTGTGTTCAATGGTAATGCATATTTGTTAATGTTTCCAAATGAATGTAGAAGCATCTAGAAATCGTTTCACATGGTTTTTCTTTGTCTGCCTTCTGCCTTTGTATTAATTATCTTCCAGAAGAGCCCCTCAAACATTTTACATACTTTTTTTAATGAACAGATTTTATATACATTAGTAGAGTAAAAGAAACAAAATAATGCTAAAAGTAGTTATCTTAAATATTTTACAGTTTTAGTTTTATTATTAGTATTAGTATTTTTTAGTATAGAAATCAATGGGGCAGATACAATAAATGGCGAAGTGGACTTCGCTATCTACAATTCGCTAAAAATCTCATCTGCATAGGGGACAATTCCCTAGCAAATGAGGCTGTTGCTATCGTTCGTTCACACCATATTATTATAGGCGACTTTCCGCTCTAGCGAACGGTCGTTACTCCACAAATTCACTAAGATGCAAAAAATTTTGCGTATTTATGGAAAAATCCAAATGTCAAAAACTCGAATGAAAAACGCATTCATGTCCCAAAAAAACTCTAATCTATAGAGCTTATTGTATGTCCCAAAAACTCAAACTGATTGAGTTTTCAGATAAAAACCCTTAAATCAACCACAGCAACTTGAGATTTACCTAGGACAACTCACATTGACTTGTACAGGACCTTGCCAGCTTTTATTGATTTTTAATTTCAAATTTTCAAGGATTTTTTGCTTATTAACTCACAGGCATTCCAGTTTTCAAAAAAAATAACTTGAATGTGTGATTTTGGGTGCAAAAAAAAAAAATTTGAATCATGGAAAAAAATCACATTTGATTTTTGATAAATGTGGTACTTACTGTATACTGTATATATACAAGTCCTCTCTAGCTCTAAGGAGCTGTCTGGGCACAATGTTTGGAAGAATTTGGCAATATGGGAGCCTTATTTTTTCTATAAAGAACAATTTGGCAAAGTGGATAATAGCTTCACTTACTTGACATAGCATAGGGCTATATGTATTCTATTGCAGAGCAATAAATGCCTCAACCTAAATGTCATTTCACCTTTTCGTTGACTTCAATGCACAATTTTGCAAATTTTCCATGTTTTTGCAACTGAAAAGTACAGTTTTACTAATCACTATTATAGTATATTTTTTAAAAAGTGTCATGGATTTCAAGTTCACCATATTCCGAACTACTAATATTTACATTGTAAGCATTTATTATTATTATTTCATGATGCAGCTGCTGTATATTAGCAAATTAGTAGAGCAGTTTTATTTATATTTTCTTTATGTTAATTCTTAAATATATATTTTACTTCCTTTCCAAGTTAGTGGAGTAACAGAGAAAAAGGGGGCTATGGGTGTCAGAGATAGTTTTGCATTGCTTTAATGCTTCACAAAATATTGTTTTGCAGATTTTAGACTTACAGTTTGATTCCTGGTGACACTATGGCCCCAGCTAGCCTCAAAATGATACAGGTGCTCTTTTACATCCTAAACTAACTTGGTGCTTGTAAATATCACAAATTAGTTTTAATGTTTCACATGCTTAATACCAGTTTTATACGCTGGCATCTTATATTAGGTGCAGTAGTCCATAGTTTATTTGTTGTTTTATTGACTCCACCACTGGAAAAATCTGCATATTCAAAGGCTGGACAGCATGCTTGGTTTTAACATGTAAATGCCTTTATTCAAACCATAGGAATAGACCATGAAAAAGAAGCAAAGTTTCATGGCACTCACAGACATCTCTCAAGCTTTATAAATAGTATATGAAGGCCAGATGATACTACTTTGCTGCCTATGGTTTGAATAATGGCATTTCAATTTTGAAGACCAAAGTAGAGTTGTCTAGACTTTTAGGGGCCCATTCACTTAGCTCGAGTGAAGGAATAGAGGAAAAATACTTTGAATTTCGAAGTGTTTTTTTTTGGCTACTTCGACCATCGAATGGGCTACTTCGACCTTTGATTTCGAATCGAATGATTCGAACTAAAAATCCTTCGACTATTCGACCATTTGATAGTCGAAGTACTGTCTCTTTAAAAAAAACTTCGACCCCCTAGTTCACCACCTTAAACCTACTGAGGCCAATGTTAGCCTATGGGGAAGGTCCCCATAGGCTTCCTAACAATTTTCTGACCGAAGGATAATCGTTAGTTTGATGGATTAAAATCCAAAACGATTATTCCTTCGATCCTTCGATCGAACGAATTACGCTAAATCCTTCGATATTCGAAGTCGAAGGATTTCAATTCGGCAGAGTTAATTAACCTCGATATTCGACCATAGGTAAATTTGCCCCCTAATGTCTATCTGTTTCCCAGATCTTCAAGAGCAGTTGGCCAGTAGCATTGAATACATTATAATCATGTATACAATATTTTGCATTAGTGCTGAAACACTTGTGAATGTTAGTAATTCAATTTTTCATTTAATTCAATAAGTAAGTTTGCGTATTTCCTCTATATAAATGGCTTTACTCCTTATATACAGACTTACATGCCAGTTCTGTAACTCTTAGCTTTAATTATTCTAACAGCACAGTACTAATCAAAATTAATTGTTGCTTGTCATAAGTTATTAAAGTTGGACACATTTTAACCCTGTTGCCATATACAGCCAATGATTTTTGTAGAGCAGTGACAAAAGGGAAAGCTCAGTCCTTAGTGGTGTAGGAGGAAAGAAAATCACAAGCTGATTTGTAAATCATACTGTACCTGTGCATTATATATAGAAATAAAATGTAAAATATATTTAGTTCTTATCAAAACAAAAATAATCGTTGTTGAGTTTTAATTTGAATTCGATTTATCATACTCTGGCCCTTTAAGAACTCGAATTTGACTTTGCCACCTAAAACCTGCTGAATTACTGTATAAGTCAATGGGGGACGCCCAGGGATCAATTTGGTGATGTGTGCAGCCTTCCTGACATTCAAGTTTTTTTGTAATCAAGTTTTTTAAATTCGAATCGAGTTTTTCTAATTCAAAGCAAGTTTTTTAATTAAAATTGAATTCTTGAGCTTTGGATCCTTTCAATTCATCCAAATTGAAAAAATTTGATTTTAATAATACATTTTGATTAGTCGAATTTCGAATTTGTGGGAGTTTATTCAACTTTTAAAAACTCACATAAATTCGAAATTCGACCCTTGATAAATGTGCAACCTCAATCAAATAAATACAAAACCCTCCCACAAGTTGCACATAGCATAAATAAATTGTGATCTTTTTAAAGGAAGTCCTTGTTGTGAAAATCTTGTCCTGTTTGCAGGTGAAATCAGTATAGTAAAGCATTTCCTGAAAGAAAAGAGTAACTTGTAACTGTATAAATCCAAATTTATTTACATGCTATTTTTCCTGCTACGTGTTGCACTTAATTTTCTCCATTTGAAGAAGTTTAAAAATAACACTTTGAATGCCTTAGAAAGTACAAAATGATTGAATAGTATGCACTCCCATAAATCCAATACATGCCCAATGCTTTATTAAAAGAACCAAGCACAACATTCTAAATACAGTATGCTATATTGGATTTTTAGAACTGTTGTAACACAGTACATATCAGTCTGAATGATCAGACTGAAAAACAAAGCTGCAATTGACTGTTTTTAATGGAGGCATTGAGTTTTCAAGAGTTATTTTCCAATTGAATTGCAAATCTATTCTGTAGCTGGGGACCTACATGTCAACCTCCTGATTATCCCTTCAGTGTTGGCACTGATGTCTGATAACCTCACAACCCCATGGGATGGCCTGCAGTCAGCATACTAATAAGTCATCTTGCTAGAGGCCTTTCATTTTGCTGAAGAAACAAATCAAAATGTTATTAAACATACAAAAAGATTCCTCTTCCTTTCCTTCATGTCTTACAATGTGCCTAAATGGAATCTAATATATTGTGTGCCTCTTTTGAAACATTCTACTGTGCAGCAAATGTTTCCAACTTCTCTTGGAAATGTTAATGTCTAAACAGAGATATAAATGTAAGCCGTGTAGCAAACAGCCAGTCCATCCTGGATGCTTTTGTACTAACGACCATTTATTTCTAGACAATACAGCTTTGGATACATTATTCTGGAAACCTGTCATCCAGAAAGCTTTGCATTATAGAAAGGCCATCACCCATAGACTGCATTTTATCCAAATAATCCAAATTTTTAAAAATGATTTATTTAATTTTTACATGATTTTCTAGTAGATTTAAGGTATGAAGATCCAAATAACGGAAAGATCCATTATTCTAAAAACCCTAGGTCTCAAGCATCCTGGATAACAGGTCCAATACCTGTATAAGGAAAGCTGTATGTTTGATGAATTGGCATTTCTTGTTCATGATCCCAAGGAGAACCCCGTATTTTCTTAATAAGATAATTATTGAGGTTCGTTATCATTAGACAACAATAACATTTCAGCATGTGGAGAAAATCATAGTACTGTTTTTCAGTCTTTACCTCTACACTGCACAATATTTTGCCAAGCATTTATTAATTGCAGAACCACATTTAGGGGCATATTTATTATGTTGTGTACAAAATGTTGAGATAATACACCACACATCACCGGGCTTCACAGTGTAAAAAAAAAACAGAATAAGCTTTTTACTTTTACTTTTTTTGCCACCGGAACAATAACAAACTAAAATTGGACATACCTTGATAAATTCACCATTTATTTTAGTTTTTTTTGTTGTTGAAATAATACACCACACATTGCCGGGCTTCCCAGTGTAAAAAAAAAACAGCATAAGCTTTTTATTTTACTTTTTTTGCCACCGGAACAATAACAAATTAAAATTGGACATACCTTGGTAAATTCGCCATTTATTTTACAGTTTTTACACCATTTTTTGTCGAATTTAGTTTTACACAGCATAATAAATATGCCCCTTAATATATCTTGCACATCCTTAAATCATCACTATGATTTGTGCACATCTTGAATTAGATAAAACGTACCATTGCAAAAATAACAAGTGCCACTATTAATTAACTTAACATGGACATACAATGTAGTGGGGAAGCTCAGAAAACTAGTAAATAACGAGTCATAAATAAGCAATATGGAGCAGTAAAATACTTTACAGTTTTAAGTCAATTCCATGAACTTACAGGGGACCTGTCACCCAAAAATTGTTTACTCCTCTGATTGGGGAAAACAATATTTATTTTTTTCCTTGCCCCCTGCCAGTGTCATGCCACCAGCACTTTAGAGTAACTTTTTCTCTACTAAAATCCACTCAGTCTATTCATCATCATTGATTTAAAATGTCAAAGTTCTAGAAACTCACAAAAATAATTTTAGCTATAGTTTCCTTCTACCAGTACCCTAATGAGTCATGGTAATATATCATCTGGATATATTAGCATCAACATGATAAATCCTCAAGCATATCATTTTCTTTTGCATGCACATTTCTAGCTTGTGTACAGTAATAAGAACAATGAATTATTTATACTGGGTTATGACTAATATGGGTTTAAAGGCTATGTGTTTCTGGCACACATAATTGACACAATTTAGGAAGGAATGCAAAGCACAGATTTTCATTTTTGTTTTTTTCCAAACCAAAAAGGAAAACAGTGTCTGTTGTTTTGGGCTAACATTCATTATTAGCACCCTCAAACAATGAATACTATAGAAATAGAGAGAGTCTGTTGTTTCCATTATTTCTCATGGGTTTATTGCCAGGAAACAAAAATTGTACATTTCCCCCCATACAATCTGTTGATGGTGATGATTTCTTTATTCAAAGTGTTAAATATCCCAAATATTGCCCTTTCTAGTTTGCTTTCTTTTATAAGTGTCATTATTTAAAAAGAAAAACTTCCAGCTTCATCATTTTGTTATTGCCATTTTATTTGAGTCTGAGAAGTTAGTATTTAAGATTTATTAAACAATCTTGTGTTGTTAGTGCAGTTTAATGCACTGTAGTTTAATCTCAGCCTTGCATATTTTCCAGTTTTAAATTAATTGTGTGTGGCAGGGGCAATATCCTCCGTTGCACTGCTACAAAGCACCAAGCTTTTATCAAACAAGTTTGCTATATTCAAATAATTATGATGTCCAGTTCCTCTGTTTGTCTGTTTTCGTTCCAAACAGTCTTCATGTCTCGCCACTCTACTAATTTCATTTTTAATCCACATTGTTTAATAGGTTCTCACCCCATATTCCTGTGCTTTGCTTCACCTTTGCATTTTGAATGCAGCTCTATAAATGTCAGGGCAAGCATGAGACTCTTTGAATTAATGCTGAGAATATGCAATATAATTGCTCTTCCTTCAGGTAAGCTTCAATAGAGTGCACGCGTCATTCTCTTCTAAAGCTCATGTATAACCAATTATTATTATAAACAATAAACTTGGCACTATATAACCATGTGTATAAAATATACCAGTTAATAACAGATATCAAGAAACTGCTAATCCTATCAATGTTCAAAATCCCATTTGGTAGAAATGTACAATTTTTCTTTAAAAAATGCCTATTTAGGCTGGCCATTTAATGTCAAATTCTACTGATGCTAAAATACAGGTTTGGATCCGTTATCCAAAAATCAGAAAGCTCCAATTATGGAAAGGCCATCTCCCATAGACTCCGTTTTAGCCAAATAATCCAAATTCTAAAAAATGATTTCCTTTTTCTCTGTAATAATAACAGTACTTTGTACTTGACCCAAACTAAGATATAATTTATCCTTATTAGAAACAAAACAAACCTATTGGTTTTATTTAATGTTTACATGATTTTCTAATAAACTTAAGGTATGAAGATCCACATTACGGAAAGATCTGTTATCTGGAAAACTCTAGATCCCGAGTATTCTGGATGTACTTTTCTTGTATCACGTACCTATTTTAATGTAAGCTTAATTGACTTATACAGCAATGTTGCTTATTTATGTCCCTCCTAAGCAATGGATCTCTCTTGCAGATCTGAATTGGTGCATTGATACCTTATTTTGCTGATCTAAACATTCGCTTTGTTACTGGGAATGTCAATGGCTGCTCTTAGATAATACCCTTGTTGTACCTTGTTTATGTTATGCTCATCAACAGATACACAAGTGAGAGAAGTCCCAGATTCTCCTCATTTCTGTGTGATTAATCATATTGCACAGTATCTTTCTATTTGGCCTGATCTTTGTGACCAAATGTATGAGCATCACATGACTAATGTGAGCATTAAATCACCATGAAATATTAAGGGGGAGTTTCATATGAATAATGTAATATGTCTTTCACTGAACACAGTGTCAGACTGGGACACCAGAGGTCCACCAAAAAAACCGTAGACCAGGTGTCCATTCTTAGTTTTATTTTCTTCCTCTCCTCACTCAAACAGTTAGACACTGGGCCAGTTAACACTGACATACGTTAAAGAATCACAATTTACACCAGAGATGTTGCGCCCCTTAAGCTATTGTTAAATTAAAAACATCATTTGACAATATGCAGCTGCAGGTTAGCAAACTCTGGGCTAAACTGTAACAAAGAAATAATTATTGGGCTGGGGGGGTACATATGCACAATGACTGGCTTTGTGTAAGCTTTCAAATTATTATTATAGTTCAGAAAAAGATAACTATTTAATTCATAAAAAAGGGTTGCTCTAAAGGGAATTGGACAATGGCAGAATATATTCACCTATGTATTATTTTTAATGCTGAACTGCTTACATTATATTAAAGGGTGAATAACTCAATGAAGAGGGATGTTACCAGATGACCCACTAAGTGCCGGTGTCAAGTTGATGTCTGATTCTGTGTTAATCAGTGTGTCACAAGCATTGCTGAGCAGACAATTGACTGGTATGCTAATGCTTCCAAGCGCAGTGTTTACTTGCCTTCTGTAAGAGACGGAAATTTGTATCGACAGATAAGGATTCCTAATTAAACTAAGATAGAAGGCCAGTAGTGCTCGGTAGGATAAGCCAATGTTTCTTTAAGTATAAGCACTAGTAGGAATAGTTATTTCTCAGCGGATATTTATTTGCATGCTGCTGTTTTCACATTGACTATTACCAGCCTAATCATGACTTACCAGTAAAAAGGTATTAATCCCTTAAATATACTGTCCCTACTATGTAGAGAGAAAAGATACATAAAGTAAAAAAAATGTCATAAAAAATGTATTATTTATTTACAATTCACCAATATATTTACAGGTAGTATGTGCAAGTTTACAAAACATCCCAGGCTATGTCACAGGAATAAAATGAGTAAAGTTTAAAGGAAACTAAAGCTAGATAAAGAATGAGCTAAGAATGATATACTTTACACATAGAGCTGTACCAGAACAGAGGTACAGTACGAAAAGTCAAAATACATTGTGAAATAGCCCTCCCCCCATATCTGACCTATATGGCTTCATGAGTTACTTAATAGATTTAAAGTTGATTTTGTCATCCCATTCATTTTAATGTCCTAGCTTTTGTGCCTGCTGCTCCTTCTCGTCTGCCCTGCCTGTTGCTTATTGTTCCCTGCTAGATGCACATTCTATAAATAACCTATTATTATTAATATAGGCAGTACAGACGTCTTATAGGGGATGAATCGTTTAGATAGGGATATGATATACAAGAGGTTAATCATAACTTTTTCCGAGATGTTTAGCAAATATATGCTGGTTTGAGTTTAACAAGAAACAGCTTACAACATTAAAAAGAAGCTTCAAGGTTACATTTGTTAATTAACTGAGTAGGGCCGAAGACATTTGACATTTACAATAAAAGATATATTGGTTTAAGACGAGAAAGCTTTTAGGTGCAGAATAATGGTGCTGGAGTAATTATTGATAATCGAATAAATCTCTGAGCCCATTTACAATACATAGCAATTACATGTATTTCAGACCTATATACTTACTGGAACTGTATAAAAATGTCGTATTGTGTAATATAATTAAATGTGCAATTATCAGCAGAAAGATTTAAATATACCAGAGAAATTATTGTGTTGTGGATGCACAAAAGTTTCCAGAGAGAATCAGAAATCAGTTCATTAAAACTATATGTAGTTGCTGGGGACATTTGCTGGTAAAGAGGGAGGCCTAGATTTAATGTTGGCACCATGTCAGTGGACCTCTAGTTATGGCCTTTCTTGCTCAAGAGTAAGGACAGGCAAACATCCTGCAGCTGTGGTCCCTTTACCAATGAATTACATTCTTATCAGCTAAAGAAGCCTGAGCAAGAATGTATGCCCTCCATGTTCCATCCCTTCTTTATCCACACATACACTTATTTTGACATTTAATGGGATTGCTTTCTAGGTATTCTGAGGAGCTCTTTTCTGTATCTAGGGAATGCATTTTGAAGCTGAGAAAATACTTGTTTCCCAATGCTCCTCTTAGTGCTGTTTTTTCCCAAACACTTCTCAAGGCGCCTGTTTATATCATACTTTGTTTATAAACTTTATTCCTAGCTTTTAAAATACATAACATTTCTTCCTGTCACTGTAAATCTTCACAAATTTACCTACATTCCAAGCTTAGTTTTACAGCAAAAAAAAAAAAAGATATAAAATACATAAAAATGTACCCAGAGATTTAAATCTAAAATGTGTTACATTGGTTTTAAATCCATATGTTACCAAATATACAGTATGCATTTTTAATTGATTGTGAACCTTGACAGATCATTTGGAGATGAGCACAGGCACATTGACTTTGATATATGAAGCTGTGAAAAAAAAAACGTTGCTGAAAACATGCCAAGCAATAAAATGTATTTTTAAAGTTGTGTGTTGAATTTTGGTATATGTTGAGTAGTGTTTAAAATTCTTGAACTGAACGATAACAGATTTTTACACCATAATTTACTTGCCACCTTCATTTGTTTTTTGACTTCAATGGTCTATGGCAGGTCTGAGGTGGTGCAAAATAACAGTTCTGGAGTTAGTGTGGTATAAAACAGAGTGTGCAATGCTTTATAAATATCACAGTTAATCTTATAGCATTATTTTATTTGATCACTATGCATGTGCATGGCTTTAATACCCACACAAGCAATGACAAAGCCTTCTAAATACGCCATTTCTTTAATGTCAAATAGAATTTGGAGATACAAGCTAAATCTATCGGAATATTAGATTGATGAGAACAGGTTATATACCCACTGTTAAAGAGGAACTATCGTGAACATTTTATTATAAGCTTCCTCATAATGAAATAAGAAACTTTCTAAATGCAATCAATTAAAAATTCTGCATTGTTTCTGAAATAATACGTTTATATTCACTATTCCTCTCTCAGGATCTGTTTCTCTTCATTCTGTCTTCATGTAGCAGTTGGGTGTGAGATGAATGAATCAATATATCTTATAGTGGGCTCCCTTTCTTAGCAGATGTATTAGAGTTCACTCAAGTAACTGATTCCAGTACAAACAAAATCTAACAAAATAACTTTTGCACAAATTCTGCATGTAGAGAGACATGATGACTGGTGATTTTAATAAAGTGAGCTCTAATGCATCTTCTAGGCAATATAAGCCCCCTATAAGGTATATTGGATCATTCATCTGACACCCAACTCCTGAATGAAGACAGAATGAGGAGAAACAGACGCTGAGAGAGGGATAGTAAAGATACACTTGATTATTTCAGAAACTGTACCAAATTTTGTATTGATTGCATTTAGAAAATCTTGTATTTCAGTATGATGAAGCATATATTACATTTTCATTTTCGCGAAAGTTCCCCATTAAGTGGCATACGCAAGGTTACCTTGTTACCTTTCATAATAAAGACTTAGCTGTTTCATTGTATTAAAATGAGCTTGATTTATGGATAGGACCACTCCATGTGGTATAATATAAGAGTGTCCTTAACGACCTTGAGTTGCAAATAAATGGCTTTAATACATCAAACTTAATATATTGTCTGCCTAACAACCATCTTCATGGTTGTAGCTTTCTATTTCCTCAGGTTATCTGAAGCGAAGAGATAAGTTCACTTTAACTAGATTTCCTACTATTTAAGAGAACCATGAGCGGGACTGTTTATATTACCATGGTAGTTTTCTTTTTTTCTCTCTAATGGTGCCAAAAAATGATCATGTGTGCAATATTTACAATCACTCAATTGCAAAACACTGACGGATGTCTCAAGTACCAACTGTTCTTTGCAGTTCAGAGCACTGAAGGATGCGAGAAGGATCTGATCCATCAATGCAGATGCAATTAATTAAAGTCAGGCAGTGTATGCAACTGAAATGGCAGTACATCAGTATTTCATATTACAGTTTAGAACAAAAAGAAACAAAAGCTCAAATCTTTTAAGATGTTTTCTTAATTGTCCAACACAAAATAAGATATACACATAAAAATATGAGAGGGACACAATAGCATAACACTAACTGACAATTACTGCTATATTTATTAGTTCTTACACTTTAAAAAACAAATTGATTTGAAAAATCATGATGACGATAATCTGTAGCATGTAGGGAAACTGTGCTGTGCCTTTTCATTTTCTTATTTTTTTTTTTAGATAAAAGCCATGAACCTCAGGGAATTATTTAGTATACTTGCTATTCCCCAATAATCAAAATGACACTTTAATGTGCACAGATTTGTATTTATGAGGAGATACTCTAGGCTGGCTTTTCATTTCTTCTATAGAAGAATACTTAATCTTGGATTTTGATATTAATTTCCCAGAGGTACTAGGATAAACACTTTTAAACAATGCAAAGGAGCTATTCAGTAATCAAATTGAAACAGGGCTTGTTAACAGTAATTAAAGCTGAAATGAAAGGCATCCTTTTATACAGCTGTAAAAAAAATATTTTTCTTCATCTTCTGTTAATATTTATGGCTTTGGTATGACCACCTAAAAAATACATAACAGTGATAAGGCCACAGTCAAAACAAGCACATCAGTAGAAACATTGGGTCCATGTGCATATATACCAGTCAAAAAGAGCACACCAGTAGCAACATAGAGTCCAGGTTCACAAGTCCCAGGCCTACAGCTTGTGTTGATATGTGTTGCTCAGGCCCGACTTTAAGAACAGTTCAGTGTGAAAATAAAAACTGGATAAATAGGCTGTGCAAAATAAAAACATTTTTTAATATAGTTAGTTAGCCAAAATGTAATCTATAAAGGCTGGAATGACTGGATGTCTAAAAATAATAGCCAGAACCCAACTTCCTGCTTTGCAGCTCTCTAAAGGTGGCCATAGACACACCAATATGGTATGAAGCAAATTTTCATACAATATTCGGTTCATGTATGGTGAGAGACGAGCCAACAGGTATCGGCAGAAGACTTGGATATTGGTTGGCTTATCGAACAGGTTGGGCAGAAAATTTTGATGGGGCACCTTTGAAGGCACCGAACATTGGCCATTGTTATTGCTGAATTCTCAGATACAGGTAGAATTGTTTCTACCAGTATATCTGATGATTCAGCCCTACACGTGTGCATTGAAACTAAATAACATCTGTGACCACCTTAACTTTTAGTCCGTCAACAATTTGAAGGGGGATCACATGGGCCATAACTGTTTAGGGAGTTTGCACTCGATCCTTAGCATGCAGGTCAGATTAAAAGGAAACAGTTCCAGAAAACTCATATGCCCCCCTCAAGTCCCTGATTATTTACTGACTGGTAACTAATAAGTGAGCTGCAAAGCAGGAAGTAGTGGTCTGGCTATTATGATACATATCCACTCACTCCAGCCTTTATATATTACATTTTTGCCTAACTAATTGTATTGAAAACATTTTTATTTTGCCTATCTATTTACCCAGTTTTTTTTTACACTGAACAATTCCTTTAAAGGAGAGTCAATCTGGAGGAGACTGGCTTTTGCAACATTGTTTAAAAGTAACAGCCAGGAGTTAAGCAAATGCTGCTTTCAGTAGCAATTACAGAACAAATAACTTTAAAGCACTAACAGTTTTAATAGTCATTTTGGAAAGTTGCTTTGTGTTGTGATTTCTTTTATTAGGCAAAAATAAATTTTCCCACCATGTAACAGGACAGATTTGCTCACCCCTAGTGACAAGTAAATAATGCGTGCTGATTGGTGTAATAAGTTATTAGACCTAGTGCAAATGTACACCTTTTATTATCAGCTTACAGTTTATTTACCAGCTTACACTTTACAGTTACATTAGTATTTAACTAAGTAACCCTGAGACCACCTACCATATTCACTGCTATAGTTATCTTCTATCCAGGGAAAAGCTTTTATCTCTGAAGCACAGAAAGATTTAGATGTATCATCTGAAGTAGGCAGTTCAAAAAATAATGATCTGATCAGATGGTATTTCTGTCCTATCCCATCTATAAAATCAGCTGTGTACCAACTATTCAATAATGTGCTATCAAATTAAATTAACGTCTGATTTAAAACCCCTGGCACCCAAAAGTATTCATAACAATAATAAAATGTCTGGAAAGCAGCATGGAAGTCTTTCTTCTAATATTCTGAGCAAGGGCCCACCTGGCAGTTAAAACCCTGTGTAACCTATACAATATTCGGAGTAGCCAGATTGCAGTCTTATACTGTATATAGCATTACAGATTATTGTTACTGCATTTAAGATGAGGAGGCAACATAATGGAAAACATAAGAGATCTTAACAAAATGCCATAATACACCAGACACATTTTGTTTGAATTCATTGGCATTATTTAACATAAGAAAAGACCATTTATAACCAGCCACAATGACTGCATACAGAAACAAGCAGAAACAAGCCGGGAGGATGTTACGTTTGTTCCCTGGAGTACTGATATTAGCACCAGTTATTGGGTTAGTTGGCAAGTGCACAAGGCTGAGACCTGTGTTGTTGTTCTGATTAAAACCAGTTATTGGGTTAGTTGGCAAGTGCACCAAAGCATCACTTAATCTTGCACACAATGAATATAGAAGGACTTACCTTCGTGTTCTTTATGACCTCAAATCCATAGCTAATTATAATATATAAATTACGTCAGTAAAAAAATAAAAAACAATAAAAACAAAACTCAGTGTAACACAAATGTTTCCCTTAAAAGTGTTCAGAAAAGGCCATTTATTAATGATACTTGTTTCTTCTCAAGTATTTCAGTCATTCTTTCCATCTCTTTTGAAAATACGCATGCAATCCAACTGTCTGAAGTCTTTGTTAAATTTTACATTTCACTGGCAATTGTCTGGATCGCTCTCATATTTTTTACTTTAACGATTCCCTGGCATTTAATGGCTCCAGATAATACATACATTGTCAGGCTAATGCAGTAGCAATAACCACTGCTAAACAATTTGAACTTTTGTAACTTTGTGCAAGTTTTGTTCTTTAGCCATAAAGCAAATGCAGAGGCATACATGTGTCAACTTGGGAACACTGTGTCTAGGTTCTGCAGATAGTGTTAGACAGCTGAAGTATAGAATCATTATAAGGCTGACAATGGCATGACTTACTTTATTTGAAATGCTGAAAATGAAGAACCCTGTAAAGCGTCACTTCTTTATGAGAAACGCCATCCAGTAGTTTCTTGTCTGCCTCAAATGAATTCTCGAAGCAGTAGAATACTGTTAAAATCATGCAATGCTGTCAAAATGTTAATGTTATTAAATTTATGCTGGCAAATAGCTATAAAATATGGAAGTACAGAGGGTATGTCCTCCACCAGTGATGTAAAAAGGCAGTCATTTAAGGTGCACATCTTACCCTGTGTGTTCATGCCCAGTTTTATCCCATTGGATCACTCAAGTATAAGGATAGTTTTATGACTTTGTATTTTTGAAGGCAAGAGATGTAAGCTGGGTTGTAAGAATTCTGAACTAATTGTGCCACCTATGCTTAAAGGGGATCTATAATGAAAATTATAATATAAGCTTCATCATACTGACATACCTCACACGCTCACAATTAAGACTTTGCAAGGGCTGCACACCTCCTCTTGAATTTCTGCTGGCGGAGTCAGTGGCAGGTAGCTGCTGGGGGCCCTGAGGGGGTGCTGGCCCTGGCCCAATCGTACCCCCTGCTGCCTGGTAGTTACGCCACTGCCCCATATTATTTATACATATAATGGGGGGACTACTTTATGTCAAACACACCATCACTTCAGCTACTCATTCCAAATATATTAGAAACTACATTTTTACATTTTGTGGAAGTGGATACTTCAATACATAATTTGCAACTATAATTGGTGAGACACACATTAAACAATTTGTTTGGAAATGAAGGCAGACTAAAATTTCCATGTGGTGGTTGACTAAACAATTATATTCACTATTAAAATCTTTTTGAATCAAAACATTCTCAAAACTGGAGCTAACCAAATGCCCCACACTGTAAGGAGTGAGTGCTGTACCATAAGCACTTTCCTTCTTTGCTAATTGTGTCCCCAGATCTGCATACTATTGTATGTGTATAGCTGCAAAACCGCAAAGGTGCATCAATAAGTAAATAGATTAAATATAATTTCTGATCAGGGGCATAACTACAGAGGAAGCAGACCCTGAGGCTGCAGGGGGGCCCAGGAGATATAGGGGTCCAATATGACCCTAATTAATATACAATTTCAATAAATACTGCTAAAACAGGTCAACCTCTAGACATTTTGGGGGCCTGGAAAATAATTTGCTATGGGGCCCAGTAATATCTAGTTACGCCACTGCTTCTGATAATGAATGAATATTAGGAAAATCCCATGATAGAGATGAGGATTTTAACGGGGGTTCCCAACATTTTGCAACTGTGAGCAACATTTAGATGTAAAAAAAGAGTTGGGGAGCAATGCAATCATGAAGATGTTCCTAGGTGATGTAAAATAAGTGCTGTGATTGGCCATTTTGTAGCCCCTATGTTGACTGGCAGACTACAGGAGACAAGAATATAATACCAGCGTAGGATAATATAAAGCATTAACAAATTACCTAACTATTATTTATACAGGTATGGGATCCAGTATTCAGAAACCTGTCATCCAGAAAGCTCTGAATTATGGGAAGGCCATCTTCCAGGCCAGACTCCAGTTTTAATCAAATAATTCAAAAAAAAAAATTTAAATGATTTTCTTTTACACTGTAATAATCAAACAGTACCTTGTAGATGGTCACAACTAATAAACAAAGAATCCATATTGTAGACAAAGCAATCCTATTGGGTATATTTAATGTTTAAATTCCTTTAATGTTTTAATTTCTCCAAGGTATGTAGATCCAAATTATGGAAAGACTCCTTATTCAGAAAACTCTAGGTCCTGATCTGGAAAACAGGCATGCCTGCATTCTGTCATCTCTGTAAATGGAACTATAAATGTGTGCTTGCTTCCTTTTTTGTTTTACTGGAGCTGTTTTTTAATGTTGTTTGCTGTGGGTAAAATGTATTCTGTGTGATATTTACAGTGGATCTTTTCTTCATAAACCAATTGGTGATTTTTAAAGGTCATTGGTGGAGAAATCTATTCCATTTTCAAGCAATGTGTTTACTTAAAAAGAGATAAGTGTCAGGGAGCCGGGAGCTCCCACCAGGGAGGTAGTCAGGATCAAGGAGGAAGCCCTCTTGAGGGTGCAAGGTCGCGGTATCCAAAGGGTTAAGCAAAATACAAGGTCAAAGTCCAGGCAAGAGTTCAAAGGCAGGCAGATCAGGATCAAATAACAAGAGTCCAGGCAAGGGATCAAAACCAAGGCAGGAGCAGGAATCAGGATAACAGGATAACAGAAACCCAGGTTCAGGGTAGCAGAACCTATTCTTGGGCGCCCTTCTGGCGTCCTGGGCGCCCTTTTATAGTTGAACTTGGCGCCATAGTGACGTCACTGGCGTGCTTGCGCCGGCGTGTTTGCGCATGCGTGTTTACGCATTCGTCGGCGTTGCGGCGCTGGCGTCCCAGCGTCCACGTGGGCCGACTGGGCGCCGCCATCTTGGATCCTTCGCCGCCGGGAGCAGACGCGTCTCTCCATGCTCCCGGTGGCCTTGACAGTACCCCCCCCTCACGGGGGGCCTCAGGACCACCAGGATTTGGCTTCTGGGGAAACTTGGAATGGAAATCCTTTACAAGACGAGGAGCATGAACATCAGAGTGTACTTCCCAGGAGCATTCTTCAGGGCCAAAGCCCTTCCACTTGATGAGATATTGAAGAGAGCCCCTGGAGATTCTGGAGTCAAGGATTCTTTCCACCTCATATTCTTGTTGACCGTCCACAGAGATAGTAGGAGGTTGAGACTGATCCATAGAGAAGCGGTTGGAGGTAGCGGGTTTCACCAAGGAGACACGTTGGGAATTCGCATCTCAGGGGGAAGCTGAAGTCTGACAGCTACAGGATTGATCACTTCTGAGATGGAGAATGGACCCACAAACTTTGGACCCAACTTAGGAGATGGCACCTTCAATCGAATGTTCCTGGAAGACAACCAGACTTTATCACCAACCTTGTAGAGAGGAGAGGGTCTACGTCTTCGATCAGCGTAGGTCTTGTGTACAAGAGCACTTTTCTCCAAATTAGACTTGGTTGCAGCCCAAATAGCAGACATATGGGCCGCATGGTCATCAGCGGCTGGGACATCAGACAAAACAAAGTCTTGTGGAAAGGCTTGAGGATGTTGGCCGTACACAGACATGAATGGAGATCTTCCAGTGGATGAATGACAGGCGTTGTTATGGGCAAATTCCGCCCACGGAAGAAGGTCAGACCAATCATCTTGGCATAAGGAGACATGATTCCTCAGGAATTGTTCTAAGGCTTGATTCACCCATTCTGCTGCCCCATTAGTTTGGGGGTGATAGGCAGAAGAGAACTGGAGAGCAATACCCAAATCCTTGCATAAGGAACGCCAAAACTTAGCTGTGAACTGGGAACCTCTGTCAGAGACTATCTCCGCTGGGAATCCAGGCAAACGGAAAATGAATTGAATGAACAATTGAGACAATTCCACCGCAGATGGAAGCTTCCGTAACGGGATGAAGTGGGCCATCTTGCTAAAGCGATCAATGACGACCCAGATGACAGTGTTCCCACTGGAGGGAGGAAGTTCGACTATGAAGTCCATTGCCAAATGAGTCCATGGACGAGAGGGGACAGGCAATGGCTGTAGTAACCCACTAGGGCGAGAATGGCTAGGCTTGGAAGTGGCACAAACAGTACAAGCAGCAACAAAGTCTTTGACATCTTTACGAATAGTCGGCCACCAGACTAGACGCCGTAACAGTTCAAGAGTCTTAGCAGGACCAGGATGTCCAGCTTGCTTGGAGCTATGAGTCTGTTGCAGGATAGGCAGACGAAGTTCAGGAGGTACAAACGCCATTCCGATGGGGGTATCAGGAGGGGCAGAAGATTGACCGGCCAGGATTTGATCAGCAAATTGAGGGTACAAAGAAGCGATGATCTTGACAGGAGGGATAATTGGCTCTTGTCTTTCAGGAGAACGATCCACCGGAGTGAAACTTCGGGACAGAGCATCGGCTTTCCGATTCTTGGAGCCTGGGCGATAAGTCAAGACAAAGTTAAATCGAGAGAAGAAGAGAGTCCACCTTGCTTGTCTGGGATTCAGCCTCTTGAGAGATTGAATGAACTCAAGATTCTTATGATCTGTGTAGATCGTGACTGGAATCAAGGAACCTTCAAGGAGGTGACGCCACTCTTCTAAGGCAAGCTTGACGGCCAAGAGTTCTCGATTTCCTACGTCATAATTTTGTTCGGCAGGAGAGAACTTATTAGAGAAATACGCACATGGGTGCAACTTTCCATCAGAGGAATGTCTTTGGGACAAGATAGCTCCAGCTCCAACTTCAGAAGCATCCACCTCGAAGAAGAAAGGTGACTCCGGATCAGGATGGCGGAGAACCGAAGCAGAAGTGAAGGCATCCTTCAAGGATTGAAAAGTTTCAATAGCAGGTGGGGGCCATGAGCTGGGTTTACCCCCTTTTCAGATGAGGGCCAGGATAGGTGCAATACGAGAAGAGAACCCCTTAATGAATTGCCGGTAGTAATTGGCAAAACCAATGAATCTCTGGATTGCCTTGGTGCTCAGCGGTAGAGGCCACTCTTGGATTGCAGACACTTTCACAGGATCCATCTCGAAACCCTCTGGGGAGATGATATAGCCCAGAAAAGGAATCTTGGACACTTCAAACACGCATTTCTCCAACTTGGCAAAGAGAGAGTTCTTCCTTCACCTGGGAGCGATGGCTTGCTAGGTCCTTGGAGAAAATAAGGATGTCATCAAGGTACACGACCACAAACTTTCCCAAGAGATCCCGGAAAATGTCATTCACAAATTCTTGGAAGACAGCGGGGGCATTGCAGAGACCAAAGGGCATCACGAGGTATTCATAATGCCCATCACGAGTGTTGAATGCTGTCTTCCATTCGTCACCCTCACAGATGCGGACGAGATTATACGCCCCACGGAGATCCAACTTAGTGAAGATTTTAGCCCCCTTCAGTTGGTCGAAAAGTTCTGCAATCAGAGGCAATGGATACCGGTTCTTAACTGTGATTTTATTAAGTCCCCGGTAGTCAATACAAGGACGTAGGCCTCCATCCTTCTTCTCTACGAAGAAGAATCCAGCCCCTGCAGGAGAAGTAGAAGGGCGAATAAACCCCCGCTGGAGATTTTCTTGGATATATTCCTTCATGGCAGAGGTCTCACCTGGGGAGAGAGGATAAGTGCGACCTCTAGGAGGCATGGTTCCAGGCAGGAGATCAACTGGACAATCGTAGAGACGATGAGGAGGGAGAAATTCTGCAGACTTTTTACAGAAGACATCAGAGAATTCCTTGTAAAAGGAGGGAAGCGTCTTCAAATCAGATGTAGAAATATTCACCCACTGGATGGGTTCAGCAGGAAGACAGTGCTGTTGGCAGTATGGACTCCAACGGGAAACCTGCCCCGAGGACCAATCAATAATAGGGTTATGCAGGCGTAACCAAGGAAGCCCCAAGACGACTGGAACAGAAGGACAGGAAATAATCAGGAACGATAACTTTTCTTTATGTAAAGTCCCAACCTGCACAGGCAATTCCCCAGTCGTCATAGAGATAAACTCGGATTCAAGGGGTCGGTCATCAATAGCGGTTACTCGAAGAGGAGGAGTCAATGGAAACAGGGGAACATTCATTTGCTTGGCAAAGAGAGCGTCCATGAAATTTCCGGCAGCTCCAGAGTCAATAAAAGCTGAGCCAACAATGGTCTTAGAGGACAGACGGATCTGTAAAGGCAGAAGAAACCTGTGAGAGTTTTCTTGTGACTTGGGAGTAACACCCCCTACATGAGTCTTTCCAAGGTTACCTTGAAGAGGGAAACTCAGAGGCTTCACAGGACAGGAGTTGTCAAAATGAGATTGACCCCCACAGTAGAGACAAAGTCCAGCCGTACATCTCCGGAGTTTCTCCTTTTCAGAGAGACGAGCTCTTCCGACTTGCATAGGTTCCTCCGGAGGAATAACAGAAGGCTGCTGGGGGGTAGGAGGTAATAGGGGCCTTTGAAAGCAAGGTGCCAGCATGGGTTGAAACTTGTTGACTCGGTCCCTATCAGCTTGATGTTCCCTCTGACGGGTGTCCACCTTGACAGACAAAGCAATGAGGTCTTCAACCTGCGTGGGTAATTCACGAGAGACCAGGTCATCTTTGAGGCGAAGAGAGAGACCATTATAGAAGGCAGCATGATAGGCGTCATTGTTCCAACGAGTCTCAGCAGCGAGAGTACGGAATTCAATGGCATATTCCGCTACACTGCGATTCCCTTGGCGGATCTGGAACAGACGAGAAGCAGCGGTCGCCACTCGACCGGGGGCATCGAACACCGTCCGGAATTCTTTCAGGAAGGCTTTAGCATCATCAATTAGAAGAGACTCCTTCTCCCAGTGCGGAGATGCCCACTCAAGCGCTTTCCCCGGCAGACGGGTGATCACGAAACCAACCTTAGCTCGCTCAGAGATAAATTCAGCAGGTTGCAGGGCGAACCGAATCTGGCACTGATTCACAAAACCACGACAGGCTTGAGGGTTGCCACTGTAGAGGGGCGGAGCAGGAATACGTGGACCAGAAGAGACGGACTGTGTAGCCATGTCGGCAGCAACTGGCGTGAGCGTTGTCGGCGTTGGAGTAGTTGGTGTCAGCATGGATAATTTTTCTAGAATTGACTCCAGCGTGTGTCCAACATAATTTTGCCGAGCTTCGTACGCCTCCATGCGAGTATGCAGACCTCGAAAGGCCCTGCCGAAATCTGGCTGAGCTTCCTCAGTGGGATCCATGGCCCAAGAATAATGTCAGGGAGCCGGGAGCTCCCTCCAGGGAGGTAGTCAGGATCAAGGAGGAAGCCCTCTTGAGGGTGCAAGGTCATGGTACCCAAAGGGTTAAGCAAAATACAAGGTCAAAGTCCAGGCAAGAGTTCAAAGGCAGGCAGATCAGGATCAAATAACAAGAGTCCAGGCAAGGGATCAAAACCAAGGCAGGAGCAGGAATCAGGATAACAGGATAACAGAAACCCAGGTTCAGGGTAGAAGAACCTATTCTTGGGCGCCCTTCTGGCCCTTTTATAGTTGAACTTGGCGCCATAGTGACGTCACTGGCGTGCTTGCGCCGGCGTGTTTGCGCATGCGTGTTTACGCATGCGTCGGCGTTGCGGCGCTGGCGTCCCAGCGTCCACGTGGGCCGACTGGGCGCCGCCATCTTGGATCCTTCACCGCCGGGAGGAGACACGTCTCTCCATGCTCCCGGCGGCCTTGACAATAAGAACATTCTACAGAGTACTGTGTTTTTTTTCATACCTGAATGGAGAAAAAAGTCTCCAGTACCCATTACCTTAACTTGACTGAAACTATTTGTTCCATGAATTACTTAACATTTGTTTTTAACAATGCTTCAGTGATTTTTAACTTACCTCTGATATGTTCTTGAGCCCAGCCTAGTACCTGCCTTTATCCCAAGTTCTTGCCCTGGTTACTGTGCTCTGGTATTGGTTCCTGTGTTTCTTAGTTTCTGTGAACTTCCTGGCTCTGACCACAAGTCTTTTTATTGTACTCTTACCTGCCAAAAGCCCTGGAATTGACCTGTTTTTGCCACTGTCTACTAATATTTACTACTAGAGGTTATTAAATCTTGCAGTTTCACAAAACATGGGACCCTCTACTTGTGTGATCTAGCCTATGGCCTCCTGTCAAGCTGCACCACACTGGTTATTTCTGACAGAAAGACCAAGCCACACAATCTGGAATCTGCTGGTAAAACAGCCACCTCTCAGCGGGGACCCTCTTTATCAATCTGCAGAGTGTCTCTCCTCCATTAAGTATTCTCAAGCCCCAAATGCTATTTTCATAACTGTTGAAGGTGCTGTAGTTCTAAACATTCAATATGCAAATTTGTTGTGGGTTATTGGGTTTCTCTACACTTTTCCTACTTGCAGCTGAAAATACATTATCTGAGGATCTCAGACCATCTGACCCTGCTTGGAATGCTGCTATAACAGCTGTTTTTATAGCTGTGTGATGTTATTACTCATCACGAAATGTACACTTAGATGGGGCAGGGACCTCCATTCTCTTGTCTTTTTGACACTAAGCTCTTAATCTTTATTGAAACTGTACTTTGTATTTATTTGTATTTATTATAGTACTTTGTACTAATTTGTATTTATTAGTGTATTGACCCCTGTTATATTAATGTATTTTTCTGCTGTACAATGCTGCATATTCAAGTAGCTCTATATAAATAAAAATATACATACATGCATATATACATGCAAATGTACTGAGTATGTTTCTTGCGATGTTCTAGAAAATGGCAATTACAGAAGGTAATGAACTTTCAGCTCTTGCTGGGTCCAAATCATAGATCTTTCTTCTTCTTTTTCCCCTCCCCCATTTATTGTTGCCTAAGGGATTAAAACCTATTTCTGAAATACAGACAATTTTTTTATTCACTTTGTACATTAACTTATTAACCTTTATGATTTTAAATCCAGGTTGAACAAGCACTTTTCGTAATGAATTATTGCTGCTTAGGAGAAATGGAACACTTCCTGTGGGACACTTATCTTGTACAGCAATTAATAGAAAGAAAATGAAGGGAGTTGATATTTTCCATGGATGCCATTGAAGGAATGATAGTATAAATAATATGTAAGCAGCGAAAGGGAGTTGATATTTTCCATGGATACCATTGAAGGAATGATAGTATAAATAATATTTAAGTAGCGAATCAGGTTTTATTTATATATGAAACTTTATATCTGCACAATTTGCGTAAAGGAATTGTTCAGTGTAAAAATAAAAACTGGGTAAATAGATAGGCTGTGCAAAATAAAAAATGTTTCTAATATAGTTAGTTAGCCAAAAATGCAATGTATAAAGGCTGGAGTGATTTGATGTATAACAAGTCAGTCAGAACCTGCTTTTCAGCTCTCTTGGTTTACACAGACTGGTTACCCTGGTTACCAGGCAGTAACCAATCAGAGACTTGAGGGGGGGCCACATAGGTCATATCTGTTGCTTTTGAATCTGAGCTGAATGCTGAAGATCAATTACAAACTCACTGAACAGAAATGTACCATGTGGCCCCCCCTCAAGTCGCTGACTAACTCAGAGTTATAGAGCTTAAAAGCAGGAAGTTGGATTCTGGCTGTTTTATTAGACATCTGTTCACTCCAGTCTTTATACATTACATTTTTGGCTAACTAACTATATTAGAAACATTTTTTATTTTGCACAGCCTATCTATTTACCCAGTTTTTATTTTCACACTGAACTATTCCTTTAACATGGTTATTTTATTGCTTTCCTTACAGAATTAACATACTTTATGTACTAGGCTAGAGCACTAGGTAATTAGCTGATAATAGGAAGCCATAATTTTGGAGAAACCTATTCGATTTACCTTAATTAATCATTGCTGTATCAAAAATTACAAAGTGTTTATACAATCCTAATGTCTCAATTGTACCCTAACCTTTTAGTTTGTAAACCCTATTGTACTCTGTAATCCTTGTCTGTTATCCACCATTTATTCCCTGTTTGCTATAACTGCAGTAAAGCCCTGCGTATCTTGACAGCGCTATATAAATAAATGATGATGATGATGATATTCAATGCATGAATTTCTGACTTCCCCAGCTTTCACCTAACATCAATTCTTCTATCAACAAGATAAACCGGATTATACTGTCTAACTATGTTTAATTTGATTGCCTTCTTTTTCTCTCTCTCCTCTATACTTCTGCATATATCCTCTGTACTCCAACATCCATCAAACTATCCTGAAATTGAAATCTCCTCTTCACTGCTCCCATCACCCTCTCTCAATCTAAGCACAGTATCTTGTATTGTTAAATCTATTATCCCCTCTCATCCCATCAAACAATACAATGCTCGCACTGTCAAATCTAGGTCACACCTTGTCTCACTCTCATTATTACTGTTACTTGCAGCTGGGGATATCTCCCCAAACCCTGGTCCAACTCACTCATTTGTACCCTCACTTATTCCTACTCTCAGGCATTCAACAAGGTCTTTTCCAGTCTCTCAGACTTTACGCACTTCTAATATTGCAAACCTAATTCACATAAAACCAACACCCTCCCTGCCTTTCTCATGTGCCCTCTGGAATGCACGGTCAATCTGCAATAAACTAACAGCAGTCCATGACCTCTTTATAGCTAAATCCCTTCACCTTCTTGCAATCACTGAAACATGGCTCTCCCCCTCAGACACTGCTTCACCTGCTGCCCTCTGCTATGGAGGCTTCTTACTTACTCACACTCCTAGACCGGATGGCCGTCATGGCGGTGGGGTGGGATTTCTTCTCTCCCCCAAATGTAGGTTTCAAAATCTAACTACACCGACTTCTCTCTCCTTCACTTCTTTTGAAGTCCACAGCATACGTTTGTTTTCTCCAATCTCTCTGCGTGTTGCTGTCATATATCGCCCCCCAGGTCCCTACTCCACCTTCTTGGATCACTTTGCTGCCTGGCTTCCATACTTTCTCTCCAGTGAGACACCTGCTCTCATTTTAGGGGACTTCAACATCCCCATTGACAACTCTGCTTCTGCTGCCACCTCTAAACTTCTCTCTCTTACAGCTTCTTTTGGTCTCTCTCAGTGGACCGACTCACCTACCCACATCGAGGGTCATGCTCTTGACCTTATATTCTGCCACTCATGCTGCCCATCCAACTTAATTAACTCTCCCTACCCTCTGTCTGACCATCATCTACTCTCCTTTCAGATACTGCTTTCACCTGCACCTTCACAACCATCTCTCTCCACCCACACGTACAGAAACCTTAATGCCTTTGAACCACAACAATTATCAACAGGATCAGCACAATCCATATCTCATATTAATACTCTCTCCTGTCCCAATATGGCAGCTTCTTTCTACAAACGATGCCCTTTCAACAGCACTTGACTCCCTTGCACCTTCTACCACCCGTCACAGCCGGCCAGCTAAACCCCAACCCTGGCACACTAGTGTAACACGGTACCTCAGAAGATGTAGTAGATCAGCTGAGTGACGGTGGAGAAAGTCACGAACTGATCCTGACTTCATCCACTTCAAATTCATGCTCTCCTGCTATAACCAAGCTCTATCATTAGCCAAAGAACAATACTTCTCTTATCTAATATCTACTATGTCCTCCAAACCACAACAGCTGTTTGCCACATTTAACTCACTCCTATGCCCCCCTCCACCTCCTCCACCTATTAATGTTACCGCCCAAGACCTTGCTCATTTCTTTAATGAAAAAATCAATCTCATTAGGCTGAGCATACCGTCCGACAACAATCTCAGACCAACGTGCAGTCCACTCACATCTACTTTGCACTCCTTCACCCCTGCATCTCTAGATGAAGTTAGCAAACTTCTAGCCAGCTCAAAACCCACCACCTGCTCCCTTGACCCCATACCCTCTCGCCTTCTCCACCCAATCTCTGATACACTCTCTCCTGCACTTACCCACCTATTCAATCTTTCACTCTCTACTGGTACCTTTCCATCATTATACAAACAAGCACTAATCACTCCTATCCTCAAAAAACCTTCCCTTGATCCCAGCTCTCCCACTAACTATCGACCGGTCTCCCTTCTTCCATTCGCATCCAAATTACTAGAAAGGCTTGTTTACAAACGCCTGATCCAGCATCTCACTCACAACTCCCTCCTCGACCCCTTGCAATCTGGCTTCCGCCCATCACACTCGACTGAAACTGCACTCACCAAAGTAACCAATGATCTTCTATTGGCAAAGTCTAAAGGTCATTATTCCTTTCTAATCCTTCTAGATCTCTCTGCAGCCTTTGACACAGTTGACCACACACTCCTCCTTGACATTCTACACTCATCTGGCATTCGGGACACTGCTCTTTCATGGTTTACATCTTATCTGTCTGACCGTTCCTTTAAAGTTTCCTTCTCTAACTCTACTTCTACTACTTTCCCACTCTCTGTTGGAGTTCCTCAAGGCTCTGTTCTTGGCCACCTGCTGTTCTCGCTCTATACAACTTCACTAGGAAAACTCATTCAGTCATTTGGACTTCAGTATCACCTTTATGCTGATGACACCCAACTCTACTTGTCTACTCCTGATCTTTCTAATTCTGTTCTTTCCCAAGTCACAGACTGTCTCTCTGCTGTCTCCTCCTGGATGTCACAGCGCCACCTGAAACTGAACCTTTCTAAAACAGAACTCATTATATTTCCTCCAAGATCTTCCCCTGTCCCTCAGATATCACTCACAGTAAACAACACCACCTTTCATTCCACCACACAGGCTCGCTGCCTAGGAGTCATCTTAGACTCTCATCTGTCTTTTTCACCACACATTCAAACACTTGCAAAATCTTGCCGTATTCAACTGCGCAACATTGCTCGAATACGACCCTATCTCAGTTCAGAATTAACTAAAACACTGATCCAGTCTCTCATCATCTCCCGCCTTGATTACTGCAACTTACTCCTCACAGGTATTCCAACAAGTCACCTTTCACAACTCCAATCTATTCTAAACACGGCCGCTAGACTCATTCATCTAGCTCGCCGCTCAACATCAGCTGCTCCCATATGTATGTCCCTTCACTGGCTCCCAATCTCTTCTAGAATCAAATTCAAATTACTTACACTCACATTCAAGGCCCTTAATAATGAAACCCCTCCCTATATTTCATCTCTAATCTCCAAATACACTCCTTCATGAAACCTACACTCTGCTTCTGATCTTCGCCTCACTTCTCCTCTGATCACTTCTGCCCATTGTCGTCTACAAGACTTCTCTCGGGCTTCTGCTTTTCTCTAGAACTCTCTGCCACAAGCTGTCAGACTTTCTCCTTCTTTCCAAACTTTCAAGCGCTCCTTAAAGACCCATCTGTTTAAAGAGGCCTATTCGATGTACCTTAATTAATCATTGCTGTATCAAAAATTACAAAGTGTTTATACAATCCTAATGTCTCAATTGTACCCTAACCTTTTAGTTTGTAAACCCTATTGTACTCTGTAATCCTTGTCTGTTATCCACCATTTATTCCCTGTTTGCTATAACTGCAGTAAAGCACTGCGTATCTTGACAGCGCTATATAAATAAATGATGATGATGATGATGATGATGATGATGATATTCAATGCATGAATTTCTGACTTCCCCAGCTTTCACCTAACATACTTTTCTTTTAGATGCTATGTTATGTTGGCTTGCATAGTGCTCAGATGATTTTTCCAGACAGACTTTACTTACAGGCTTGAAACAAACTCAAAGACATTAAAATAGACTTTTGTGTTTGTTTAGTTTCCATTTTTATACATGTTCCATTGAAACAATAAACCAACTATGCTTATTGCATAAATCTCAGACAAAAGCACATTGATTTGCAAGACATATTTAATATCATTAATATGACCCAATATTAATATTTTTATTTTCTTTCCATTTTAACAGTGCACCAGCAATAATCAATAAATGACACGGAAACTAGTAACTTAAATACCTGTATCTATTTTTACTGATGACATTCCTATTTTTTTCTCAGGATTTTCCATGAAATATAATAGATATATAAACTTTCATTCTTGTATAGATTGGAGGTTACTTTGGTGCATTGTTTTGTGTAATGCAATAAAATTTGCTACGTTTATGCCATGTCTAACAACAGCATTAATTTGCTTTAATTCAGGGGACCGGTAAATGCTTGTTTGTTTGAAGACGAAGAGTAAACCTTGAACCTTTTATTGCATTGTGATTTTTCTCTGCAACTTAACCACTTATCCCTCATTTATTTTGATGTATTTTGTTTTATATCAAAAGTAGGTAGGTAAGTAGCTAGGTATGCTTTAACTCTGAAAGAAGAATATTACTGACAACCACACCCCCTGGTTGTGCCATCATGCAGTTAGAAAGCCACATGAGTATTGTTGCCTGTTTACTCTTTTGAAATCAGGCAAACTTTACTCATTTAGGGTATAATACCTTTAGTTTATTAAACCTTTCCTTATAGGTTAAATCATTCAGTCTTTCATTCAGACCTTTTTTCCCATGAAGAGGATCACTGCATCAGAGGCCACCCCTTTAGATTAGAGGAAAAGAACTTTCATTTAAAGCAGCGGAGGACAGTGAGGTTGTAGAATGCTCTGAATTGAGAAAGCCAGTTGGATGACTGGTGAAACTTCTTCAAGAAAAACACAGCGAGTCCAGTTGACTTATTTCTACAGATATACCAGGACCTGGATGAATAAGAATCGAAACAAACTTCTTGGATAAGCATAATATCACAGGCTATTGTGACTAAAATTTACAATTAGTATACTGTATATACTCGAGTATAAGCCGACCCTAGTATAAGCCAGGGTACCTAATTTTACCTACAAAACTTGTAAAACGTATTGACTCGAGTATAAGCCTAGGGGTGAGAAATGCATTTTAGGACATCTTCAGTAGAAGACATGCTCCTGCATGCGCTCTGCTAGGGAAGAACTCGCCTCTTACTTACTGATCGAAGAGGCTGCAGTCACAGCTCTGTGCTGCCTACACTTGCTGTTGTAAGGGTATACATACATTACGTACATAAATACATTACATTTACATACACACACATTACATACACATATATACATTACATACATTACATTCACATGCATTACATACACACATTACATACATATACGTTACATATATTACATACATATATACATACAAACATACAGCAAGGGTCGGGCAAGTGCTGCACCATATGCAGCCGGGTAAGGCAATGAGACATTCACAAGCTCGCTCCTCCACAGGCTCGGCCCACTCCACGCGCGAGCGGAAGGATAAACCTTCCTCTGCGTTGGAGCATCTGGATCTGCAGAAGCCTTCCCCCAATCCCTGGCCCAGAACACCAGCCACTTACTTGGCCACAGCTTGCCTCTAGCGCGAGTCGCCGCAGGACTGCAGAGGTGGGGAGGCTGCAGTACGAGAAACTATGCCCGTCACCATGTTGCCCGCTGCCCGCTGCCTCTGATGACTTGATGAAGGCGTGAGCGAGCGGGAGGTGTGGGTAGGGTGGAAAGTGAATGGTGTGCACACAGGAGCGTGTGTTCTGCTGAAGAGCAGCCATTCACGTCACTGACTCGAGTATAAGCCGAGGTTAACATTTTCAGCACATTTTGGGTGCTGAAAAACTTGGCTTATACTTGAGTATATACGGTAGATATTGTTTGAGGGTATGGAGGGGTCGATGTGAGTGTGTGTATGTATTGATGCTGCGTTTCATTTGGAGGGGTTGAACTTGATGGACTGTGGTCTTTTTTCAATCCAATTTAACTATGCAAGCAGAGTGCCCTTTCCTTAATATTTTCATGTTCTTAATGTCTTTTTTTTATATGGGTGCCCAAAAACTGCACTTAATATACAAGATGTGGGGTCTAAGTGATGACTTATAAATGGGCAGACTGGTGTATGTTCCATACTTTGAATCTAAAGACATATATTATTGGATCCTGAAATTAATTATCCTAAACAGTATCTGTACAGGATGCCTTTCAACTTTAATATTTTACCAGCATCTTGAGGTTGGCACTGAATATTCTTAAATAACACACTTAGTGGCAAATTTGAATAGGTCTGAATTTTCGCTTTCGAAAGCTTCGCCATACTCTACTACATGCAACTACATCAGACGTTAATTCAGTACGACTACGCGTAGTCATCAATATGCAAAAATTTGTCATAATAAAATATTTAAAAATATTTACACTATGTGAAATAGCATTAGGCTCCCCCACTCATATATGGTGGTCATGCTTGGTGTTAAAACCCTTCTGGGACGGAGTTTTTAAAGTTATTAACATGGTAACGGGTCTGGATATCCCAACAATTCCTTCAATAGGTATTCTCTCTATGCTACCAGGGAATATGTATAAATATAAACGGTCGTTAGTAGGTTTTTGTCTGAGTGCTGCAAGAACTGTAATCCCCTGTCACTGGAAGTCCATAATTCCTCCAACAATACTGGAATGGTTCAAAGAAATGGGTGAGATTAGGCGTATGGAAGAGTTACTTAGTTATGTGTATGAGACACATGAGGTATATATTAAGACCTGGACGACATGGGTTGTGTTTTTGGAATCAGATCAATATAAACTTTTGTATTCGGACTAGGAGCTTATCTATTTTGGATACGTGTCATATTTTACTTGGTAAATCTATGTTGGGACTTACTTGTCTATCATTAGAGTAATTTACAACGGCTGAGCGACTTTCTTTCTTTTCTGACTTTACTTTTTCTTTTTTATTTTTCTGTTCCTGTCTTTTCTGGTCTCTTTTATATTTTGTTATTCACCTGATTTTGGTATCCTATTGTAATGTTTTTAAACTATTTGCTTTTCAACAAGATATGAGTATACTTTGAACGCAAATGGTCCCTAGATTGCTGTCGCAGTCAAGTGACGTAATCTGGTTTGGGACGTAATATGTATTATGATAAATATGACTGTGTAGTGTGTTATTGTCAACTGCGCTTTTCCGAGAACTGTGTGTATTTTGGTATGCTACATGGCCCAGGACAGTTTGCTATTGTATATCACATGATTCTATCTCTATATCTTTGTTGTGATATTACTCTAACCCTGATACCTATGTTTATGCTATGTCTTAATATGCTTTTTTTTTTCAATAAAAAGAGAATATATATATAAAAAAAATATTTACACTATGTATGTCTTTATTAGTGATGGTGAAATGCTGGAAGTGCCCACTTCTTATTAAAAATGTCTAAGGAAGCAAAATAAAGATAAACAAGATGTTATATTGTCCTAAAAATTAGCCTACCCTAAAACAAATGTGGCATGAGCTTCAAATGGTTAAAAAAATGTTAACAACATATATTTAATGGTTGCAACTTTTAACCGTTTTTAAAGTTTTTTTATTTTTTTAAAGGAGAAGGAAAGCTACGGAGGCATTTTATTAGAAATAGATTAGCTGCAATAGTGCAAGCTAGAATGCTATATTTATTCTGTAGAATGTTTTACCATACCTGAGTAAAAAGCTCTAGAAACTCTCTGTTTGTTTAGTATAAGAGCTGCAGTATTAATGTGGTGTGACATCACTTCCTGTCTGAGTCTCTCCCTGCTCTGGGCTCAGATTACAGTAGAGAAGGGGGGAGAGGAGCAAACTGAGCATGCTCTTGCCCAGGGCAATGAGGTTTAAGCTGAAAGCAGGAAGTCTGATACAGAAGCCCATGTGTACACAATAGAAGGAAAGAAATGCTGTGTTTCTTTTGACAGGGGACTCAGAGCAGCACTACTTTGAGGGTTTACTGGTATATTTAGGTGGACCTTTTTGATGAGGCTTACTTAGTTTAAACCTTTCCTTCTCCTTTAAGACTTTTTTGAATACATAATATGATGAGGATGTAGCTTGATCTTAACAGTTCGCCAGGTAGAACCAGGCAAAGTAGACTTTGGCAAAAGCGTAATGTATTGGAAAGTTTACAATCTGATAAACGTTCATTCACCTCAGCGACAATTCACAAAAGTTCTCTAGTTCTGAGCTTTTTGGATAGCAAATGGTCTTCTTCTCCTTTTAGTAAATTGACAAATTTGCTGCAAATTGTCATTTTGTTGAATTCTCTCCAAAAAAAAAACACAATTTGCCCATTAGTAAATGTGCCCCTTAATATCATATTCTTCATGAAAATAAGCACTGGCTAGCTTTTCCACAGATGTTCCACATCACTGTATGTTACATAATTTGTTCATTTATTGTAATTCCCTGGAGTAGATTTTCTTTCCTAACTGCAAGAAATTGTAATGAGAAAAAGTACTTTTCCAGCAGTCTGATGGGATTCTTTATTAATGTCTGAATGGTAAAAACTGAAAAGCTGAAAAAGCTGAATTTTTTGTGAAAAAACAAATTTCGAAATTTTTCAAGTTATTATAACTGGAGGCTCCAAAAATTCAGAAACCGAAACCTGTCAAGGTCCTGTAGAAGTCAATGGCAGAGGTCCTATTTGCAATATGAAGATATAGTCTGTGCTGTGTTTCATACAATAATCCAAACATTTCGGGCTTCTCCACTGATTTCACACAAAATTCTGAATTTTTGTTCGGTTTTCATGCGACAACCCAACACGGTTTATTCAAATACGATTTTTCAAGGTTTTTTAATAAATAAGGGCAAATCATCGATTCTAGTTTGGTCTGACTTTTTTATTTAAAAATTCTGAAAAATTCCGATTTTGATAAATATTCCCCCCATTTCTATAAACTGGTAAACAATGCAAACAAAATCAGTGGTTTTGGTTTATATAACATTACGAACATGGTTTTTAAATATCAAATTGTTTTAGATTACATGCAGATATTATGGGTTACAAATTGGACAAATGATCAAAATCTGCCACCGCTGCTGGCACTTTGTATTCAGTCCCTGATGTAATATTAGATTTCAGGTCTTTTAAACTTTAGGAGAATTGTTACGCCAGTTTCAAACAATGTATAAGTTTACAGTGATTTTTATCCACAGTCTTTCCTGTTGAATTTGATGGCATTAGCAGTCACTGTGTCTGCCAGAACTTGCGTATTTATTTAGTTAACATAAAGGCATTCAGCAAAACCAGAAAGAATGATAGGAATGTTTCAAATAGGTGAATATTTTTTTGGTCTGAAAATGTACATTTTCAGCATGTGGCATGGATGTATGGGTTACCAGCAGTAATGAGCGAATCTGTCCTGTTTACTTTTGCAAAATTGCTAAAAAAATTTGCAAAACTGAAAAATTTGTGAAACACATTTAAGTCAGTAGGCCGTTAAGTGTTCACAAACCAGTGCTAAAAGTTGTTCGTATGCATAAAAAATAGCATTCTACCACAGATTGCTCATATGCATAAAAAATAGCATTCCAGGAAAGATTAAAAATTGGTAATGGATAGAAGGCAGTGGGTATGGGTCTGCAGCAGGAGACTATCTATTCAAGTGATAGCATACTCTTGCATAGTTGTAACTTATCACAACCTGGGACCGGGGGATTTGTAGCTCTCCACCGGAATTTTTCCGGGTTGGAAACTCTAGAAAAAATAGGGGGTTGATAGCTCTTCTGTTGCCATATGAATGGTGACCTAAAATAATTAACCCCTAATTAACCCCTGCTTATTGTTTGGTACCCAATGTTCTCTGAAGTTATTGTTCTGGGGAGTTTTTGTCCCCACAATATTTTATTATATAACATGTCACTATCCATCTATTTTTGTAATCTGTGCGTCTGTTATTACCATATCTTAAATTTTTACTCTGACAAGCCACTAGGGCTCTAGCCCCTGCTGTTTTTCAGCTATTTCATCACTTAGGGGCAGAGTTACTCGAGGGCGAAAATTTGACAGCAACCACTTCGCACCCATTGCTACACTTCACTAGGCAAAAATTCGCTCAGACAACACTAATTTACTGGAATGTAGAGTTTTGTTGTGAGCGCCGAATGCTGGTGACGTTTCGCTAGCGTTCATTTCTGCCTATCGTAAATTCTCTGCACTTGCTTTTAGTACAATAAACACATTTGGACATTAGGGGGCCAATTTATTAAACCACAACTTTTTCGGGTTGTGCTTTTTGCTGCCAAAAACCCGGTAAAAAACTGCGACTTTCTGGGATCACTTATGCCCCTGAAGAAGCCGGGTAACCGGTGAAACGCGTCGGGAGGCATAGGTGGACGTTAGGGGACCAGCCCCTACACGCTCCCTACGTAGCCAGGTAGTGACTTTGAGCTAAAATACGGAAGGGAGGTGTGGGTGATCCAATTTACACATTGCCACAAGAATGGCGGAGAATAGAATGGTTTGAATACTTAACTAACTTGGCTTACAGTTTATTGGATCTACTATTGTTGTACCATTATGGTATGTGGCTGATTAATTACTATTATGTTACATCCCCATACGTTCATCCTATGTTTTTAAGTGTGTTTTTTATGGACATGGTCCAGCTTCTTTGAAAAGGATTTTCAGCGTTGTGTTGTGTGTTTTTGGCAGCGTGGTCTGTTTTTTAAATGAGTGAAATAAAAGTTGAATTTTAATTATATATATATATTTTTGTAAGCACCTGAACTGGTTAACTGGAGGACTGCAGGGTGGCGACAGTTACTATAACTGTTCTCACTGAGCAACTCCTCAAACGCTTTCTAGTATTGACTTCTGGGATTTATTATACAACAAAACTGCAACAATTCCAAATCCAAAAATACCCCAGCTAAAACTTGTTGAAATAATGTAGAAGTCAATGGCAGATGTCCCATTTACAACTGGAAGATCTTTCATTGACTTGATATGGAATATGGAAAAGTAATAGTTATCGTGCAACAAGTTTAAAAAGTCATGTCACTTTTCTGTGAATTTTTTTCCACTTGTGCTTTTTCAGTTTGGATTTTTTGACAAATGACATTTGTGGAAACAAGTTTATCTATAGTTTCAAAAACCTCTAAAACCAGCCTGACTGCCTACACGACAGACATTGTAAATACTAGGTTATTCATATACACGCTACATACCTATATTTTAACATTCTTTGGGTGTCAGGAAGTGAGTCATCCCACCTGCAGGTTGGTATTATTGGTCTGAAATGAGCAATAGTTACCAACAGCCTTAATATGCACTGTTTTGGTTTATGTAATGTAGAATTCATCAAATTATTTTTTTCTCTACTAAATACAGATTGAGCTGTTTATTACATCCATATGGATTATTGATACATGCATACAAATGCATTTGCTAAAATCTCATTTATGTGTTACAATTTACAGTATACAGCAATTTATTTGAACGATGGATATACTGAATAATTTATGCAGAAGAATAAGTGTAGCTGAGCTCACTGGTGGAATTTATTTCAAATGATTGGTAGAAATTGGAGAAAACTACACACAAACTGGTGTAAGTAAAACTATGTAATTTAAAATGAGGATGTTCTGATTTTTAAAGAATATGCAAGTTGATGGCAATACTGTATGTCACAAACAAAGGTGAGACATACAGTTTCTCCATAATGTTTATATTAGGTAAATGTGAAAAGGTAAAAAAAAACTATGAAAGTTAAGTGGCTCTTTCAGTCATGATACATATTACCACTGGTTCTTCAAACATTTAAATGCAGCCCATAGGGGCATTGAAGACCCCTGTACATAGAAGACATTTATAGTAGATACAGTTAAAGTGCTCCTGTCCAAGTTTTTTTAAAAATATTTTAAATTTTTCTTCTCCTTTACTCCTCGTATCCATTCAATAACTAAATCATGTCATTTTCACATATATAATTTTTCTAAAATACTATTCTAAAAACAATTCCAAAAACATACTATTATCATGTGACATATAACTATAAATGTTATAACTACAACTTTCTAACCATTGAGCTTCCCTTCAACAGGTTCCTACACTTCAGCAACATTTCTTCCCCATTCAACTCTGTCATTATCTACATTGGCTTCTGCTGCCATTCAAGAAAAGATTATACCTTTTGACCCTGGATTTTAAACAATATCACAACCCTATCTCCATCCTATATATATGACCTTTTCTTCAAAGTCACTGGACTGCTCAATATGGTGTTCTAACAATCTTCTCCTCGACACCTTGCTTATGAATTCATTAAACCTAAGCTTTAAACATTTCTAAGGGTTCATCCATTTAGTAAAATTCTGCTCCTTGTTTTATCAGACTTTCAATGAATTGTTCAACCAACAAATAAACTCAGTACATTACTTTAGAGAAGCTTATCTTCATCTAGCTCTCTGTGCATTGCTGCTAATCTTGCCCATCCCTACACACTGTCTCATACCCTATTCTCCTTAGATAGTAGCTTTAATGAGTTTAGCCAAAATACATGGGGAATATACTCTTACATGTGCATTTAATAATAAGCAGGAAGATTTTGAGGCATATAAATATCCTCATTATTCATGTGATCTTGTCCTGTATGTCTCCTCTTTGGTGCCTGTCCATGCACATACTTGCAATGCTTGGAAGGTCCTATATACTTTATATTCCAAGACCTGAGCATTTTCAGTAAGAAATTCAAAACACAACTCTTTATTTGGCAGATTCCACATACATAATCTCTATTTTAGCCTTCCAATCTTTTTTTACAAAATGGCAACAACTTTTAACTAATTCTACTACATGGGCAATAGTGGTTTGGTCAGAAGATGCAAGGCACAGGTTGCGTGTTTTTCCTAATTCGAATACATTGCTACAGTTACTGTATGAGATAGAAATGAAGCATTTTTTATGTTTGTGAAGAAGAAATTGAAACAAAGTTATGAAGTAGTAATATATTCTACAGTCTGCAGTAGTTTACATACTGTATCAGTGCTGGCTCTTTGCTTGCCCCACTGAATCCAGTTAGCCATCAATTTGGCCCAACCCAAGTGAGACTGTTGGTAAATCCATACTCCACAAAAAAAACTGTATTTGACCAATAAGGACAAGTACCAATAATAGAGCTAAATTGCCATACATTTAAAAAACATTTGTTTCAACATGAGCAAATCTCATGAGAGATCATGTATGCCCACAGGTGCTGTGCCAGTCCCCACAATCTTTCTGCAGTCAGGTGCCCATAGAAGCACTTTCATGAACACTTTAGTGCTTCTTTTACTTTCCCTTCCATATAGTTGTGCTCAGCAGGGGATTCAGGAGAACCCTGAAGTTACCACCACCTCCTAAACAGGTAATAGCACAGCAGCAATAGGAGCAGCACTCCAGCAGACATCACTCACTTACCAAGCACCAGGCTACTGTGCAATTGTGTTCTATTTGTCTTGAAATGCCTGCACATTTGTGGTGATTTTTGCACAATTGTTGGAGGTACAACCTCAGTAATGCACTCCCCCAAAATAAAGTTTTTTTCACACCAAAAACAGAGGTTTATTTATCAAACTTCAAATCTGTGATGTTTAGAGTTTTTTTCAACTGCAAATAAACTCACAATTAAAAAAAACTCCAATGTTTGCTTATTAATGAAAAAATCTAAATTGAATACAATTGTAAAAAAAACTCAGATGCCTCACCTTTTTTGAGTTTATACGCTTAAAAAACAAGAATTTGTGAGTTTACAATTTGAAAACTCAAAACTGGAATTTAAACTCATATTAAAAAAAATCATGCCATGTACCATAATTTGTTTGAAGAAAACTACATTGAGACTGTACCTGGACATTTCCAGACACAATTTTTTGTTTGGTATACAAATGTGTAACCATTAAACTGTCAAATACAGGAGGTCCTCTGCACTCAACCCATTAACAATATATTAAAGACATTGAGACATTTTGTGCCTTAATTGAACCACTGAACTGTATTCTTGTGAGGACTTTTACTGCATAATTGCTACACAGATACTAGGGAAAGTCATCACCTGGATGTGTACACTCACTTGCTATACCATTTATTCTGCCCAAGTTTAGTTGCACCCAATTGAGAGTGGAAGTGGGTAAACTTACATTGTTGAAAGCACCAATATTTTTTATCTTTTTAAACTGGCATATGTTTTTTGTGTTGACTTTTTATAAGAAAGTAGAGCATGGTTTTATTATTTGAATAAATAAATAATATATTTGAATTTTTGAACTCCCATTGACTTCTCTATGAACTTCCCGGCTTTTAGATGCAGATTCTTTTATATTTCAATTTTCAAGTTTTTTTGATTAAGAAATACCAGACATTCAATTTTGTTTTAAATATTATTTGCATTTGTGAGTTTTTGTGAAAAAAAATTTGAATTGTAGCAAAAATTCAAGTTCGAAAATTGATAAATCACCCCCTTAGAATACACATAGGAGTATATGAATTCCAAAAGGAAACTCTAAATTGTGGTATCTGCAGTAAACACAGCCTTACATAACTGACGTGTTTTTTGTGCATTGTTAAAAATCTAATTACAAAATAAAATGTGTTTGTATATCCAGGATATGCCTTTCCATGCTTCTAGAGAATGGAAAATCAGTCAGCCTGAAAATGATTAAAATTCATACTTTCCAATAAATATGAATATATTCATCAACAGAAATGAGTATTCAATTCCCAATTTTGGATTTCAATTAGTTTAAGGTCCACTGAGTTTTTCTTTAGTGGGCAAAGTAATCTGTAATATAAAGTCATTAAACGAACAGCTATGAATAATGTAAATGTAAAAGGGAATAACCTTTGCATTTTAGGTTCCTTTTAGGTTAAGGCAGAAATATATGGCAGCTTTTTTTGGATGTCGTTGCTTATAAAGATTTAATTTTACAAGTTGGATGTAGTTGGAAAAGAATACATATAATGCAATTGATTTTAAAACTTATCAGCAAACTATAGGAAAGATCTGCCATATAAGTCAATACAGCTATCTATTAGATTTTATCTTAGATCATGGATGGTCAGATTTTGGATAGACCCCTCTCATCTATAAGTCTGATGTAGTTGCACACATCTAAAAATAATGGAACTGATGTTAAATAATTTTATACATTTTTACATTACTGATCTTAACTGTCTAACTTTTTTAATATAGCTGGACACTGCATTTTCAGAGGACACATTATACCACAATGTTATATTTCTTTTGCCTATTAAAATACATTTCATAATGTAGGCGATGGGTCTCTTCTGCACTCAATTTATAAAAAGATTGAAAACCATTTGTATAGTAAACTGTATGTGATAAAATCATCATTGGAAACTGAAAAAATATGCCCATAGCAATGTTTTTTTAATTATAGCAGCACTATGGTAACCTTAGGTAGAATATAATAATTTTATGTCTGGTTTAGCAGCATTAAAAATATTATGTTGTCACTCTTCTTATAATTCTTTTCTGATTATTTTCAAAAAGTGTAGATTCTGTGCAATAACGTTAAGTGGATTTTATAAAACGATTACATTTTTTATGAACAATTAGTTCCATTCCTGTTCTACCTTAAATTGTGGCACGTAACAGGCACAGTCCCACATGATTTCAAATAAATTCATTTTATTTGTTTAGGTAATTGCTTGGGGGTTTATGCACTACAACCAATATTCCTGAAAAGGAAAATACATCCTAAAAGTATTTGTATTGTGATGCTTTAGCTTGAAATTACATTATAAAGCTTCAATCCCATGTTAATGTTATTTAAGAATGTTGTTTAAGGTATTTTAAGTGTATACAGTTAATATGATAAGAAAATGGATTCATTAAAATTTTGTTTCTTATTATGGATAGACAGAACATACTAGGTAAGCCATAAATATATCATATTAAGGCAGGTTATAGCTGTTCCTGATATATGTTGTGGAAGACTGATGATTAATAGGTTCCATGATCTGACCCAATATAGATTCAATAAAGAATCGATTCAATAAAAGTGCTAAAAGTGATGCGCAAAGGTCTCTAAAAATACTACTTGAAAAGAAAGCAGTCAAAATAATATAACAAAAATATACAATACACCTGTTGATTCAAGTGTCTGCTAACTTGTGTGAGTTCATTTTATTTTTAGTTGCTAAAGTTTTTATCTGTACATAATTTAATCCTAACATATATAATACATTTTGTGAATGAATACAGTACATAGACAAAAAAATCAAAATAGCAAACAATATAGTAATGGCCATTTTTGACAAACTATAAAATGGCTTTTAAAGCTTTTTAAAAGTTTAAGGTGAAAAACAAAGAAAAGCAAAACTAGAAAAATGCTTTAGTAAATAGCACAAAAAAATTGCCATGTTTTCGTTTTAGAGGTTTTTGATATCATGACTAAATGCGCGTTCTCTAAAACCTGGAATTTCTGAAAAGAGCCAAATATAACAAGCCAATAAGAGCAGTGCAGCTTCCAATGACTTCTGTAGGACTTCAACTACTTTTACATTTTATTAAAGGTTTTTGTGTTTTTTACACTTAATAAATCATATTGTTTTAGAGCTTTTAAGAAATTTAGGAAAACCATGAATTTGTGGAAAAAATAGAAATTAGATTGTTAGTAAATAGACCCCCCTAGTTATTTTAAAACTCCACCCTGAATTGTAGCTTTCTTGCAGTGTACAAAATACAAAAATACAGGAGGTGAATTCAAATGCTAATTAAAGTATAACAGAAATTATTGCTACAAACACACTAATTAAAGAAATGAATGCACATTCCCTGGCTCTGCGCTTACTAATAATTTATTTCTAACAAATGCATGCATTTTCATAAACAGGAGGTTTAGTTATAAATAGTTTATGATCATAAAGTTACAAAGTCATCATTTCCAGCCTAAGGAAAGCGGATATGCTAAGAGCTGGGAAATATTTTCAGAGGACTGTAACACCTTTTGTCCCATCATACTGCACCTCTATACGTGTTGCTACTTGTTTCCAAAAATGCCCCTTTGTCGTACATGCACTTCCCACCATGTTCAGCTGTAAGAGTTATCCTGTGCTACTTGCTGCCTTTGTGCAGTTTATTTGCAAACATATCTTATTTAAAAATCCAAGATGGATGACTCTTTTTTGGAAGTATTTCAGAAACCACCAAGCAACTGACAATAATAATAATAATAATAATAATAATAATAAGCAGAACACAGAGAAGCAAAATTTGCTCTTGAACAAGCCTGTTTTGCATGTTCCTTACACACTTGCAATAGTAGGGGTAGATTTCTACTTATAGTAGAGTCCTGCAGCGGGGTTACCCGCAAAAACCTGCGGTACCCTGCGGGGTTGCTTTTAGAATTTCCAGGGGTGGGTATACCTCAATATCGATATTCACTCCTTTCTTCTGGTCACGTCTACTTCTGATGATGTCACTTCCGCTTTACAATGACAGCACTTCCTGATTCTTGATGGTCAGCAGGTCACGGCTCCGGGTTGCAGATAAGGTACTTGTGGGTAGGGTCAGGTAGAATGCGGGTTGCGGATTGCAGGTTGCGGGTACGGGTCAGGTTCGGGTTCCATTGCTAAAGATTTTGATGGTTCTTTATAAATATTTGTTCATTTCATGTTCTTGTGCTAATTTGTCAGTTTATACAGGTTTTTATGTTTTGCCCTCCTCTTTCTGGTCATTAAATCAATATTTTTTTCCTTTGGAATAAATAAAAAATGTTATTTAGATACGCACTGGCATAGTTCATTAGTTATTCCAGGCACAGATTGTTTCTCTGGGATTGCTGAAATTTGGCTGAGCAGATTTTATAGCCAAATTAATGTGTGAAAAATGGAAATGAAAGGAAGTTAAGATTTTGTGTCTGCACAAGAAATCTAGTTGGAATTGCAGGGAAACTTTTATGGGGTAACATACAAGACTGAATTACTTGTTTTTTTAATGGCTAATTAATATCTCTTATAGGAAATATGCATGGCAGTGTTTGTAATTTGGGACTCAATGTTTAAAGCTTAATTAAAAGGGTGCACATTGCATTTTGATATGAGTGTCTGTATCCTGTGAAGCACAGTTTCATAGGTGCTGCTTATGTTCTTTTCAGCCTGCATAGAGACTGTTTCTATAAGTTCAAATGCCTTAATTGTATTATTCTCTTTGCATTAAAGCTACATTTCAGGCACTCCTTAGCCCTTTATCAAGCTTTATCTAGCAAGAGAAAGGACCAAGGAATGTCTGAAATGTAGCTGTAATGCCTGGAGAATAATGCAATAAAGGCATTTTTAACTTAAATTGAGTAGTGCTGTTCCTATCCAATTGCTGCATATACCAGTGAAAGTGACCACTGGGGAAATAGGCACTACGTTGGAAGTTTGAAACCTGTTGTGCTGACTAATTGCTCTTGATACAGACTGTTTCTATACTGAGTGGTGTATCTTAGATATTTCTCTCATTTTACCATGTATAGTAATTTGGTTGTTTATTGCTCCTGGTTGAGTGTTCTGTGCATAATGCTTTAGACTAGACAATAAACTCAATCTTGACTTGAGACTACGGATGACAGCAGAGCTGATTCCTGCAGTGTACTGATTTACCGATTTGAAAGATAGGCTGATAAGTCTGGCCTTGGTCTAATTCTGAAGGTTTAGTTTTACATAGAGCAATAGTTTAGTTACTCTAAAGTTGTTAAAGTAGTTGGTAGTTAAAATAGGAGGTTGTTAATGTGCCTACATTTTATATTCCTGTGCCAATTCACCAGGCAAATAAAGAATCTGAAAGGCTAGGCGGAATTGAATATTGTTGATGAGAGAACTAGTGATGAGGGAAATTTTTTCGCCATGTATGGTTTTGTGGCGAACTTCTGAGTTTCACCACCAGTGAAAATTTTCACGAAATGACACCAAAAATTCAATACATGCTAAGTTTTGCCCACATTAAAAAAGTTATCGAAGTCGAAGGATTTACAGCAAATAGTTCGATCGAACGATTAAATCCTTCAAATCGATTTTTCTTCAACCTAAAAATTGTTAGAAAGCCTATGGGGACCTTCCCCATAGGCTAACATGGCACCTCGGTAGGTTTTAGGTGGCAAAGTAGGGGGTCGAAGTTTTTTTTAAAGAGACAGTACTTCGACTATGGAATGGTCGAATAGTTGAACGATTTTTAGTTCGAATCGTTCGATTCGAAGTCGAAGGTCAAAGTAGCCAATTTGATGGTCGAAATAGCCAAAAAAATACTTTGAAATTCGAAGTTTTTTTTATTCTATTCCTTCACTCGAGCTAAGTAAATGGGCCCCTATAAGTTGATGGTTGGATTTATTAGCTGTGCCTGTGTTTGTAAGCTAGTAGTATATAAACTATAGATGATACTTTTTTGTAAAACAGCAGCAGAGTTACCAAGTGTAGTAGTAGATGCCATTACCAGCCCACCAGAGGTAATGTCAAAAATCAAAGACATTTTTTGAAAATTGGTAACATGGGAGCCTTTTTTTCCATTGAAAAAAGTAGTTGTAGCAGTTGTATGTATGTGATGTTGCCTTCCCATTGCCAAATATTCCATATGACATTCAGCCCCCTACAGAGCGTGTAACTAAAGAAAGTTGTCTTAAAGTCTTGAAGGCAGATTTATCCATATTTGTATTTTTTCTTTTTCTTTTTTAGAATCTGAAAAAAATCTTAAAAGCTTGAAATACTCAAATGTGTGCTTATTTAAGATACAGTCAAAACTGTATGTGAGATACAGTCAAAACTTTGTTTGCATACAAATGTGAAAACAACAGGAACACATTGAAATCACATTCTACTATTTATTTTCAACGTTTGCCAACGTTTAATTTAATCAAGAAAGCTAAGAAAATAGCTTAAAATTTGAATATACATACTGGATGGGACATACTGTACTGTAACTGTTCAGTAAGTTTGCAATTGATCCTCAGCAACTTTTTTTATTTTGCACAGTCTATTTATTTACCCAGTTTTTCTTTTTATACTGAACAATTCCTTTAAGGTGGCAAATTATTTTATTTCAGTTTTCAAGATTCTTAAAAATTCAAGTTTTGAAAACTGAAATTAGAATGTGTGAATATAGAACACAAAACAATCAATTTGCATTCAAAATTGAATTTGAATTTTTATAAATCTGCCTCTAAGAATTGTGTGGGGGTGACAGGCATGTAGCAGTCTAAGGCGTATTTGATAAATATTCCCCTAAATCGGAGCAAAGATTAGCCACAGTGGGGTTGCTTTGAATGTTGATTTACTTTGGAAGCTGTAAAGTCTAAATAAACCACTGTAAATTGCGGGGGAGATTTATTAATTTTTAAGATTGTAAAAAACAATTACAATTGTGAACGCTGCAGGAAAAAGTTGACAAAAAAAATCACATTGTTCCATTCATTTTTTTTGAAGCTGTCTTAAAAATCGAAAAAAAAATATTGAATATCAACTTGCTTTAATGTTGATGATCCCATTCATGCTTAGGTGGTGAAGTTTGTTTTTTTTTACTCGAGTTTTGAGATTTTTTTAATTTAATAAATACCAAAAATTTTAGTTTTAAAAACTTGATTGTGAATACATTTGAAAGCCCCTTTGCACCACAATTTTCTGAAATCTCAACAAACAATCACAATCTTTAATATAACACAGATTTTAAAAAAAATCATAAGTAAAGTAAAGTTTAATGTTTGTACACTAGTGATGAGTGAATTTATTCACCAAGCATGGACTCACGGTGAAATTGCGAACTTCGCCACCAGCAAAGCAAAAGGGTCAGATTTGCTCATCACTATTCTACATTGTTCTATTATGCATAAAATCAAGTTTGCACATTTTATGAATTTAACTGCACATTTAATTAACACTTTGTTAGTGTTATCCCTCTGTAATGTTTCATGGGGGAATATAGGCCCACAAGAGCATGGGAAAGTGACAGCCGTTTAAATTTTTGCTGTTGGGTTGCAGTGGTTTAGGTATTTGGGTGCTGTGATTGGTGGGATTTTTGACCGTTGACAGATAACGGTCTTACCTGGCTGTGTGGGTATATAAGGAGCAGGTCTCCTCCATTCTGTGTTGGACAGCCTGTGTGTTTAGAGGTGTCCGAACCCTAACCCTAACCCTAATCATGGTTCCTGCTATGGTATTTTAGTGACACCTGCTTTGCTATAAACATGCCTCACTACAAAGGTTAAATGGGCTGATGTTTTCTCACAGGAAGGAAGAACATAAAGCCACTTAGCTTCCTGGAAGTTACCTTCTCTGTGCCGACAGAAAAAGTGAATATAAACTTTTCTACATTAAAAAAAAAAAAATCAAATAAACTCAATGTCAACTATAACAAAATTAGCAAGTTATATGTTAAAAAATGTAATACTATGAAACATTAACATCTCAAGTCGGTGTCCATTTATTGACTCTGCATGACTCTGCATACTTTTTATATTGTTTTCTGCTGTAGAGGCTCATTAGTCATGACTGGGGCAGTGTCACCAAGCTTCTCCCCTGTTTTATTAAAATAATATACTGGACTCCCGCCCCCCCGCCCCCCCCACGGCTGCGGGGTCTGCTTCCTCAGTAGTTACGCCACTGGAGGCCTGAAGTATTCATACACAACTACATTTGGATGGACACATCCCCTGCTGTCTACATGTACATTATGAGCATGAGAACTTAAGAGAAGGTTGTGGCCAACCCCTCTGAGAGTGCAACTGCAAGCTTAATAAGTAGGAGAAAACAATGCATGAGAAAATTGATTGTAGATCTAAATATTGACATTAAATTATAAACAAATGGGCTCATACTGAGCAACCCTGCTCGCTGTTGGCTTTTAAAAAAAAAATCGTAATTGTTATCTTTCCATGTTTTACATTTCAAAATTAAATAGCATTTTTACCAAAATTTCATGTGATTGACAATGCCATAAACATTGTAGGAGATAATGGTAGCCTGTTTCAGTGTAATAATTGTATTGGGATTTTTCTACAGTGGAGGGCAAGTTTAATATTCGAGCAAGTAGATCTTCTCCAGAAGGCCTATTGCCTGAAAGACCCCATCATATGATACCCAACAATTGGTTATATTAAAGATATTACTTAATATTTTGATGCTTCAAATTGTCCTATTCTGTGCACTCAAGAGTTTCACAATTAATTACAGATGTTTAGTACTTATATTAACATATTTGTGGCTTAATTAATTATACAGTATCATTAACTCACGCTTGAGGGAAAGTAAATGAACATTCCACTTTTGAAATTAACCACATAAATGTTTTCGGATTCTTTCATGCACCTTTAGATTTTTTACTTTATTAAACTCAACAAAGTTATTACAATGTGCTTGTTGTTCTATGGTGCTTAAAGGGGGGAATTATTAAAAACCCAGAAATCTTTTTAGTAGATACTGTAAGTGAGCAAAGATACTGCATTGGTTTCTGGCAGCATACCTTGGTTAAATTGTGTTTCAAAGGGAAAATTATAGACACATATATTCAGAAGATAATAGAATGAATCTGCATCCAGAATGCTATGACCTGGAGTTTGCAGATAAGAGGCCTCTCTGTAATTTGGATCTCCATATTTAAAGTACATCTTAGTTACAATCAAGGGCAAGGTACAGCTTTATTATTATACATAAAAAGGAAATACTAAATTATTTGATTAAAATAAACTCTATGGGAGATGGCCTTCTTGTAATTCAGAGCTTTCTGGATAATGGGTTTCCAGATAATGCATTCCATACTTGTACTGAATAAAATCTAACCAGTCTTTGTTTGAATATTACTTTCTTCACACAATAATTTTGCTAGACTTAGCTTTTAGGGTTTGATGTTGAAAATCACAATGTAATTACCGTATGATTATAGTTAACATCTAATTTTCAAATCATCCATGCCAGATAATAGAAGTAACATTGCTGTCACTAACATCAAAATGGATGTCAACATTTTTAGTATATTGGGTGAAATAAGAAAAAGAAAAACTGTCAAAATACAAATGTACCTTTTCCATTGAAATAGGAGAATTAGAAATATAAATTGCCAAAATAAAATGTACATTCAATGTACGTTCAATTGATTTCCTCATGACAACACTTTTGAAATAGTGCTCTTGATCATAAGTGTCTTTCTAGAAATATGTCTATATGTGTAAGCATCATGGAGACTTTACCATCAGCATTTGTTTGAGACTAAAATTGTGCAGCAATTTTGAAATTTAATTGATCGCCTTATAGTTGATGAGGACATTTCTCAAGGTTTCAGTTAAAACTACATTTCTCAAGGCTTCAGTTAAAATTAAACAGAAGGAAAATTCAAATACCTTGTAACTGTGCTTATGTGTCATTTGCCAGGGTGCCAGTTGGAAAGAATATGGTTTGTGTATTTTTCTATGTGACATTTGCAGTGTTACTGATACTTTGATCATTTAACTTGAGTCAAAGGGCAGGAAGTGTTTTGTGTTTTCAGATGCTGCACCCTTCCATTGTTCATTAGCAGGAAGAGCTCCGTGACCAGCTACTTCAACTCTAATCTGTTCATTTGTGGCTCTTCCTTGAAGAATCAAACTGATTTTGACATGTGGTACATTTGTAAAATTGATTAATCTCTTTTTTACTTTGGCATAGAAGACAGTTATTGCCATTAAAAAATGATGTCTAGGTTAGTACTGTCAACATTTTTAATATTGTAGACTGATAATATGTTATATCTCATGTCAACAAGTCAGATTATATGAAAATAAAAGAATTCCATTAAATACAGGTTGCATGCACCCCCATTTTTTGGCCTTTGCCTTTGTAATATCTGTCTGTTGACTGTCCTTGGCAATAAACAAATATTTGAATAACTGTCCCCTTGCTAGTAAATAAATATCTAATATTACCAGGATCAAATGACAAGATTGCGATCCCCAAACAGTGTGACACTTCTGCAATGAAAAATCTGACAATAATATGCACATCTATTTGCCATCTGAGATAATATGCTGACAAAAAAGCAAACTGTACTGTCTGATCTCATCTTTCAGCAGTCTTAGAAACACTGTGCATGTCCCTTAGCCTGCATACATATTCATTTTTTTTCACTGTCCTCAAGTGCCTCTAAAAGTTCAGGTTCGGTAGTAATGTATTAGTTTTACTCTTAAATATCGCAAACATTTACACCAAGCAAATATTGTGGTTCACAAAAAAATGGTGCACAAGGTAGACATCATAGTTGTCAGATTAAAACACTGTATTTAGATCTAAATAAATGATTAATACTTAATAAACTAGATATTCTAGATTTCTAAACTTCAAAGATCCTGCCATTTATCCCTTTTAGAATATAATCTAGATTTGGGAAGGAAACTGTTTTCTTTTTGGCTGTAATTGTAAGACCAGTAGCTGTGAGCCTTGACCATGTTTGTGAATCTGTTGCAGGGGTTTTCCCAGTAGAAATGTGGTTATTTCTATAGGCACAGAGTATCTTAAGATGATTGAGACGTTTAGCTACTTCATTCCATATAGATCGGACGAGAGAGCAATCCCAAAAATATGTGGGTAAAGTGCCTGAGGCCCACAGTTTCTCCAGCATGTGTGTGGGTCATTTGGAAAAAAAGTTTATGTAGTTTGTCAGGTGTATGGTACCAGAACATTAGGAGTTTGTAAATTTGACAACATTCTCTATATGGATTTTCAGTCTGACATTGTTCAAGGAAGGAGCCAATATGAATGTCAAGGTTGGATATTTGTGGAAGGTTTCAAAAGTCGTTTCTAAATACAGGAACAAAGACTTTTGTGGAATATTTCAGGCTGCAAGTGTCTCGAACGCAGAAGAAAAAGTGTCAAAGCTGAAAATATTTAAACATTTGTCATTTTGTGTGAGAAGCTTTTTTGTCTTTCTATTTTCGGAAAGAGTAGTGTGCTAATGGGCCAATCAAGTCTCTAACCATGTTAAATTAGTTAGATGTAAATGTCCTATTTTTTTATAAATGCGTATGTATAAGGCATCCTTCTTCAATGCTATATAAACAAAAGATTTTTTAAAGATGGATATAAGCAATTCAAACAAATTAAACCAACAAAAAATTGTCTTGCTTATAACTTCCATCTTAGGGGAATCTATGTAATGACTGGTGGTGTTGCAGATAAATTGATTATTGGCTAATGGTACCAAAGGCATTGAGACAATTGAGATAGAATTTGCTTTTTGATATCTCTCTAGAGAACGCACATAAAGTTAATTGAATTTGAAGAGTATCTCACAAAGGTTCTGCTGTTGAATAGTTTAGGAAAGAATGTGGTTCTTAAATTCTTGTTGTGGATTTATTGTACGCATTAGTTTAAAAAGTGACAATGTACTTGATTTGGTTGCACATACTTGCAGTGTTGGGGTAGATCAGTGTATATATATATATATATATATATATATATATATATACAGAATATATAGTATATATTATATGTATATATGAGATTTTAACATTATTAGATGCTGGACCTAAAATCATATCAAGAATTTGTCAGTTTAGAACCTGATTTTAAAGCAGAAAACAAATGGCAAAGCAGAATATAAAGCAAAGAGTTGTGTGTTTGCACATAGGCAACATGGTGGCTCAGTGGGTAGTGCTGCTGCTCTTCACTGTGGTCCTACGTTGGTAATGAAAACAGTATTTGTTACTCCTATATGCTGCAATGCTTGTCTTGACTACATAATGGTTAAGTAATGTAGCAGTAATCAGCTCTCCTGCGCCCAAGTCTAGAGTTCAAAAAGTAGTTTGCAATTGTCTGCAATTGTCCTCTAAAGGTCTTGGAAAGTAGTTGTCTTCTTATGTTTATGCACTGGTGCAGTTGAGGGCCTACAGTACAGAGAATGGTAAAGGAAAACAATCAATAAAGTAAGAGGGTTAAGGGTTTTAAATATGTTTAAAAATATATGTGTGTCAATTTTAGGTACAGGGTAAATATAAAAGAGTTGCCATCTCCCTCCCCCCACTCACACACTTGATTTGCCAGCGGCCAGTCTTAAATGAATGTTACAGGGGGGAACCAGAACATTCGACACAATGCAATATGTGATTTAGCTATGAACCCAACAGGTTAGAGTGCTGGTATTGCTATGTTTCATTATAAAACTGGTTGCACCATGAGAACAAGAGCATAGAATGCATGACCCACCGATTTTGCCTAAAACTTAGAATCGGCCTCTCCATGTCTGTGGGATAATGCTTTGTTGAAAAGCATTGCTAATCTAGCAATCTATTATTTTACATAAATCGAACATAGGGGCACATTTACTATTGGTCGAATATCGAGGGCTAATTAACCCTCGATGTTCGACCCTCAATGTAAAATCCTTCGACTTCGAATATCGAAGTCGAACGGATTTACCTCAAATGCTTAGATTGAACGATCGAAGGAAAAATCGCTCGATCGAACGATTAAAACCTTTGAATCGAACGATTCGAAGGATTTTAATCCATCAATCGAAGGATTTTCCTTTGATCAAAAAAAGCTTAGAAATCTTATGGGGAAGGTCCCCATAGGCTAACATTGGTGCTCAGTAGGTTTTAGGTGGCGAAGTAGGTAGTCAAAGTTTTTTTTAAAGAGACAGTACTTTGACTATCGAATAGTCGAACGATTTTTAGTTCGAATCTTTTGATTCAAAGTCCTAGTCGAAGGTCGAAGTAGCCAATTGGATGGTTGAAGTAGCCAAAAAAAGCTTCGAAATTCGAAGTTTTTTTCATTCTAATCCTTCACTCGAGCTAATTAAATGTGCCCCATAGTGTCTAGAAAATGTGGGAAACATTTTCTCTAAACTTCCAAATGCAAGAGTGCTAGTTATCAAATTACCTCTGAGGACCCTCTTCAGTTAGTCATGTAAGCTCACAATTAGAATATGACAATTTCTGTATATTTCAGATGTCACTTTATTAAAGTATAGTATAGTAAAATATACTGTGTTATACTAGGATATTAAAAGAACAGCTTCATGATACAATTTAAAGCTGATGATATATGGTCAGTTTTATAAGAAATTGCAGAGCACAGATTTTTGTAGCTACAGCATGGGTTCACATACAATACAGAAGCATGGTGCTCGCCTTTGTGCAGTTATCAGGAAACACGACAATTTTTATGTGATTGATTGAAGTTGGAATTGAAAAGCATGATGGATTGGCAAGAGGGATATTGAGTTTTTCAGTGAGCCTGTCACATCCAACAAGTCAATAGTTTTATGTTCTGTTCAAAGGGCTCATAATATGAATGTTCATATTGCAAGTAGTACACCAGTGAGGGCGTTTGTCTCCCTTTGAACACATTTTTCTTTATCTGACAGCAGGTTTATAGCAAATGTGTAATTTATAGGAAAAGCAGGTCACATAAGGGAACATTGGTAATGTGTATTAATTATATCTCTGTTTTCAACTCTTGTGTAGTGCATGTTTTCTTGCTTAGCTTTTTTAAAGTAAATACACCTACACAAAATAAATACAGAAGACTTTACTTTGGAAATGTTATTTTTCTTAAAGCAACAATTTAATCGTTATTCTGCTTTGAATTATGAGCTGTCTTTACTTCTGCACAGGCCACTCTATTAATATATCTTTTCTGTGAGGAACTGAAGCTCGACAAAAAATACATTGCAAACATAGGGAAGACAATCAAGAATACAACATAGAAGAAATATAGTATCCAAACCCAATGCAAACTGACTCATTTAAAAAACGAAAACACAAGCGCATAGAGACGCACAGGCACATTGTTGACAGCAGGGAAAAGTGCAAAAAAAGGTGTCATAGCAAGCCTGGTTTTTGCACTTTTGTGCCTCTCCAATATGATATTCCCAGGTTGCCGTATAGGTGAAATTCTTTATGCTTTCAAAATCATGCCTGTTTTTGCATGCAGGGGGTTGGGAAGAGGAGTCCCTGGCAGAATTCCTACTTTGACCATTGTTTAGTTGCACAAGTTAGGGATTGCAAGGTGATGTAGAGTTCTATACTTATCACTTGCCTGAAGCAAGGTTAAAATACAGGGCTTCTTGCATTCAAGTGTGCTTTATGGATTTTTTAAATCCCTAGGCGGAGAGTGAGTGTGTGTGAATAAAGCTCTTCAAATAAAGGCCTTTTAAGAAAATTTCCATTGGTCTGGTGCTGTCTATTTGAAAAGTGTTCCTGAATTTCGGCTGCTAGTGGCTGCCTGGGAAGTGCACCTAAAAAGACTATTCACGGATGGTGATTGCTGACTTCTGTGTACAGGGCTCCATTGCACCTAATGTGGCTTCTGCTCATCATAAATGAGCCAACATAGTTTGATGGCCCATGTAGACCAAATTAATTACATGGATGGTGCCCAAAACTGACTGAATTTTGTCTTGCTACTTGAAACAAAAGTTTTTATCATTAATTCACTGAAGCAGATTTAGAGACATGAAAGATGTGTGTCCTGCGTTTAGTCACCAGTTATTGCTACTAATATACAGTGTATTTTTGGAAATGTTGCCACTGTATATTGTCGCTTATATTAGTCCTTATCTTTTGTGTGAGTCAGCAGTCATATGATATACAGTAAATTTAGCCTCACAACAATTACTGATAGCTTTCTGATGTCTGTCAAGTGCAACGCTAACACATTGACATTGAGTCTGCTTCCTTGCTGACCAGTTAAAAGTTAGCTACCGTATATACTCGACCTCGGCTTATACTTGAGTCAGTGGGCAGTAGCTGAGATTGCAGTCACTTTTAATCATTCCTATACCAACAGTTCGCTTGGGGAGAGACTGCAATATCACACAACACCCTCTGTTGGTTATATAAAAGAATGACAGTGCGCCCTCTGTTGGTTATATGAAAGAATAACAGTGACTGCAATATCACACAGCACCATCTGTTGGTTATATGAAAGAATAACAGTGACTGCAATATCACACAGCACCCTGTGTTGGTTATATGAAAGAATAACAGTGCGCCCTCTATTGGTTATATGAAAGAATAACAGTGACTGCAATATCACACAGTGCCCTCTGTTGGTTATATGAAGGATTAACAGTGATGGCAATATCGCACAGCGCCCTCTGTTGGTTATACGAAAGATTAACAGTGATGGCAATATCACACAGCACCCTCTGCACATGGTAGTGGGACAGTGGGACAATGCACACAGTAATCCGTTTGGCAATTCTCTGTCATCATCAACTTTGCAAAGAAGTCCGCTTGATCGCTGGGGGGGTCGCTTTGGTGGGATATGCGCTGCTGGGAGACAGGGCTGTAGTTGTGTCTAGGCTTATACTCGAGTCAATACGCTTTCCCAGTTTTCTTAGGTAAAATTAGGTACCTCGGCTTATACACGGGTCGGCTTATACTCGAGTATATATGGTATGCACTCAACATGTTAAAAAGTTGTTCCCACTGCTCATTCAAAGATGTTATAAGAGGTTATAGAAATGTATACTGTCACCTTTTATGTACAGGTACTTAGATATTTTTGATCCCAGTCTTTAGTCCTTTGGACTTCACATTGTCTCCCTCTGTTTTATCAGACAGACATTTTAGGCTTAAACAGTCTCCAAATTTTCATTTAAATGCATACTTTTATTATATTCAATGCAAATACAGAAACAAAGCTTATTTGAAGAAAACGGCATGGCTAAGAAGGTATGTAGTCATATTTTGGGAACAGAGTAACAAACATCTGGCACAAGCAACAGGGATAAACCTACCGGATGTACCTGAGGTGTGGTTATTGTCTGATACCAGGCTCTATGAATAAGATCAAAAACGGCTTTATAAGATTTGCGTTACAAGCCACAAGAGGAGTAATACAGAGCAAATGGAAATCAAATTATCCCCCCTCAGTAGAAGAGTGGATACAAGAAATTGAATTTATGAGGAAAATGGAGGAAATTATCTCCTACGCTAATAGTACACAGGATAATTATATTTCTATATGGTCAGCATGGACAAGGTATAAAGATACATCAGAATATAAAAATCTTATGGCAATATATGTCCACAGCAGCCATACAGACTAAGCAGAGTTAACTGAGCCCAGAAACAAGATAGAAAGCAAGAAAAGTAAAAAAAAAAAAAAAAAACCAGTGGGATGACTACATGTCTCTATTTTTCCTAGAGTTCTCTTAATAGAATTTTTTTTTCTTCTTCTCTCTTTTCTTCTCTCTTTTCCCCTCTTTTTCCTTCTGTTACAATATTATATCGCAATGCAAAAAAAGATGCAGAAATTGTGATGTTATGGAAATTGTATGTGAAATGGACAAATTGCGATACTTTTATATGTTGTAAATCTTTTTTATAAAGAAAAACGAAAATAAAGATAAAATATATATATATATATATATATATATATATATAAATAAATAAAAATGTGTGTGAATGTAGTTATTAAAAGTGGCTTATATAGCAAACACACCATGGGGCCCATTTACTAAGGGTTGAAGTGAATTTTCGAATTCAAAAGCTTCGAATTTCGAAGTAATTTTTGGGTACTTCGACCATCGAATAGGCCAAAATTCTAATTGAATTGAAAAAACTTCACAAATTCGACCTTTCGAAAATCGAAGTACTCTCTCTTTAAAAAACTTCGACTTCAACACTTTCGCTACTTTAAACCTGCCGATTTGCTGCATGGGGACCTCCAAGAACCTCTCTGAGTCTTTGGCTAAATTCAATTCAAAGGATTAAATTGTTCGCTCAAACGATTTTTACTTTGCTCGAAAACGTCCGCTTTCAATCGAAAAAAATACTTCGACTATCGAAGTGTCAGATTCGATGGTCGAATTTTTTTTTTATCTTCGAAATTCGACCCTTAGTAAATGTGCCCCTAGGTAAATTACTACAGGGCAGCAATACATTTTATTTTCATTACGTCAATACATTTTGATTGTTTGGTGTTACTTTTCCTTTAACAACATATGCAGCATCTTACACCTGTGGTAAAATGAGCAGAGTATGGAAATGGGTGTTGAAGTAAGAAATTATAAGTCAAACTTATATTTTCCATATAACTCACCTAGAAAATGCTACTGTAAGGTCTTGAATTGGCCTTGCCAACTAACTTACTAATCTAGGGAAATTCTTCCTGAAAACAGCTAGTTAGTAAATATTCTTTTATTTCAGATTATATTAGATGTTTTATTAAAAAATAGCAGTCATTTATGTGCGAATACATAATTAACTGTAGAATATCTTCAGGGCCAAAAACCATGCCAAGGCCATGCATTGTAAGCTGGTTTTAAGTTGGCACAATTATTTAATATCCTTGCAGCCAGGTGCTCAAAACAAAATTCACAATAAAATGTTCCTCTAGTTGTGGAAGCATTGCCAAGTGATAATTTGGCATGGGTGCAGAAGCTACTTGGTGTCACTGCCAATGGTGTCTCCACAGAACATGGAGGGACATTGGGTAACAACTCTTTGGCAGACAAGATGGAGAAGCTTGCTTTCATTTAGCTGGCAGGAATGCCTCTTTCTGTCTCACGTGCCTCTTGTAGGATATGTCCTTGTTTACTTCCAAATAATAAAAAATATATTTGATTGACCAGATGGCTCTTTTTCTTTTTATCTTTATACTGAAAGTTCACCACTTGCCAGATCCATTTTAGAAAGAATTGGAACAAAAGCCTTTGTAGTACTTTTCCACTGTTTTTAAAAGGTCTTTGTGATTACCATTTAACCCAGCATTTAATGTTAGATCCCATCTGTTTGGGGTTTAGTTCTTTGCAGAGCTCACCTGGAATGTACTAATTTCATTTTTTTTTTTTGCAAAATACTGAGACACCATGATACACTTCTGGAAATACAAATAAATATGTTAACAATACAATTAACATATGGCCAGCACAGTCTGATTGTCAAAAAAATAAAGCATGGGTCTTTAAGTCCAAGAGAACTACAAAAAGGCTTATTCATGGCCATTTTGTTGTTGTGAAACTTCTTCTTCATTGTACTATCTACTGAGTGTTAGCATTTGTTTTTTAATGACCCCATGAAACATACGTGTACAGTACATATACCTATTTCAGTTGAATGGCTACACATTGTACCTTCAGGCTTTACATAGTTCTTGAATTGGGGCAGGATGTGGTGGGATGGCATCCCGCTACTTCTTTATTTTTATTAATTTCCATGATTTTCAAACATTCCCTGGATGTTCCTGTGGAAATAGTCACCCGCCAGCCAATGGTTGCAAGTCGCAGGAGGAAGGAGTGATCATCTGTCACCTGACTTCTCCCTCCTGCCAGGATCTCCAGTCAGCACTGTTCAGGGAAATGATGGGTAGCACACACTAGCTTGAATTTCCCGCTTTGCTGAATTCCGGAGGAGGAAAACAAGAATTGTTTTCCTGACTGTGACACTGTGCTGAATTGGCTGGCTGACAGTAAATATAATTTTGGCTGTTCTGCAGTTCCACCCCACACACACAAACTTTGAGAGAAAATGCTGGTAAGATCTACTACTGTGACTTCTAGTTGACTAATAGCAGTCGGTTAAAAATAAATTCCCCCTATGCACCTATAGGGATATAATTGGGAGAGACAGCGGAGGCCTAATTTCTCCTTTTCTATATATACAGTTGAGACATTATGCATTAACCGTATTTCCAGCGGCACGACTTCCACGGAATCACCCTGCTCTAGCACTATGTAAACTCTTCCCTACACAAAAGGGTCTGATTACAAGGTGGTATCTGTCTCTTAGTAAACCGGATATCGAGAAGCATCCTCATAAGTATATGGCACGGTGGGAGCATATGCTGGGAACTGAGATCCCCCTCTCAACATGGGATAAAATTTGGGAAAATGCTGGGGCAACCTCGGTATGTGCTACCATTAAAGAAAACATATATAAAATTATAATGGGTTAGTATCATACCCCACAACTCTTACAGAAACTGTTCCCTGATTCCACTGATTCTTGCTGCTGGAGATGTGGGGATGTTGGGGGTTCACGCCTACATATGTTTTGGACCTGTCATAAGCTGAAACGGTTTTGGGATATGATCAGAGGTTGGGTTGAGAAGGTAACTATGATAGTAGTGCCTCTGGATCCCTTGGTGTATGTGCTGGTTAATAAAATCCCTAAAATACGGCGTCCTACACAAAAAATGGTTAATTGCATACTCACGGCGGCTAGGGGATTAATAGCAAAAAATTGGAAGGCATTGACTTCCCCATCAGAAAAGGAATTCCTGGAAAGAATCAGATATGTTCGGAGGATGGATTATCTAACGGCACTCAAACATGATAAGGTGGATCAGTTTAATGAGATCTGAGGTAGTTGGAATGCTATTGAGGCCATGTCACACTTTTGAGCTATTGCTGGGGGATGATGTAAACCGGGTTGAGGGGATGTCAAATAAAGTCAATACAGGTGCCTTGGTATGACAGTTGGGGGTATGATATGTCTGTATGATGGGGAGGGGCAGGATGGTGACTTGCCGGTATCACTGGGACAAATATTTTGAAGTCATGCATAGGAAAAGCTTTGTTTTCTATGGGTTTGTATTGCTGAAATTCATCTCAAGCTGTTTCTTTTGTAACTGAAGAAAATGTCATGGCCCATTGAGGGCAAACTGTTTGCTGTCTATGTGAAACTTGAAAAAATAATAACAATTTTCTTACTAAAAAAAATAAATAAATTCCAAGCTGGTGCAAGTTAGTGTTGGGCCAATATCTGTACTATTTAGTAGCAACATGAAGCATATTGTTGTGTTTATTGTCCAGAATGATGGAGGTTCATGGAGTCATGCTAACAGAGGGAGAGGAAATCAGCTTATAGGTTTGTTAAAATAATATATTGTGAGGAATGCCACTGCTGTTTTTTAGTGCACTCTGGGAAGCTGTCTTGAACCGTGTGTGCTTATAAAAGACAGGTCATGTTCTTATAGCACCCAATGTTGGCTCAAGAGAAATATCCCTAAGACAGAGGATGAACCAAGCTTACAGTACTTGAATAAAGAAGTGTTTTGTTTTTAAACATTCTGGGGTCCGTTTACTAAAGTGCGCTAAATCTGACTTTAAGTTTCCGCATGTTATCGCTGAGAATATTTTTACGCCAGAATATTCGCAGAGACTAAGTTTACTAAACAGCGATGCGCTCAGAAGTCATTGCCATCACTTGCGGTAACTACGTTAAAGAACCAGCTTACGTTAGTGGTAATTTTAGTGAGTAGCGAATTTTCTGCCGACAAATTACGTTTTTGCGAATATTTATGCTATAAAATAGTCTTGTTTTATGGCGGTTGTTATGGCAATTTTTACTGTGACATTTATGCCCAGAAATGCATCTTCAAAACTCAAACTTTATCGACTGATGATTATACCATCCAACAACATTACCAGAGTGACATCAAACATGTATGCATCATATTAACCCTTCTGCCAATAGAATCATATGAACAAGAAATCATACCAGTCAATCTCTTTGCTTCATAGAACTGCACAGTTTAATGTAGCCAATCACAATGAAACCAAAAAAGCGTAGAGGCTGACGAATCCTTGGACTGTGATGCCGCTGCCAATAATACGACTCTGAGCTGAAACTGCTGCTGTTGCAACAGATAGAAGCAGAAGCCAAAACATCCTGTCAGCAATAGCTACACATCTCTCTCCTGTCAGCATAGATTGATGGGTAAAAAAAAAGTATTATGGGATATTTTCTGGCCCTTGAGAATTATATGGCGAAAAAACTACTGTTATGCCACTACATACAGTAGGTGGCGGTAAAATTTTGAGAAAATTCTGGTGTTAATTTTGTCTTTCGCACATTTCACTGTTTAGTAAACCGGGCGTTAATGTGTGCGTAGCGATAATTTCAGCGAATGCGATAACTAACAATTATTCTTGCGCAAGAAAATTCGCAAATTTATATTTACCGCAGGTTAGTAAACTGGCAATAACATATTTGCCGAAAATTCTGTCTATATATTGTGCGAATATTTTGAATGCACTTTAGTAAACGGACCCCTCTATCTAAGTCTCTTGTAGGTGGTATGAAGCAAACACCTTTTGTAATTCAATTCAGAACTTTGACATTACATTCTTGTATTACAATTTAGAAATGAGATGATTTGGAAGCTCAGAATGGAATGGGGAGCAAGCCTTACATTGGCTGTCTGCCACACTGTTAATGGCAGACTGTAAAACAGTAAGAAATAGAATCTGTAAAAGGAGAAGAAGGATATTGCTCCTAATTATAAAAGAGAAATATGGATATTTTAATGATGAAAGGCAGCAAAAAATTTTCAGACATGCTGTAGCTACAAAAAGTGTATCAAGACAGATAAGAGTGAAACTAATGTTCCTTTATTAGGGGTGATGGAATTTCAGTAAGATCCTTTTTGCTTTAATAGAATTAGTGTTATATCACTTTCATGTGTCTTTACAGCATACACTGCAGACCCTAGAACAGGAATTGCGTAAAGCAGAGTATCTAAAGACGGAGGATCCAAAATTTGCAGCTTTCCATATACTGTCATTTAAAGAATAAACATAGATTGAAGAACTATTAAATTATTGTAGTTTACATTATTTGTCAAAAATGGAACATCTTTTTTTACGTTTTGAAAAACCAAAAAAAAATGGAGACAAAAAAAAGAACTTAAGATCTTATTGTACATGCACAATTGGACAACTGATCTTCTGTCATCGTTGATATTTGCCTATATGGTGTTTGCCTACATGGTCTTTGCTTTTATAGTCATGTGGTTGAAAATCAAAATATTCAATAATACAAGTACTTGTCATGAAAACAGTAATATTTGTTTATACTGTAGCCATTGGGACTGTTCACTCTTTTGGTCCTAGCCAAACTTTGTGATTGAGGCAGCCAACACACAAACCCTTTGTTCGGAATCTTCTGCAACATTTAACTGAATCTTTTTCAGATCAGTGTGGCTCTTACTAATCTGCCTAAAATGAATTCGAAACACGCAAAATGTTTTTATCCCTCCATCTTCTCCACATTCTCCTTTACATTAAATAATGTATTTGACTTTCAAGAATTTAAAATAAATGCATGTGAATTACAGTTTAGTGCACAGAGACAGTGCCATTGCTATTCAGAAAGGTACTAAAACAAGCTTTTATTATTTTTCCTAAAACTATAATGTCAAAAATACAAGAAAATGTTAGTTTTATGTGCATATTTTTCTTTCACTTACAGATAAATATAAAAGCTTTCTACTAAAACTGCAGCTACTGTATAATGTAGACACTTTCTAAGCAACTAATTAGCATGAGATTCAGCAAACTTAAAGGGAAATTATCAGTGAAGAGCAGAAATATATTCACACAGACATGAAAAGCTGGCTTTTGGGATGGGGAAGCCTTAACCCCACTCCTGCCTATGGAAATGTCCTGCTGCCTTTCTCAAGCATTCCTTACATCTAGTTCTATAGGCACCAGGACCCTAAAGGATGGGGAGTTGCATTCCCTGCTCAGCTTTAGAGGAACCATTTTCCCATAAATAAATATATATATATATATATATCTAGATATAGGAAACGGTAGGCAGAGTTTGCACACCTCAAAGTTGGTTAAAGGACCGGGTGCTCTAGTAGAAAAATATTTAACAGATTGTCCAAAGTACTGGCACTCACAGGATTTGCATAAAGAGAGAAAAAAGTTATATTTAGTGAATGAAAAACAGCTTTATTAAGCCCTTAATAAACCTGTTTTTCATTCACTAAATATAACTTTTTTCTCTCTTTATGCAAATCCAGTGTGTGCCAGTAGTTTGGACAATATATATATATGTATGTATATGTATGTATGTATAAAAAATGCAGCTCATGTTCCAATTAAAACCATTAGGGTGCATGTAGGTGTGGCTTGTATCACATACTAAACAACAAGAGCAAACATTCAAGAGAAAGCCACCTCCCCATATAGAATATACAAAATCAATACAGCTCATCCCCATGTTTCAATTAAAACTATTTGGGTGCATGTAGGTGTGGCTTGTATCACATACTAAACAAAGCAAATTACCCCAGCACTCCATTATATAGCCTTAAGAAAAAAACAAATTGAAAGGAAAATGTCTACATTTAGTAAAAAGAGACTATTTTATTATACTATATTATTTTCTGCAAGGTACATGCGCCCATTGAGCAGAGACTTTGGCCTTGCTTTAACATGGCAAATAATTTCCCGCAGATTCTCAACATAATCCTAAGAACTTTATTGTGAATCTGCTGGATGACAACAAATTTCGCACATGTTGAGCTCCATGTGCACAGGTCTTGCAGTGGGCACATTTAGTGGGGCTTATTCTGTATGTTGCATCATTTTTTATAATGTTAATTTCCCAGTCTGTACAGGGGAGCCGGCAACACTCAGGACACTGTAGGATAAGAACCAATCTGTAGCTAAGCTGACCTGATAGGAATCTGAGGCTGTTTTTGCTTTCTGTTTTTCATTCTGTGATTGCCTATCCCCCTCCTACTGTGCTTGTGTCAGGGACTGTTAGGACACGCCTACCCTTCATTTGAAATACAGACTGGGACAATAGCAGATTTATAGGGAGCTCCAATAAAGGAGCTGTTTCAAGCAAATATGAATTTTTAGTTCAATGAGAAACCAGCACCATATATTATTCATAGTTGTTTACAAAACTGGGGATTTTTTTAGTTATCTAATGTCACCTTCAAACAGTTGCATTCTTAGCAAGTTTTAATTGTGTGTGTTTGATATTTTAAAACCTTAATATTCCTATTTATTCCTGATAAACTCCTATTTTAATGTACAATGATGTTAGAATTGAAATTAGAGTCCATACTAAAGAAGTGGCCTCATGCTTTTATATATTCAAATATGTTGCTTTATACATTACAGTAAATTGTACATTATCCCCTAAATAAGAGAGCACAAATAAACACCCACGCACACATAGAGTGCAGACTGATATGATCCACTCTTGCCAAAGATGACACATTATTGTAAGGGTCTCCTCTTTTTTCTAGAGGTACAGTATATGCAAACTTATTGTACTGAATACTAAATATTATAGTATTATACAAGGCTCAAGGAAATGTTTGTGAATTATTAATTTATTCATTCATATGCATATAACTAATATGTAAACTGTTCTTTGTTTCCAGATAACCTTCTTTATGCTTCTCTCTGCTGTGTGTGTGATGTTGAACTTGGCAGGTTCCATTCTCTCTTGCCAAAACGCTCAGCTAGTCAGTTCTCTTGAAGGATGTCAGCTGGTAAGTATACGCAGTAAGCTCCTTGTTAACCTAGACGATCAATAATTTTTTGTTTTCTCTAGTTTTTCTGTTTTTAATTCATTAGTTGATATATTTCTCAGCAACAGATTTTCAGCAGCCACTGACTGCTCTTTCAGCTTTACTAAAGTCTATACAAGAACAAGCATTTCAACTAATAGATTAAGTAATGTCATAACTAAAGTATGATATTGTACGAGAGGGGTATATACTTCATATATTTCACAAACTGATCCCAACACATCCATCTTCACATAAATGTTGCCATGAGGTTTTTTTCTTGGTTATGAGAAAAGCCGTTTATATAAAACACAACAAAACTTCAGAAAGCTACTATAGGGGGCACATTTACCTAGGGTCGAAGTAAAATCCTTCGACTTTGAATATCGAAGTCGAAGGATTTTGCGTTATTCCTTCGATCTAACGATCGAACGATTAAATCCTTCGAATAGAACGATTTTAATCCATCGATCGAAGGATATTCCTTTGATCAGGAAATTGTTAGGAAGCCTATGGGGACCTTCTCCATAGGCTAACATTGGCCTCGGTAGGTTATAGGTGGCGAACTAGGGGGTCGAAGAATTTTTTAAAGAAACAGTACTTCGACTATCGAATGGTCGAATAGTCGAACGATTTTTGGTTCGAATCGTTCGATTCGAAGTCGAAGGTCGTAGTCGAAGGTCGAAGCAGCCCATCCGATGGTTGAAGTAGCCATATTCGACCATTCAAACTTTTTTTCCTCTATTCCTTCACTCAAACTAAGTAAATGGGCCCTTAGATGTAGGCCTTTTTTATTTGTTAACTGTTTGGCCACAATCATACTTCTGACGTGTAATAAAATGTGCAAACTTCACTTACAGGTTGAGAAAACCATAGCAACCACTCAAGATAGTATTATTGTCATTATTGTCAGCTTTGATTGCTAGGGTATTTAAGACCTGTGCAAACATTTCTTTCCAATAGATACAAGTGACATAGCAAGTCATCTGTACAATTATGGTCCGTTATATGAAGAACTGCAATTAGTAGGATATTCAACCGCAATGTGTCTTGCTCACATTGCCTGTCATACAAATGAAAAGAAGGGAAAAAAAGATTGTTTTAAACAGAATGGCCTAATCATTATGCTAGAACACAAATGTAGTCAGATGTTAAAATAGTGAAAATGCTACTAATGTTGCTGTTAAGTTAGTATGCCAGTGCAGAATAAAGGATATCTTCCTGTATAGCTGGAAATGTATTTGATTATAATGTTGGACTAACCTTCCTGTCTCCTTTGCATTGTGTTTTTTTTGGGGGGGGGGGGCAGTGTTTGTAACTCTGTAATCATAAAACAGACATGTATATGGTTGTCTTTTGCTTGTCCCCTTGTAAATGACTTTTAACAGCTCAAACAGAGATGGACATTCCTTTTTGTTGGTCATTTGATCTATGAGCTGAATGTTGTCTGTATACCAGAGAACACAACAGTGTCATTCAATTCAGCTTGAAAAAGAAACTAAAATGTTCTGAAAGCTTGCTATGATTATCTTAGTTAGCCAATAAACATTTCACCTTTATACCACCTGTTTGTTATTTTATTTGCCCTATGGTGGTTAACAGCGGCGATTCTGACTAAGGAGCCGCCTGAGGCGGCTCCTGCAATGCTGCCCCCCCTCACCAACTTACGCGTCAGGCGGGGAGGCAGAAACACTATTGCGGAGAGCGCAATTACGCTCTCTCGCAATAGTACAGCCGAATTTCCGGTTCAAAAACCGGAAATTCAGCTCTTAAAGGTGCAGGAGCGGCTTTTTGCCGCCCCTGGAATCCTTTCAGGCGCTGCCGCCTGAACCGAGCGGCTCAGCTTGCCTCATTGGCGGCGCGCCCCTAGTGGTTAAGCAAATTGCAATGTTCTGCAATAGCAATCATGCTGTAACCAGATGATCTCAGAGATACTATAAACACTGTAGATATTATTTGCTGAACCTGGAAGTGAAAATGCTAATCTAGGAAGTACTTGCTCCCCATGGGGTCTGCTGATCTCTTTACTGAACACTTACGGATATTCCCTAGTTTGCAAAAGTGACGTGCTAATTCGGGGCAGGTGGGTGGACACCTACATGCCTTCCCTCAACCTCCCCTGTTAGATGCTTAAAGGGATTCTATCATGATTTTTATGATGTATTTTTTTTATTTCTAAATCACACTATTAATTTTGCAAATAATTGACTCTACAAATATAAAATTTAATTCCTGAACCGGCAAGTGTATTTTTTTAAAGTTGTAATATTGTGTGTAGGCAGCCATCTCAGGTCATTTTGCCTGGTCATGTGATTTCAGAAAGAGCCAGCACGTTAAGATAGAACTGCTTTCTGGCAGGCTGTTGTTTCTCCTACTCAATGTAACTGAATGTGTCGCAGTGGCACTGGATTTTACTATTGAGTGCTGTTTTTAGATCTACCAGGCAGCTGTTATCTTAAGGAGCCACTATCTGATTACCTTCCCATTGTTCTGTTGTTTGGCTGCTGGGGGGGTTGAGGGAGGGGGATGATATCACTCCAACTTGCAGTACAGCAGTAAAGAGTGACTGAAGTTTATCAGAGCACAAGTTACATGACTTGGGGCAGCTGGGAAATTGACAATATGTCTAGCCCAATGTTAGATTTCAAAATTAAATATAAATTAAATCTGTTTGCTCTTTTGAGAAACGGATTTCAGTGCAGAATTCTATGGAGCAGCACTATTAAACTGATGCGTTTTTGAAAAAATTCCCATGCATGCTATCCGACTCCTTTTCAGAACACAGAAGACTGTGGAGAGGTACACAATGCAGAAAAAACACTGGGTAAAGTGAAAAAAAAGACAGATTGCAACTTTTTACAGTACTTTGCACACTGGGTTCTGCATTGTGAATTTCTGCAACTTCTGACTGCACAGTGATATTTGTAAATTATGTAGCGCTATAGTAAACTGACTTGTGCTAGGGCCGCTTACTGTACTTTCCTTGGTGGGCTGAGACCACCGATGAGCTCTCTTTCTCAGGGGTAAGCCCTCGCAGCGGGGTGGAGGCAAGGGTGTAGTGTAACTGTAGCTATATGCGATAGCACAATAATGGGCGCCAGTAGTTCTTTAACAGTTGAACTAAGAACAATATTTATTGAACAAGAGCACAGAGATCATTTAGCACATTGATCCACAATGGAGTATAGAACATACACAGCAGCATAAAGGAAGCATATACTCACAGCACGTATAGGCTGAATCCCCACAGGCTAGGGAATATACAGCAGAGAGTAAGTTGACAGCATGTGATGGGTATTGCCCAGTTTTCAGGATATCTTCCAGTGGCAGACTAGGGGAACTCCTGACATCCCTATCTCAACACTTGGTTCCTTACTCGGGTCAGTAATACCCTGGGATCTTAATCCCTCTAATCTCCTCGGCGGAGCCTTGAGCTGCTCAACTAATTAACCTCTCTATCACTCCTAGAGCGATCTATAAAACGAGTATAGCTATCTAATTACTAGGGCCAAGGCGCCTAGGGTCAGCATCACCCATTCCCTTCCAGCCTGCTTGGTTGGGCTAAAGCAATGGACCCAGAGCACATGGTTCCTAAACCTTTTATACTCTGGCACAGTGCCACTAGTGTACACTGTGTGAACTGCAGGGGTTACATAAGCACAAAGTCCCCATAAGGACCCACTGAGGTGTCCGTATTACTAGGGATGTGCCTGTCTGTAATGTGTAAGGGTGTCTAAGATTTTCACATCCCTACAATTATATAATACATAAGGGCAAAGTATAGAGGAGAAAGGGTTAATATGTGAAAAAATTTGTATTTTAAATAGGTTTTAGAATAGAGAATTTAAAGTGAATGTAGAAAAAAAGCTTTGCTATAAACAGAACCCCTACCAGATCCTCTTGTGAGTAGAATCAGATAAAAGGTGTTGTTTTTAACAGCATGATAAAATATCTGTGTCCTGCAGACAAATGAGGTAAGAAATCTGGAAGTAGCAATGTTTTATATTTAGCAATGTGCACTGGCCAGGCACCGGCCTCTAATGCATATGCTTTTTCTTTTTTTTTTTTAAACAGTAGGACATCCCAGTATATCTCATTCATTTCCTTTTTCTTTTTATAATATCCTTTTGTGCAGGGAGAATATTTTATGGCAATAGTTTCTGGCAAGAAATACTGTATCTGTGTAATGTGCCATGGCTTGTTCTTTATCAATGCTGTATATAAATATTTACCTTATTACTAAATGCACGTGTTTCAGTAATGTGCAATAAAACAGCTTTATCTATGGCTTGCATCTGCCTTTCATAAGGCACTGCAGTGTACTGTAGGACAGTAGGAATTGTGTATATATATATATATATATATATATATATATATATATATATATATATATATATATATATATATATATATTTGCATGAAGCAAACTTTATTGAAGTATATTCAGTGATCTGTTATCCAGAAACCCTTTATCTGGACATCTCAGAAATACAATAATGTCATTTCCCATAAAGTCCTATTTAAACAAGCAATTTTTGTTATTTTTTATCGATTTGTTTTTTTCACTGTAATAATTACCTTCTAATGTATGTACACCAAGCTAGCAGAATATATATATTCTATATTAAGGGCAAACCATCCCCTCTATTAGTGTTTCAAAGACATTTTTAATTGGTGGTTCTAAAAGTTAGGCACCTTTAAGTGAATATGTATATATACACACACCTTACACCCCGGACCAGTGCTCTTATCAGGGGGTTCTTCCAGTGAGCACCCTGGAGCGATCGACTTCCCTCTTCTTTTTCCTTAAAATTTCCCGGTGCAGACACATGCAGAGTAGAACGAAATAGTAGTTTTCTTTGTTAAAGTTCGGCTTTTTTCACTACTGCGCATGCGCATCCGCACGTAGAAAGAAGAGGCCGGAAGCCGATCGATGGTGTGTGATAAGTATATACAATCACTTGGGGTGTCTAACTTTTTGCACATAGCTCCTTCCCTTCTCCTTTAAGGCATGGATACTCAAATTAAGAAAAAGGCTGTTTCTCAAAAAAGTCCCAAGCATTGCGAATAATAGATCCCATACCTGTATATTAAAAAAAAACTATAATCAATCTAAACGAAGACCACAATATTTGGTTTTGATTGGTTTATTTGAATAAAATGTCTACTTTAAGTTAAATTACACCTGACACTTCAACTAAATCATTAATCATTAGTAAAGTCAGTAATACTCTCATTACACTAAAAACGAATCCTCTATTGATTTATGCTCTATCTCTGCAACTCTCTTCAGTCTTCTACAGCAACTAAAGATAACACATTGGACACAGTGGATAAATCACTGACCAATCCATTTTAGATTATCTTGTTTTTTGTAATTTTTTTTAAAGCAAGCATTCCTCCAAATTGGTGGTTCATTTACTGCTTGGAGTTGACTATATCTGCTCTAGCAGCAATTCATAACATTCAAACACTCACTGCAAAATAGATAGAGAAAAGTTAAAGCATTAAAAGTAAAATGTGTTTTATATATGTTTCTGCTTATCTTTTAGCAAGAGGAAATGCTTTGGACAGCAGCAGTCTTTTCCCTTTATTTTATGATTTTCTGGTTTGATTTCATCCTGACAACAATTGATCACTTCTTACTTCCAGACTTTGTACTCCAGACCTTTCCCAATCCTGCTACTTTCACAGTGGCAATAAATTCTGCATTGCCTACTCAATCTCTTTGCTGTACCTCTGTATATTGTTGTTTCTACTATGAATAAATCTAATAAATAATAACAATGTTAAAAAAGGTGAAACCATTCTGGACCCTTGGTATCTATAGATTGCCAGGTGGTGTAATCTCTCTTGTACTGTGCAATCTTTAGGTCTCCACATTTTGGGGTGCAGGCACCCTTTTCAGTAACAAATTTGGCCCCTACCACTTATTTCATATAAAGACTACTGATATATGCCCCTAATGGTATAACAGTCACTCCCAAATTTGCAGGGATATCCAGATACCCTCACATTTTTTACCATAATTTGCTTTGAGGCTGCTACTGCAGCTCAGAATATCTGGAGAAATGTTTTCTTCCATGCAGACCTGAGAACATAATCCTTTCAGAGCAGATGCCAAATGAGATAATGAGGTATTCTTCTCTGATTAAATATACCAATCAAGTAACTTCTCACTTCAATTTAGGAGGAGGAATGAATGCTTCACAATCTGTATTCATACTGGAACACATTGTTCTAACAGTAAAAGAATGTATAGATTTAACTGATGCAAGTGCAATATGAAACAGTTCTTACACAATACATTTTAGCTTTAGCTTTAGTAAAGTGCATAGAAAATCTACTTTTCTCAGATTTCAGAACAATGGAGCACACATTATGTTGCTAAAGTGCAGTCAGGAACCAAACATGTTTTTCCATCTCCCTGTGAATATTCAGCCGTGCTTTTTCAAACTGCATTTAGGCACACGTTTAAAGATTTATTATTGTTTTCCCAACACAAAGCTATACATTTTGGTGTAAAATTTACCTCATCTTTGTAAAACTGCAAGGCATCAAATAAAAGCAAGTTTGTCCTTTGGCCTAAAGTCTGTATGTTAGAGCCCTTGTAAGAGTACAGAGCCTTAACTGCCATGTGTGCAAGAAGGTTGTAAATGAACCACCAATTTGGAGGAACGCTTGCTTTAAAAAAAATAAAAAAACAAGATAAACTAAAATTCAGAGGTTTTGTAAGCTTGCAAGTTTGTTTATTTTTTTGTAATGTTACACAAGTAGTATATTTGGCTCTCTTTATGCTCTGTAGGAACCTCACAGGCTCTCCACTAGCTACCTGTACCCTTCCAACAATACAGACATCCAACACCATTAGAGAGATGACAAAGTTTAGTAATTAGGTGTTTATGAGTTACTAAACCAAAGAAAAACCCAAGTTTGCACTTCATCAAATGATCTAAGCAATCAGTAGATATAGTAGTATTTACTGGCTTCCCAATTGAATGGGTGATTGTAGCAACGGCTACTGCTTGAACCTTGTGCTGATGGTAAGGCACACTAGATTTTTCCTACTCCTAGAGAAATATAGATTGCAATCCCAAAATGTCAATTTAGCAAATGCTTTGTGATTAATGAGACCAGAGGTTGATTTCTGAATCCTCAACAATTTTAAAATAAACTCTCTTAACCTCTAACCTAGATTGTCAGCTTTTGCGACATAGCATGATTGAAATTATAGAATGAATGTGGCTACTAGGATGCATTATATGCCATAGTATGTTTGATGTGCATGTATTATTTAAATACTTATGTATACATTTTTTATTGTGTTGTTTCTTTAAAGGAGAAGGAAAGGTTAAAACTAAGTAAGCCTTATCAGAAAGGTCCATCTAAATATACTCTGAGTCCCCTGTCAAAAGAAACACTGCATTTCTTTCCTTCTATTGTGTACACATGGGCTTCTGTATAAGACTTCCTGCCTTCAGCTTAAACCTCATTGCCCTGGGCAAGAGCATGCTCAGTTTGCTCCTCTTTCTCCCCCCCCCCCTTCTCTGCTGTAATCTGATCCCAGTGCAGGGAGAGACTCAGGCAGGAAGTGATGTCACACCATGTTAATACTGTAGCTCCTATCCTCAACAAACAGAGAGTTTCTAGAGCTTTTTACTCAGGTATGGTAAAACATTTTACAGAATAAATATAATAATAGCATTCTAGCTTGTGCTATTGCAGCTAATCTATTGGCAATAAAACACCTCTGTAGCTTTCCTTCTCCTTTAAATGCTCCCTGTGACTTTACACAGTTGACTGCTTACCATTGATTTATTAATTAGATTTGAATTCAGACGTAAAGGGTTGTGGATAATTCAAGTCTATACCTCAAGGTAAATAATACAGCAAAGTCACCGTTATCTACTCAGCACAGCAATTCATTCAGTATCAGCCAATCTGATGAAAAACAAACGTAACATATCCTTGCATGCAGTCTTTCAATTTTTCATTATTTCTTTGTTTCCATTTAATCAGCTTCATGCTGTTTTCAATTTCACATCTTCTATTCCACATCTCTTGGTATTCCCTTTATTATAGCTGATGACTCCAATTTCATTTAATGTTTGCCGTCATTCTATATCATGCATAAACTAGTTCATTTAAATTCACAATATTCAATAATGTCTGAATTGTAATCCAAGTCGATTCTCTTGTAGCTCTTTTTTTTTATTAGGACAGAGGGAGCTGTTTAAGTCTCAGAAATTTAAACCAGGTCTCGACCTTAACTTAATCTCTCTGTAAAATATGCAGTTCACTGAGAAACACTATTTACAGCTGTCAGATGTATAAATCATTTGCAATTAACTTGATAAGAAGAACACCAAACAAAATAGACTCTTATTGGATATACATGTGTATTACAATTTAATAGCCATCAAGGCATTATTTTTTAAGTATTGTCAGGTTAATAAAGCAGACAAGTTTTATATTTTTACAGACTGAAAAAATTATCTTTCAGGTTACAATCAGTAGCGAAGTACTGAATGAGGGCTTATGACTGTTGTGGGACAAAACTGTCAGGCAAGGGTTAGTAGTTGGGCTTAGTTATGTAGTGTTGGGGGTGGAGTTTGGTTCATTTGAATCAGCAGCAGCTAGGGAGGGCATCCATTTTTGGATAGAGTAAACAGAGTCCCGCATGCCCTCCCTTGGATCAACCCTTTGTTCTAGTTTTCATAATGGTGGCTGGTGTTAGTGGGATACAGGTTAAATTGACATGGTATGGTGAGTATTCGGGGGTTTATGGTTAGACTAGAGTTGTGAGGATGATAGCCCGTTATCACAGCTGGACGGCAGGTCCCTGTCAATGGTTATAGTTGGTTGGCAGTGTGGAGTTTACTAAGTCCCAAGTTTGTCAGTGGGACTTGGTTGGTTGTTTTCCTCTCTAAGAGCATTGGTCTTTGGGAGGTGTTATGTTAAATTGGTTGAAACATGCAATCTGGCATACCCACCATGCTGGAAGGCACAAGCAGCTGGTGGCTGGTACGATTGTCATGCACCTAATTTTGGTCCATTGCCAGGTATCTTGCAGATTCTGGCTATTACTAGGCTACTGTTATATCACTGTTGATAATTATTTTTATAACATTGCTAATTTGTACCTATTACAGTGGTGTGAAAAACTATTTGCCCCCTTCCTGATTTCTTATTCTTTTGCATGTTTGTCACACAAAATGTTTCTGATCATCAAACACATTTAACTATTAGTCAAAGATAACACACGTAAACACAAAATGCAGTTTTTAAATGAGGGTTTTTATTATTTAGGGAGAAAAGAAATCCAAACCTGTGTGAAAAAGTAATTGCCCCCTGAACCTAATAACTGGTTGGGCCACCCTTAGCAGCAATAACTGCAATCAAGCGTTTGCGATAACTTGCAACGAGTCTTTTACAGCGCTCTGGAAGAATTTTGGCCCACTCATCTTTGCAGAATTGTTGTAATTCAGCTTTATTTGAGGGTTTTCTAGCATGAACCGTCTTTTTAAGGTCATGCCACAACATCTCAATAGGATTCAGGTCAGGACTTTGACTAGGCCACTCCAAAGTCTTCATTTTGTTTTTCTTCAGCCATTCAGAGGTGGATTTGCTGGTGTGTTTTGGGTCATTGTCCTGCTGCAGCAACCAAGATCGCTTCAGCTTGAGTTGACGAACAGATGGCCGGACATTCTCCTTCAGGATTTTTTGGTAGACAGTAGAGTTCATGGTTCCATCTATCACAGCAAGTCTTCCAGGTCCTGAAGCAGCAAAACAACCCCAGACCATCACACTACCACCACCATATTTTACTGTTGGTATGAAAATGCTGTGTTACTTTTACGCCAGATGTAACGGGACGCGCACCTTCCAAAAAGTTCAACTTTTGTCTCGTCGGTCCACGAGGTATTTTCCCAAAAGTCTTGGCAATCATTGAGATGTTTTTTAGCAAAATTGAGACGAGCCTTAATGTTCTTTTTGCTTAAAAGTGGTTTGCCCCTTGGAAATCTGCCATGCAGGCCGTTTTTGCCCAGTCTTTTTCTTATGGTGGAGTCGTGAACACTGACCTTAATTGAGGCAAGTGAGGCCTGCAGTTCTTTAGATGTTGTCCTGGGGTCTTTTGTGGCCTCTCGGATGAGTTGTCTCTGCGCTCTTGGGGTAATTTTGGTCGGCCGACCACTCCTGGGAAGGTTCACCACTGTTCCATGTTTTTGCCATTTGTGGATAATGGCTCTCACTGTGGTTTGCTGGAATCCCAAAGCTTTAGAAATGGCTTTATAACCTTTGAAATTGAACTCAGGTGTGATAAACCACAGTTAAGTTATTTTTTAACAAGGGGGGCAATCACTTTTTCACACAGGCCCATGTAGGTTTGGAGTTTTTTTTCTCCCTTAATAACATAAACCTTCATTTAAAAACTGCATTTTGTGTTCAATTATGTTATCTTTGACTAATAGTTAACGGTTTTTGATGAGCAGAAACATTTAAGTGTGACAAACATGCAAAAGAATAATAAATCAGGAAGGGGGCAAATAGTTTTTCACACCACTGTATTTATGGTTATGTATTGTTAATTGCTACATCTTGTAATAAAGCTTTGACCAAAAAAGATATCCAATGTAAAACAAGTGGTACGAGATAATTATTTCTAGGCCAGTTGTGGGAGAAATGAGGTAGGTATTTGGTCCTGCCCATGTCAAGAGTTGTATGTCCCTCTACCTGTGAATGCTGCAAAATGACTACCCATGGGTGATTTAAGGTCTTTATGTTCCATAGCATACACATTCTCACTTACCCTTTCCTTTAGGAGGAGAATTGTGTGGCTCAAATATTGTTTGGTGCAGCCAAAGCATTCTAATAAATAAATCACCTGTTTGATATTGCAGGTATAGGATCTGTTATCCAGAAATCCGTTATCCAAAAAGCTCAAAATTACAGACAGGCAGTCTCCCATAGACTCAATTTTATCCAAATAATCCACATTTTTAAAAACGATTTCCTTTTTCTCTGTAATAATAAAACAGTACCTTGTTCTTGATCCCAATTAAGATATAATTAATCCTTATTAAATCTAGAGATTTAAGGTCTGGATTATAGGTCCCATACCTGTACAATACTCTGTTTCTGTAAACTATACCTATTACATTTGATTCAAATCCTGGGCCAACTGAAATGACCCAACATGTACTGTATACAGTACATTGGGAAGAGTCACACTTAATAGGTGCAACACACAGCCAGTTTGTCATATTATTTGTTTAATGTGAATTAAGTAAATTTAGAGCAAGTACTGTATGTAAACAAGAGTGGGGGCTTTTCTATTCTACAGACACATTTAGAGGCCCATTTATCAAAGGTTGAAGTTCAAATTCGTGTGAGTTTTTTTAAAATTAAAATATACTCACAATTCGACTGGGAGGTTATTTAAGAAAACATTAAATTGGCTAATATTCGATCGAAAAGTTCTGACTGAAAAATCTGAATCGTATTTGATTCGATTCATATGAATCAAATTTTCTCCCAAAAAAAAAGCTTGAAGGCCAGGAAGGCTATTAACATCTCCAAATGGCTCAACGGACCTCTGCGATTGACTTGTATATGAACATGGCAGGTTTTAGGTGGCGGATATTTGAATTAGGACTGTTTCCACAGTCGAGGTGTGATAATTCTCACATTCGAATATGGGGATTAAAATTTGAATGTGTGAATTTTAAATGAAATGTTAAATTTGTGTCAAAATTATTTTCAATGAATCGCCATCGGAAGGTATTCCTTGATAATATTGGGAATCATATGGTATTCCAAACTAAAGTCTGTATCCTGTTAGTAATTATTCACGATCCTGTACAAAGGCTATTCATTGAGCTTTTTGCACTATATCTCCTAAATAACTTCTATCATTTAACTTCTGATTTTTGCCTATATCTAACAAACCATAAGGTATTCACTTGTTAGTATGGCTCGGATGACAACTGGATGCATGGAGAATGGAATTGACTGCTGCATGCTTATGATTAAGGACAGGTGGCACCCAAAACATGTCAAGTGCTACTCTTGCAGGCAGGCAGTCTCCCATTGATAATGTATAATGTATACCAATAAATAATACTTATTATGGTATCTGGTCTAAAAGTTGCATTTTTCATGATTTCTGAAGGCACTAACAACAGATACAACATAGTTGCATGGTGACAGAGCTTCGAAATGGGCAAATGAGGACTGATTTTAAACTTATATCAAGGGACAGATGGTTTATAAAAAAAAAATCTGAGTGTGTAGCACTGGTCTAAGCCTCACTGCAATAATGATATTAATTGTATGTGTTCAGTGTTGGTAATAGCAATGTTCTATATCTTTGCTTTTTATCAATTGTTTTTATAGAAAAGCTGTTCCTACCAATGTTCAGCTGTTTAATTAAATAAAAAGTAGCTATGCTGTTCTGTAATTGATGTCTCTAATAAGTCACTGTAAAATAAAGAGTGCCACTTTTCTTGTATACAATTCTACAAATTAAAATGTTATCAATCGCAGAATAAATGTAAGGTAACTAATAAAACATTTCAAAATGAATGTAAGCTTCTTACACAGCAGAATTAAATATCACTAGTGATGAGCACATTTTTCTGCCAGCATGGATTTGATCTATAATTTTTTTCGTGAAACTGCAGCAAAAACATTGAGCCACAACACTGCAAGAAAGACACCATAGGAAAAAAACACCCATTTGGACAAAAAGTCACTGAGACAAAAACAATTTGCAGAGACAAAATAGACGCCACAAGAAAAATGTCCATTGCCTTTAATGCATTTGGAGTGAGAAAATCAAAAGCTTTCACCTCCTCTGGGGCCCCTACTGACCTGCCTACACAGCCCCTGGTTCCTGTGGGCATCTGATACTGTGGGGTAAAGTAATTAAAGGTCTAAAGTTTTCCTTCAACTAGCGATTATGCAACCAACCAATGTTTGCAACAAGTTGCTAAACAAGTAGCAAACTGTGATGATTTTAATTGTGAAATATAGATTAACTTTTTCATTTGAGTGGAAGAGCCCTGCATAGATTCTGTTTTGTCAATTTCTGCTTGCTCTAATAAACTAATATTGTTGTTCTTATGTAAATGTGAGACAAGACAAAATGCTTTTTAAGTTGGGAATACTTGAAGTTCTTTTTGTCAACACACTTACTGAATAATGTTGACTTTTGGTGCACCCCCCCTCCCCACGTTCCTAAATATTTAATAGGGTGAAAAATCTATTTCAAATTGCAGAGTCTCTGCAAATTCACACATCTTATTTTCACAATCTAATGAAAATGAATGAAAAAAATTCATGTTATAAAATTGTTTACACTGGGCAGACAGGGTCAGTTAATGCCTTATGGGAATTTGCAGGATTTGCAAAGGATATTTTTGACCAAAATATGTTTATACCAAAGAACTTTTTTTAATGGATGGGGATATATGTATATACAGTATAGGGATGTACTCAATATACTCTGTCTGTTTTCACATACAAATAGGTAAACCATTTCTTAAATTAACTTTCAATCAGTCACTGGGTTATAAATAGAAATCCTCATGTTTTATAAGAAACAACGCACAAAAAATCTTATCAACAGATAAAACGAGATTAGTACATGCATTAAGAGAAGTGCAGCATATCTGTGAAGAAACGTCCCCCACTCGACTGAAGTTTTCAGATGAGAACATTGATTTTAGGATGAATTATTCTGGGTTGAATTCACATGTTGCTTACAGTCTATATAGCCTTGGCTAAGTTATTTATTAACTTTACAGTTGATTTTTTAATCTTTTGTGGCTTTTAAAGATAGACATTGATTTTGTCTTAGAAATGTGAAAAGTGCCCCTATTGCAAAAGTAAATATTCTGCAATGTAATTTACTGTACAAACCTTTGTCTCTAGGGGAGCTGAGAGTATTTGGACTACTGGTGTAAGGCATCATAATTGTAGTGTTATTCCAGTTAATTTGTGCCATGCAAATTAACACATATATTATGCAGGTGTATTATAAATAATACAGTCACATACTATTCCAGTATAACAATCAGTCAGAATAGATTATACACAGCATGTTATGGTGTTCTGCTGTCATCACTGATTATTGAAATTCAATGTGCATCTACTTCCTTCCTGGAAATTAGTATCACCTGGTAATTGATGTGTTCTGGCAAAATTTATATTCTTGAGTTTATAAAAAAATTTATCAAAACTATTTGTAAACTAGGTTTGCTGGTTGGCATATAATTTCAATAATTTTGCATGCAATTCACAACCCAATTTTTGTAGTATTGATATAGGCTATAGGAATTGATTCTTAGGGAAAAATAGAACTTGTCGTTAGTATTTGTGTAGTATGTAAAATTACATTTTTAATTGCAAATACTTGTATAATTTAAAACCAATAAGACTGTAATATATCACTTTCTAGCAGACCGTTAGAATGTTGTTGTTGTGTATAAATTACATGTCACTCAGGCTTTGCCTTCAGGGTACATTGTATAATTTGAAAAAAAAAATCAGGCAGGTAATATATTGCTGGAATACAGTCTGGTGAGAATTGTACCTGTTTTTGTATGCATTGCTTGAAACTCAATAAGAGCAAGTGAATTTGAAGAAGAGGAATAACTAGTTTGCGGAGGTCATTTTTAGAATATATTCTGCTGGTCTCTCCTGAGGAACACCTCGTTGTAATGACTGCGTGCATCAGTGATTGCCAACCTGTATCCCTCCAGTTGTTTTTAAATCACAGCTGATAGGGATCCTGGGAGTTGACCAAAAGCTTTTTAACCTTAAAGTTCTGCATTCATTTACGTCAAGATGCTTTATAATACTTTTGAAAGCATCATGATCCTAACTGTTAACTCTTTTTCGAAAAGCTAAATGATTGCTGGATCAAATACACAGAACTTTGGTCTTTTAAAAGTAATAGAGTACTACTAACCTGACCTTCTTATATGAGGGAAATGAAGCACACCATTACTTTAGCTTTTTGATTTCAAAGCATTTATTGCAGCAGAAAAGTGGCACTACTAACTACTACTAACTACTAACTAATCTGACCAACATCACCATCATATATACAGTAACACCAGCAAGGTGCACAGGGATTTAAAATAAATTATAACAAATACTATTCTTGCAATAATATAGCAAACAAGCATTACAGAAAAAAAATAAGCAAACATTATAGGTTACCTCTCTATGAAAGCTTTTAAAGCCATGTGGTATTAAATGCTTATTTCTTATAGTCCTTTTTTACTTATGGAGTTAATGACTTCCTGACCAATAACTGGGGAGTTTGCATTGGAGAGTGAATTGAGAAGGCTATTTATGACAACAGGTGGTTTTAAAACCTTTTAAAATGGTCATGCAATTAGTTCATATCATTTTAAAAGGATCTCCATTTTGATTTTAATTTACAATACTGAGGAATTATGCTATGATTATGTATACAAGGTTTTGCCCAGAGTATTTTGTAGTGGCTAAACTTCCAAGATAATTTATATGTCAATATTGCAGGCATATTTCATCCTGCAACTGCCAAGAGCCCTTGGTAGTACTTGGAAGTTACAGTTCAATACCATCTGGAGAACCAGAAGATAGATACCGTATATGCCCAAATTCTACAACAAAATAAACTAAGGATCTATTGCCCACAATGCTAATAAACTGTTGAATAGAGCTGCTCTCATTGCGATTACTTTATGCTCTGCTGTGGTCCCTGCTTCTCTGTCAGTGTCCTCAGGTAACCTTGCTATGGACGGTAAAGGATGTTTCATTGTTCTCTCCCCTTGTGAATGTCACTAATGAACATGATATATAGAGGTAACTCTCAAGACAGGGCTCCTTGGCTTGACTCCAGCTACATTGACAGAGCTGAGGCAGTGTTAAACAATGTGTTATTAATAAAGTAGATCTTTTTGTTTCTTCTAAAATCCAGCTAAGATAAATAATCTTACATAGATTCCAATAATTAATAAATGTGACATTTTACCACCTACCAAACCCCTCCCTTTTTCAAGAAGCAACTTTTATCCTTGCACCATTTATGTTTCTTTTAGGCACCAGTTGATAACCATACACACTGGAGATGGACAAATTATATAGCTTGCCATCTAGAAAACCCTAAATGTTTATTTTGCATTTATTTTATTTTGCGTAACAGTATTAGCTGGACTTACTTTCTCCAACTGTTTGAGAGTTGACCTTTCAGTTGCTTAAAGGGATTCTGTCATGATTTTACAATGTAGTTTTTATTTCTAAATTATACTGCAAATAATTCACTCTACAATATAAAATTTCAGCAAGTGTATTTTGTTTTAGTTGTAATATTGGTGTGTAGGCAGCTATCTCAGGTCATTTTGCCTGGTCATGTGCTTTCAGAAAGAGCCAGCACTTTAGGATGGAACTGCTTTCTGGCAGGCCGTTGTTTTTCCTACTCAATGTAACTGAATGTGTCGCAGTGGGACCTGGATTTTACTGTTGAGTGCTGTTCTTTGATCTACCAGGCAGCTGTTATCTTGTGTTGGGCAGCTGCTAGTTATCTAGTTATGTTTGTATTGTTCATTTGTTAGGCTGCTGGAGGGGGAAAGGGAGGGGTGATATCACTCCAACTTGCAGTAAAGCAGTAAAGCAGTAAAGAAGTAAAGAGTGACTGAAGTTTATCAGAGCTGGGAAACTGACAAAATGTCGCGCCCCATTGTCAGATTTTAAAATTAAATATAAAACATTTTGTTTGCTCTTTTGAGAAATGGATTTTCGTGCAGAAGTCTGCTGGAGCAGCACTATTAACTGATGCATTTTGAAAAAATATTTTTTTCCCATGACAGTATCCCTTTAAATAAACTATCTACATGAATTACTTAGCTATTAAAGCAAAATTAGGATTTTATTAAAACATGAAAGAGAAAACTATTGCATTGCATGGTTGCATTTTCAATGTGATGGGAAGCTAAAACAAACAATTTGGAGTTGGGGCAGGAATTTTTAATGTACTTTTTTATCTTTAGCACATAATTGTGTTCTCCAGGTCAAGCCACAAGCACAGACCGGTAATCTGTAGGTGGCAAGTGCCAGAGGGGCTGCTGCAAATTGCCATTGACACTAGTGGGGTGGTGAAGGGCTGTGTGAGCCTTTGTGTTAGCTGTTTGGGCCTTTGTGTACCTGAAATGCCAGGGTCTATTTTGATACTCAGTTCAGACCAGTCAAGCTTGGTGGTATTAGGTGCCCAACAGGATAAAGACATGAGCCAGGTGGCTCCTCTAGGAACAAACATAGTTTTGAAGCTAACAAGTACAGATAGAGAACATCAAGGAAGCAATTGCAAATCCTGAAAACAGGATGGAAGACCAGGAAAGGTTTCAATAATATGAATCTGGTGAACAGGCAGTGGTGTGGGGGAGGCAGAAAACAAATAGGGTCAGGGACAAGGCCAAAGTGAAGAGTCAGGATGGCAAAATACAGAGTTATCATTGTCATGCTGGAGTAGGCCTCAGCTGCACCTCCATACAATGTTTAACATACTGTACCTTCCATGGTTGGGGTTTATCCTACATGCCATAGCACTGATAAGTACATGTCAAACAGAACAGCATTAACAGGCTATATTTTCTGTAACAATTATATTTCCAATTTAAATATTGTGACTTATACATTACACATACTTTGCCTCGGGATTGTGAGGCCTGTGGTTTCAGAAATGTAGTATCAAGCACAGTGTATATAAAAATCTTTAGATGTTTGGTAGTGAGGCAATGGAAATATCCTGTTAATCAGTCACTTGTTTGACATTCTCTGCATTTTGACAGTTTTCATGCATTACAAATAATCACAGAATATGCCCAGAAATGCAGAGATTAATATATATATATATATATATATATATATATATATATATATATATATATATATATATATATATATATATATATATATATATATACACAGTATATTTTTATATTTATATGGATAATAGAGACATATTCTACCTTTGAAACCATATGTAATTTTAGAAGCAACAAGAACACCAGACAAACTGCATGGGCAAAATGAACAGTGAATGGTTTACTTATATAATGGGTTAAATTTGGCTTATATTTTTACACACACACACAGGGGCAGATTTATCAAAGGTCAAGGTGAATTTTCAAATGAAATAAATTCGAATTTCGAGCTATTTTTTGTGTACTTCGACTAGGGAATAGTCCAAATTTAGATTCGAATTTGAAAAAAATTTCTAAAATTCAAATATCTTAATTTATCATATACTGTATCTTTAAAAATTTGACTTTGACCATTCGCCATCTAAAACCTGCTGAATTGCTGTTTTAGCTTATGGGGGACCATCTAGAACCCATTTGGAGTCAATTGGTGGACTTTGAAATTGGAGTTTTTTGGGGAAAAACTTTGAATCAAATTCAGTCAAATTCGCTATTCATTTGATTCGTGCTATTCGAATTTGGTCGAATACAGACCTATTAGATCGAAAAACTGACCTATTCGACCAAAAAAAACCTTTGAATTTATTTTGGTTGTTCTTTTTAAATTAGAATTTCAAAGTTTTTTCAATTCGAAATTTGACCCTTGATAAATATGCTGTAAGGAAAGTAACTTACCCTGGTGGTCTAGCGGGCCGGCGGGGATGCCCGCCGTGCTCTCAGCGGGGACGCCCGCCACGCCGACTTTCCTCTTGATGCGCCGTTCTGTTAAGGGCGCTCGCACCTCTGTTCTTTATAAAGGCGCAGGCGCGCTGGCGCGTGACGTAGCGCGCAATGACGCGAGGCCTTATGGGTATTTAAAGGGCCATTACACAGTATTCTTTGCTGTGATATGACTTGTTTCCTGGTGCATCTGAGCCTTTGTGCATCTGTTCCTGTGTATTATTGATCTCCTGTTGTGACTTTGCCTGTTTGACCATCCTGATATCTGTAATCCGACCCAGCGTGTATCTTGACTACTCCTTCTGCCTGATCCTACTCTGATTGATTACCCGGTTTGACCCTTGCCTGCCTGACAATTCTTGTTATCTGCCTGCCTCGACCCAGCCTGTCTGACGATTCTCCCGCCTTGCTCCATTTGTACTGTGACCTTCGGCCTAAAGACTCTGCTAACAGCCGTGCCCCTTCGCCAGCCAGAACATCTCGCCTTGCACCCCTCGTTAAGTCCAGTTGGCACCCAAGTAAGCTGAGGGCTCCTCCCGAAGCCCAACGGTGGTCACACTACTGGTGAAGCCGAGCCGAGACCAGGGTATCCCCATAGGCTAACATTGTACCTCGGTAGGTTTAAACTGCCAAAGTATGTAGTCAAAGTATTTTTTAAAGAGACAGTACTTCGACTATCGAATGGTCGAATAGTCGAACGATTTTTAGTTTGAGTCGTTCGAATCGAAGTTGAAGTCGAAGGTCGTAGTAGCCTATTTGATGGTCGAAGTAACCAAAAAAATACTTCGAAATTCGAAGTTTTTTTCATTTGAATCCTTCACTCGAGCTTAGTAAATGTGCCCCTATGTGTGTGTGATGACAGCCAAAAAAAGTAAATCTTTTAAAGGATAGGAAATATGTGCAGTTTCATAGGGCTGTATAAACAGATACATACTACAATTAAAATGTGTCAATATATCAAAAGGAATATTCTTTCAAAAACATTCTCAATCATAGAATGAAGGAAGTATTTGGTTACACATGCCTTTTTGGACTCTTCATTGTTGTGCCAATGTCTGATTTATAAACATTACATTCTGCACTTGTTTAGGCCTCTTCCGTTTGTGTTTCATTTCTTAAGAAGTTTGAAATTTATTTTTCTACACAGCTATCTGCTTTGCTTTACATATATTAATTATGGACACTTTGGCAAAGGTTTTACTGCATATTGCAGTAATTGTGGACAGTATCTTATAGAGGAATTGTCACACCATTAAAGGGATTCTTTCAAGGGTGTTTTTTTCCAAAACACATCAATTAATAGTGCTGCAAAATTCTGCAGTGAAATACATTTTTCAAATGAGTAAACTTATTTTTTAATGTTTAATTTTTAAATCTGACTTGGGTTAGGCATGTTGTTAGTTTCCCAGGTGCCCTCAGTCATGAGACTGCAATGCAATAAAAGATACATTTGTTGGTTCAGGAATAACATTTTATATAGTGAAGTATTTATATTGTAAACAGTGCAATTTAGAAATAAAAATGATACCATAAAGATCATGACAGAATCCCTTTAATAAAAAACACCTATTGATATTTGGCTTCTCACTCAGACATAAATGTTAGCATAATATTTTAGTTATTAGTGTCAGGATTTACCTACAGTTCCCTTAGTTGTTCTGTTTGCATTCTCTGTCCCCTATCTCCTTGATAAATTATCTTTTTGTTATAAATATGCAGATGCATTTACATTATTGCTGAATGCACAAGGAGGAGGAGGGGACCAGCATTTACTGGTCTGCAAAAATATAGATGGTTGCTAAATGTTTCTAGACCAGGAGTAAACTTTGCATTAGCTATTACCCATATTACCCATTATACTGCTTGTAATATGATTGTTTTATACTGTATAGTTGAGTTTTTCTACATCAATTTAAATCTGCCAATATCATGCTATATTTAAGTGTTACCACCAGCAGAGAATATGTTGATAACTTTACCATGATCGTGTGTGCACACCAAGTTCAGTTAATATTTCGTTTTTATTAGACATGCTACAGGTTTGTAATTCTACTATATTTTAAATATATACACGGTTCACCAATGATCATTCTCTGCTCATAATGGCAGATTGCCGGATGCCAGAGAAGGATCATAACTGATGTAAACTATAGTTTTCCCTTGCAGTTCTCCCTCAACATAAGTCATTTCAAGGGGATATTCAAAGAAGAATATATAATGATGGTTAATAGTGTTTGGAATTACTAATATATTTATTAGAATTGTACTGGCATAACTAACCCACAGAGGAGTAGCCAGTGTGCTGCTCAATAGATATGCCTGCACTTCTGTGGGGTGTTTTATGTGAGTGTCATTTAATATTAATGAAGGCAATTTGCATTCTGTATATGAGAAAGCAGTGGGCTACAATTTACTATAAGCGAATGACAGGTTTATATATTTAAAGTGCCATTTATTGTACACAAATGATTCTGTCCCAATTTCATAATGATGGTTTCACTGTACGGAACATTTTTTCTTTGCATAGCAAATATTTCTGCCATAGGTTTCCATAGAAGATTAGGCTGAAAAACCTTTTGCCTAACTTTTTGGAAAGCTGTTTTTACATAACTTTTAACACGAATGGGAAAATAAAACTGTGGTAACATGCTATTTCAAAATGTGATGACTGAAGTTTAGCAGCTAAAATGGTCCTTGTCCTCTTTTGCTGATAAGGCTGATTTATAAACATCACATTCTGCACTTGTTCAGGCCTCTTCCATTTGTGTTTCATTTCTTAAGAAGTTTGAATTTTATTTTTCTACACAGCTATCTGCTTTGCTTTACACATATTAAATATGGACACTTTGGCAAAGGTTTTACTGCATATTACGGAATTTCCTACATATATGGCAAGCTTTTTCTGCCATTAATAGTTATTTCCATCATTTAATGAACAGTTTAGCAAAACTTCATATTGTCAGTGATACTCACAGATTTTAAACTAATATCTGCCATTTCGATTAGAATGCTTCCCTGTATAAAGCAGAAAATTGGGCAGTCTAGAATGTACATACAGTTACGGTTGGGTTTTATGCAGAGACCTCTCTTCTCTGTATGCCACTGGGAGCAGTGTAACCTTCACTTGAAGACTGATGAAAACTTAGTGCTCGCAAACTAGCTTTATAGCTAATTTTTATAAAGTTGGCACATAACCCATAAATTACTTCATAAGGCCAGTGGCTTTTTCATTTCACCGGTATAAAACCTTGACAGCAATACAATTTATTTAATGTACAAATTTCACTGCTGAAATGGCCGGTTAATGATTGTAACATCAGAAAATAGAAACGGACAAAGCTCAGGCACTTAAAACTATAACTATATAAAACAGAGTGAATGTAACTCCTGGGACCACTAGAATTAAGGTTAGGGCATGCCCTATACAAGCAGCAGCTCAGGCAACCGTGGAATTGTCTTGCTAAAAAAAAAAAAAACAAGTATAGGAAATTAGTTCTGCACACTCTATAGGAATTATCGACTCAGGTGGTAGAATTTGAAAAATGCTTTACTTAATAAAAAGACAGGAACAGTGACATCATCATCACAATAAACAACAAACATTTTGCATAGTCATAGTATACATACCACCCTTAGGTACAGAATAAAGGCAGACAAGAAATTACAAGTAGCGGATACACCTGCAAAGATGAGAATAACCCCAACGTTTCGGCAAAATAGCCTTTGTCAAGGGGATTCTCCTCATTTACCTATATTTTAAAAAAAAAAAAAAACAGCTTAAAGGCCATATTGATTCAAGTGTGCCTGGTTCCTGACACTAAACTGAATAAGACTCAGCATAGTGCACCAGGGCAGTATTTCAAATAACAGGTTTTTAAGGCCTGATGCAAAAGCTTGTTCTTTATCAGAGCTGTTAATGTTTAATCTTATTAATAAACTTTATTTCTAACAGTGACAACCAAAGGATGTAACAACATTGCCACAATACTCTCTTCAAGGACCACTTAACCTACCCCAAATGTATTTTAAAAGGCATAGGGATTTGAAGAATATTGGCACTTGTCTTGGAGTTCCCAGATTCATAAAAAAGCACTTAGACTTCTTTGCCAGCTGTGAAATACCTTGGTTACTTCTGTCATGATGACACTTTTGTTTGACGCGGTTTCGCGAAAAATTTCTTCTGTGGCGTCATTACCTTGGTAACTTTTGACCAAATTATATGGTTATTTATATTACCTAATTAAGTCTAATAGATGAATCGAATTAAAAGAATGTATTTGTTTTTTTGGCAGACCTGTAGGTGTACATGTCTTCTACATAATGATCAGCTAAACAAGTGGTTCTTTACATATTTTTTCAGGGGACCCAAATTATGTTGCAGGATCAACTTCAACACCCAAAAATTGGTTTATAAACCTTGTCAATGGAACTGAATTTGAATTGAGACCTAATCTAAACAGCACAGGAGTCCATTATTATATTCTAATCAATAGATTAAACATTCCTGAGATAAGTCAAGAGTTAGACCAATCAAACATTTTACAGTTTGGCCAGAAATGTTCAGTGTGCAATATTCAACCAATAGGCATGCAGTTCTATGGACTGCCTGTGGAATTCTTATACACACTCATCTAATAGCCAATATACAGGCTAATATAGTCACTGAAAAGAAAGATATGGTGGCCCTTTCATTTAGTGAGGACACAGCAGGGCTTTTTTTTTTTTTTTACAAGCAATGTACTATAGTCAAAAAGACTGTCTTTTTCTTCAAGAATATACGATTTCTTGTTAAAACCATCACCGCTATTTGTGCAATATTTCAAAAAATGGTTTATTTTCTCTTTTGATCCAGATATCCTAATTGAGAACACATTTAAACATGAATACAAATTGCTCATAAATAGATTCTGATTTTGCAATGTGTGGGGGTAGTAATTTATGTAAGCAGAAATCATCTTTGAGATGCCTGTAGTAAAGCTTAGTGCATGAGCAGAATGCCAGAATGTTTCAAACCCCAGCTGCTAATGAAAACAGTCAGTCATGATTAAACATACAGCACTTCAGTAAATTATCTTACTTTCAATATGTGCTGTATTTAAACTTATGCTGAATGTAAGTTGCATACTGATATTTTTGCAGCCTTTGTTCATTATAGCCACACATGGTCAGTATAAAGAGATAAGAGGGCCCATATAGAAGAAACCAGGAATATCCATGGGTACCTAAGGTAGCAGAATGAATTGGCAGATACTATGAAATTTGTTTTTATTAAAGTTTTAACTGGCCAACATTTTCTTAATTTCTGAACATTGGGCGCTATAACCAGTTTTCAGGATTCTTTTTTTCCATGACCTCATGCCAAGAGACTAAGATATTGCTGGAAACAAGTTTCAGTTTGAATCACAGCTGATGTATATGATTTTGTCCGCTGAACACGCTGGAAGCCACTGCTTTTAGTGCAACATAATGTGCCAGTAATATAACCTTTCTTTTCTTGCTGAAGAACATATCGATTTCCTTGGTATATCATTCTTTAGTGCACTATTTGTCAGGCTAAGGTGTCTCCACATTAGAAAGAACACAGTTGCAATATGTGAACCTGTAGTCTTAACAGCAGGGCTGTTTAACACCTGACACATTTCCAGCTTTAACAGAGTGGTTCTGGGGCAAGGCCAAGAATTTCATATTCATTGTGGATAAAGGCATTCACAGCTTTCTATTTTCATGCTGTACTGATAATTTGCGCAGTCACCAATAACTGTACAAATATTTAAAGTATTTTCCCCAATATTACTACAATAATTCAAAGAATTAGCAAAATATATATAAGTAAACATTACGGTTTTTATGAAAGAAGAAGAAGGGCATAAGTTAATAATATCTGTAACCACCTGGGAAGAAAAGAGTGCTTAATATTGCTGTCACGTACAGTACTTCATATCATAAACCTCAAAAGACAAGAACCACAAAATTTGAAATATATGCAGTTACACAGATGACTGATCCTCTGTGGGCCATCAGATATAGTTGTACCTGAACAGACTGTTGGCATTTCAGCAATAGACATGACAAACTGCTGACTGTACAAATCAATGACTGTTGCATTATCTCTGTAAAAATCGCAACCCTAAACCTCATTTAGCACCGAGTGATTTGTTGAATATTATTTCCCTTTATACTCATGCCAAGCAACCTCCTTTGTAGCTTGGTCTTTATAATTTGAAACAGGCTACCAGTAAAGAAAACACTTTATATGAATTCCAAGGCAATTAAATGAAAAGATTAAAGATATCAAAATGTTGCATTGTGGGTAAGAAGATACTCTGCAACGCTAAAGAGAACGCTAGGCCTGAAATTATTATAACAAATACTGGGTTATCATCAAGATACTGTTCATCAATCCATTGGCTACGTTGCCCAAGAATAAGTAAACTAATTTTCAATTAATATGTTATAAATGTTAAACTTTAAACACAATGTAAACACTAATACATAGTACAATGCAATATTATGTTCTTTATGAATTGACACAGCAGATAATAGAAGTTTTAATATGATCTAGATATTGGTATCGTAACATTCCAACCTTCATGTGAAAAAGATCCAATGCACTGACCATCAATACTTTTCATATTAGTGGTTAAAATATTGTCACAGATTTTTAGAGATTATAAAATCCTCCACTATTGAAATAGTGTATATGAAAAGGGAAGTGTTTTATTTTCATTGTGGTGCAGGCATCACCGGAGAACAGAGCATACAGAGCTGACAATTATATCCCAACAATTGTATCATGGTATGTTATTGATACTGTTGCAAAGATATCTGTACAGTTGTGCAGCACCCAATAATAGGTTTGAATTAAATTATTATTATTATTTATATTACTTATATTTTTATTATTATTTATATTTCTTTTTATTATCTTTTAGATAAATTTCAACAGCGATGGAGTTTGCGTTTGCTGTGAAATGCAACATCAAACATCTGGGTGCAGCAACCCTGGAGAAACACTAAAACTGAACCCTCTACAGGAGTGCAGCGCCGTGAGGCTGACACTTAAGGTAGGAGAAATTAATATCCATCTAACCCATAAAAGCTCATTGCAGAAAACATAATACAGTGGGCTTAGTGTTTTTTTTTAATTAAACAAATGACATAGTTTCGCTGACTATGAACTGAGCTTAATTGGTAGGTCCCTTTCAGATAAGTGAGTAGATGTTGCAGATTCTAATTGGTTTGTAATTAGCAAACCAGGTAGCTAGTTAACCACCTTAAGCCTTATGTCTTTTTTATAGTAAAATATTCACAATTTTCATAATTTGACATTGGTGGCATCTTAGCTGGTAAATATTAATTTCATGAATTATGATTTGCAAGGATGCACATTTCTTGCTTCCACACAGAACCCAACCGTGCCCACATATCCTCTCTTCAGAGCACGGGAAAACAAAAGTGTTAATATTTTGGAGGCAGAACTGGATATAGGCTATATATTTATAGCAAGTTACCTATATTCACAGCAAACATCTGTGATGACAACAAACTACCCTGATTAATCGCATGTCTTGATCCCTTATGCATTACTCCTGTCTCTGCTTGAAATACAAATACATCTTTGTAATCCGCTTTGAAAAAAGAACTGAAAGCTATCCTCTTCATAAGTTGCTAAAGTTACCACCTTTACACCACTTCTGTTATGTTTTAATGTCAACAGTTTTTCCCAGTAAACCCTTCTGCGTTATATATGTATTTATAAGTAGACTATATATACAGAGAACATTTGGAACATGTTGCTGGATAAAATTGTTTCCTGTGTCGTGTTTTTATTGGAGAAACCAAACTAATTTTTATCAGTGTTAACAACACCAATATAGTATCCCATGGCAACCAATCTGACATTTGCTGTTATTGCTTTACTTGTGCTATATTGTTTAAAGCTAATAAAAACACATACGACTTTTTGTCACTGACAACAAAATGCTTGAAAATATATTTGTATTAAATAGAACTGAAATCATACAGTATGTGTGGATTACACGTGCATTTTTATGGGATTACAGAATACTTTATAACTGACTATATTAAGGCAGTTGCAGTTCTATTCAGTTAAAAGGCATATCCATGTATTTCAGGTATTTCCGTTGTTGCCCAGTCAAGAGGTGATTTTGCCACAGTTTAAATGTGGAGGATCAGTAGGATACTGAGTTGACTGCCCTTTTGACATGAGATCAGTTTAAATATTGAAAGCAAATTAAATCTGGCTCTTTTTTCTTTCTGAGCTCACTGGAAGTTAAACCAAAATCATTTGAGGAAGGGGCTGAGCTTGATGTGAATTTAATTATAAAGTTAATGGGGCATGTTGCATGCTTAACGGATTAATTTGTTTCATAGCAAACCCAGTGGCTTTCTTGCAAATCTGTATATTCCAGAAATGTACTTACTGATTTATTCAAAGTGAATTTGTCAGGCTAAATATTTAATGTATTATTTTGCTGTGAATATGGGGTACAGTTGCATCCATAAATAGTTTAGGATAAACACTGTCACAATACCAAACAATGTTAAAAATAACATGAGATTTTTTGATTTGAGATATATATCAGCCCCTTCCGTCTTCACTGTGTTGTGCCCCTATAGCAATTGAACAGGACATCTGATCGTATCCACTGAGATTGTAACACAGGGTACCTGTCACTTGAGTTTTTACTGCATATAGGTTCGAATATACAAATTTGGCTAAATGGCAAAATATATAGGGCCAAAACACTAGCCACCCCAACCAACATTAATGGAAAGTTTGAAACATGTACACGAATATATATAGTAACATAGTAAGTTAGGTTAAAAAAAGACACACGTACATCAAGTTCAACCTTTTAACTTTTTTCAACCTGCCTAACTGCTAGTTGATCCAGAGGAAGGCAAAACCCATCTGAAGCCTCTCCAATTTGCCTCAGAGGAGGAAAAAATTCCTTCCTGACCCCATAAAGGCAATCAGACTAGTCCCTGGATCAACTTGTACTATCTTCCATACTATCTTCAACTTGTAACTATCTTCCATAACCCTGTATTCCTTCACTTGCTAAAAAGTAATCTAACCCCATTTTAAAGCTATCTAATGTATCAGCCTGTACAACTGATTCAGGGAGAGAATTCCATATCTTCACAGCTCTCACTGTAAAAAAAACCCTTCCGAATATTTAGGCAGAACCTCTTTTTTTGTAATCGGAATGGGTGACCTCGTGTCAGCTGGAAAAACCTACTGGTAAATAAAGCATTCGAGAAATTTGGTGAAGTAGCAGTATATGAGCACTGATTTGGTTAAGGAAATAACACAATTTTGGGCCCGGAGGTTCCTGATTCTTGGACAAATGCCCCAAAATGCTATAATCCCTTGCCCAAAGACGACGAATGAGCAGACTTTGCTGTGTAAAGGAATCTTAACATGTTAGGAAAGCATTTTACTTGAGACCTTCTTCTTGGATCTTAGAGGTAAAAGCATCAAGACTGAGTCACATGATCTGTTTCCAACCTATTTTAGATCACTTTCACTGCTTTTTTCACAGCAGATATTTATATGAACATGTCTTCCATTAGTTATTCATTTTTTCAACCATTGTTTGCTTGCATGTAACATTATTTAACTACATTACCAAGACACACACACTCTTTTCATTTAGTTGAGCATCTCCTTTGAATAATGGAATGTTTTGGCACATTTCCGGCATCTCTGGGCACTATCCAACAGGCCACACATTGTCAATAGCCATGAGTTATAATCATCATTGTAGTGGTAATCCAATCTGAGGCAATTAAAATATTCAATTCAAATACCATGCCTAATGAGGAGATTTATAATATGCTTCTTCTACTAAATTTTTGTGAAGCCTTTTGGCAGATGGCACCATTATTATTTTTTATATTTTGAACTTCATTTCAAAGAAAGTAATCTGTGATCAATAATAAACTAAGCCTATTCTATATTCTGAAAATCTGTGCACCATTATTATCCTGCAGTTATTACCTGGTTTGAAATATCATTTTTCTTAGGGAAATAAAATGAGTAAGCATACACACAGGGAAGCATTTCACATTTCTCACTGGCCTAATTCCAGCCTGCCTTCTCTGACAGAGTTTTCCCTGGAATCTCTACCAGCCATCTCCCCCCACAACACTAGTGCTCTTTTCCTCAATCCTCTGCATAATTCAGTCTCAAACATGCTACATAGAGACACAAAAAACACTGAAAAAAAAACCCTCTAGTAATAGCTGGAACTCCATAGCCTCCACAATATTTAAAATATAAGCATGATTCCTTGAACAGCAATCAGGTATACATATTTAAAAACACAAACAGTTTTTTTTTTAATAAAAGGAACCATTATAACGGACGTAACTAAATGTGGCTTAAAGAAAAACTATACTCCCGAAAAATGTAAGGCTCTATAAAAAATATATTGCATAAAACAGTCCATATGTAAAACCATGCTTCATGTAAATAAATCATTTTCTTAATAAAATACTTTTATGTATGTGTTTACATTTTGAGATTCTGCCCCCCTGGGATCCTACAATCACAGTGCACACAAACAAACCAAACAGAGAAAACAAACCATACTGTACACGTTAGGCCAATTAACAGACAAGAGTTCTGTCTTTTGCTTCCACACGTCTTCCTATTACAGTCAAAGCTGTAGTATTTCTGGTCAGGTGATCTCTGTGGCAGCACCGAGACCATCACAAAATGATGTTTCTAGGCAAGATATGTAAAAGGACAATATTTACTTAAATATATATACCAGTTTGGTAAAATTCTTTAATCTGCCTAATCTTACTAAGATGTAAAATTTGTCATAGAATGACTAATTCTAAGCAACTTTTCAATTGGCCTTAAGTTTTTTCTTCTTTATAGTCTAATTATTTGCCTTCTTCTTCTGATCATTTGCAGCTTTCAAATGGGGGTCACTGACTCCATCTAAAAAAACAAATGCTCTGTAAGGCTACAAATGAATTATTATTGCTACTTTTTATCACTCATCTTTCTATTCAGACCTCTCCTATTCATATTCCAGTCTCTTATCCAAATCCCATGCATCATTGCTAGGGTCACCCTAGCAACCAGATTTTTGAAATTGCAAACCGGAGAGCTCCTGAATAACAACCTAAATAACTCAAAAACCACAAATAATAAAAAGTTAAAACCAATTGCAAATTGTCCAGTGTGAGGTGTAGAGTGCAGTACCAATGGGCACAAGTAAGACAGTAAGTACAGTGCTCCATTGTGGCCTGTGCTCACTAATTTGCTCATCTGAAAGATGCCCACATTAAGGGATAGGTAGATTCACTTAAGGGACTAAACTAGTTAAATTGTTTTATGAATGGCCAAGCCTAAATTACTATAGTTTAAAAAGTGCCCTTATGCATTGCCTGTTGCTTAGAATTCAACCATATTTAATCCAGTGTAACTGATAATCCTTAAAGAGGAAAATAACACATTCTATGCAGTTGCTGATAAACTTTAACTTGAATTACAGAGTTCTCCACAATTTCAAAATGTTTATGTTGCCCCTTTTGCCCACAGCAAATTATTTCCATATTTAGCAATAAAACATCAATGTAACCGAGAATCAAAAGTTTAAAATAAAATAGCTTTGGAATCAAACATCTCTCAGAAAGGCTTGACTTCTTTCACTTATAGCAGTGATCCCCAACCAGTAGCTCGTGAGCAACATGTTGCTCTTCTACCCCATGGATGTTGCTCCCAATGGCCTCAAAACAGGTGCTTATTTTTGAATTCCAGGCTTGGAGGCAAGTTTTAATTACATAAAAACCAAGTGTACTGCCAAATAGAGTATCAATGTAGGCTGACAATCCACATAGGGGCTACCAAATGGCCAATCACAGCACTTATTTGGCACGAAGAATATTTTACATGCTAGTGTTGCTCCCCAACTCCTTTTACTTCTGAATGTTGCTCAATGGTTCAAAAGGTTGGGGATCCCTGACTTATAGCATATACAGTATTTTCATATGTTGTTTGGCACCAAAAATGTGAATATTTGAAGCTGTTATTCTATAGGAATAATCCTTTGCTAAAGGCATATTTTATAAAGTTGTGATGAAGAGGAACCCTAAAGTGCAGACTTGCAAAATCCAAAAATTCTATTGGCTTTGAATATTTGGCAGTTTTTGCCTGCTTCTGAATAAACCAAAAGGCAGAGGTTTATACAGTATTTATGCCTGGGTTTGGCCATTTGGTAGCTTGGTTAGAAAAAGTTAAGAAAAAAGAAAGAAGGTTTTATTCTCATAAATAGTGATGGGCGAATTCGCCCGTTTTTGGCGCCGGCGTCCGTTTTTTAGAAAAAAAAATTTTTGGCGCCGGCGAATTTTTGCCGCAAATTTTCGCGGGCGATTCGCAAATTTATTCGCTGGCGGCGAAACGCGCAAATTCGCCACGAATTCGTGCCTGGCGAATAAATTCGCCCATCACTACTCATAAATTTATTAACCTCACAAAAAGTTAATCTGACATTTATAACATCCTTGTTTCAAGCAATTAAAGGAAATTCAACAAAAATCGAATAATTCTAAACTAGAACATACTCTTCGTCCAACATCACAGCATAAGCAGATCATGACATTAATTTTTGAGGGATAATGCTTAGGACTGTTAGGAGAATTTCCTAGGCTACATACTGTATTAATAGAGAGGTACAGTGGGAATCTGGTGCCAGTCTTTCAAAATGACTCTGTGTTATATCATACTACAAGAATAAAATGTGTTTCAGAGCTCTGAACATGATGTGTTTTTCATAATTTCTAAAAAAAAACAAAAAAACAAAACAATACATGGATTGAGAGAATGGTGTGTCAGTGTTGAAGGCAATGTATTCAAGAATACTTTCTGTAGTGGAAATGTTTTTCAAAGAACTGTTGTAGATATGTTTTAAGCACTTGCTGACCAAGATGAATTAATGTCACAGAACTGATGAAGTGACTGACTTAAATGTTATAAAGAAGTTTGGCTGAATGACTTGCTGTTAAAATGAATGCCCTCTCCCTTTTTGAAGATAAGCAATGATAATTGTCATCCAAATGGCCACAATAAATTACTTTTTAGGGACAATAATAATGTTTGCATGCACATAGTAATATATTTTATTATTATAAAATAAAACATTTATTATTTTTTTATTATAATTATCATATTTTATTACTATACTTTTTATAAAAGTAGATATTATGCAGTGATTCACTGAGAAAAATTAGACCTTGCCCCTGTAGAGTTTATAATCAAATGTCCTTATTCCATCCACATAGACTCAAGCTGCCTTGGGTTAATTTAATCATGCCTGCATGTTGCTAGAGTGTGGTAAGAACAAACGACTTTTTTTGGAATTTTGAATGAAGAAAACCCCAGTGACAAAAAAAGTCACAAAAAAGCCAAAATAAAAAGGAAAACCCCGCACTTGAAGTTGTATTGATCCTCACACAATTAATTCAAATAAAGGTATTTTACCACTAACAGTGTTTGGAATACATGACAACATATTTTTGTGAAGATTCTCATTCATCCAGGTCATGGTATATCTGTAGAAACAAGTCAAATCAATTGGACTTGCTGTGTGTTCTTGAAGACGTTTCACCAGTCATCCAACTGGCATTCTCAATTCAGATTCTTCTCAATTCTTCAAGGAAAAACACAGCAAGTTCAGTTGATATGACTTAGTTCTACAGATATAGATGAAAACATACCTAGTCCGTATGCGATACCTTTATACCAAATGGGCAGCTACCACAAAATTTGAGAAGAACTAGGGCTCTTTAATGTGTGTAATGTTTTTGTACTTCAGCACAACGGTTTGCTTTGTTTTGATAATTTTTACTATCTATATTCTATCAAACTGTTGTATCATTGGCAGAGCAACATGTTGTGTATGCAACTGTATGTTATCTAATCAATAAAGTTTATGATGTTTAAAAAAAATAAATAAAGATATTTGCAACAGTGTTATCAATGCAATCTGGTTGACCAAACAGTTTTAGAAAACACGTAATAGGTGTATATGTTTACCTTTTAGCTCCTAGAGTCACGTGATTCTGGATATGTAACTTGCCTCTTCATTGTTATTATATTTAGTTGTTAAGCATAGTCCCTTTGACCTTTGGAAATTCTCTGCACCTTTAATAGTAGTTATGAATCTGATTTCTACATATGTTAAAATTGCTTGACTGCTCCTTTTATATTACATAGTAAGATGGACTTTGAAATTGCAATAGTTTATCCAGCTGTTCAATACTCCATACTGTTCAATACCAAATTATGACTGTTGCCTCATACTGTGAACTTGAGCTTGATTGCTTGCTATCTTACCTATATATGAAACAGCTATTTTTAATAGATATTTTAGGTATTGTCAATGTATCTATTTTATCGAATTATGATTAGACTGAGCTAAAAAGATCCAATTTAGGACTTTGAACATGTGATAGCCCATCATGATTTTGTTACTAATTATGAGGTGAGAATAAGGATATATAATTTTCTTTAGGTATAATACGAGAAAGCTTAATAAAGAAAAGTCAATTACATACCCACCTGTATGATTTGAATGTTCCTCCAGCTTTCTAGGATAGAAAGGAATATTGGGATTTACACATTTCTTTGCATCTCTAGTCTGTCTCACAGTATAGCATCAGCATACTGTATTAAATTAAAGCTCCTGGAAAGAATTCATCATTTTAAAGAAAAGAAAGCAAATTACAAGGTTGTATTTATTTTGAGCTAGCAAATAAACAATGAATAGAAAACTTTCTTTTGTTAGAGCTCTACCTTTTAGAGATTGTGGTGCTAACAAAAAAATCCATAAAACCAATATATACAAGAAACTGTGTTGTTTGTGAAAGGGAACATAAGACAGAAACCTCAATTGTCTGTGTGACAGATGGTGTCATCTAGGTGAAGAATGGTGGTAATCTGTTTGTTTTGACTGTCATATACCTGCAGCCTTCACTGTTGTTCATCCAGGGGCATTTTTACATTATCTATTGACCTTTGCAGGACTATTACTTTTACATCAGAGTTTCAGTATTCTGTCAGGATAACAGCAGGCAAACTATGCTGTATACACTAAACAGACAGTGTGCATTGGCACCAGTGCTTGCTCATTGATATTTCTGTGTATGTTTCCTTAAAGTCTATTTCCATTGGCACATTTGTTACTGCTTTATAGCCAAACCTTAACAAGTACGGGATCTGTTATCCAGAAACCCATCTGGACAACCATAGATTCCATTTGAATCAAATAATTTAATTACATTTTTTAATTATTTTTCTCTGTAATAATGAAACAGTACATTCTACTCAATCTCAGCTAATATATAATTGATCCATATTGGAGACAATACAACCCTATTGAGTTTCTTCTATAATTTATTGAATGAATTTGATGAATGATTGATTGAATGATTTTTTAGTATACTTATAATTTTTTGGCTATGTTTCACTGAATTCGCCAAATTCGCCAAAAGGTAAGTTCACAAAGATGCCACATTTGCAACAAAAAATGGCACGCGTGCGACAAAAAAACTTGGCTCGGAAGAAAAATTGTCACACAGTTGACAAAAATGTTGCATTAGACATAAAAGTTGCCGATAGACTGTAATGTATTTTGCTACAAAAAAGACGCCAATAGGCTTTGTGCTTCTCAAATATTTTGCTGGTTCGCAAATTTTCTCATAGTTTTGCAGGTTTTCCGGTGAAGCAAATTAGATGAGCATCACTCATCACTATACTTAAGGTACGGAGCACCAAATTACAGAAAGACCCAGATCCCAAATATTTTGGATAACTGGTTCCATACCTTAACATTTAGGGGCAAATTCATCAAGGATCGAATATCGAGGGTTAATTAACCCTCGATATTCGACTGGGAATGAAAATCCTTCGACTTCGAATATCGAAGTCGAAGGATTTTGCGCAAATACTGCGATCAAACGATCGAAGGAATAATTGTTTGATCGAACGATTAAATCCTTCGAATCGAACGATTAAATCCTTCGAATCGAACAATTCGAAGGATTTCAATCCAACGATCGAAGGATTATCTTTCGACCAAAAAAACTTAGCCAAGCCTATGGGGACCTTCCCCATAGGCTAACATTGGGTTCGGTAGCTTTTAGGTGGCGAACTAGGGGGTCGAAGTTTTTTCTTAAAGAGACAGTACTTCGACTATCGAATGGTCGAATAGTCGAACGATTTTTAGTTCGAATCATTCGATTCGAAGTCGTGGTCGAAGTAGTCCATTCGATGGTCGAAGTAGGCAAAAAAACACTTTGAAATTCAAGTTTTTTTACTTCGAATCCTTCACTCGAAGTTAATGAATTGGCCCCTTAAACACTCTGCTTGATGTGAAGGATTTCTTTGTTTTTTTGGTGTTACAAATTTACATAAAACATATTTTCCATCACATGGACCACATTTTGAGGCCTATTTATCACGCTGTGTAAAAAACACAACCAAATGCACTACAAATTACCATGTAGTGCCACATAAAAATGGCATACTTATCATGCTCTGTGTACTGATTTTCAGCAATTGCATATATCTGTGTAAAAATCCAGCATAAGTAAGAAGAGTGTAAGTAAGCAGCTGCTTGAAAATGTTATGGGAAAATACGGTGTTCATCCATTGCGCGTTTTAACAAAGCCACTTCCATTGGAACTTACTGTACTTGATGCTTGATATTTTTCCATTGACTTAAAGTGGTTTTGTACAAGCCCAAACAACCACAGCCCTTTACCAGAGTAGATCTGCTACTCCAAAGATGCCCCAGTAGCTCCCCATCTTCTTTTCTGCTGATTCACTGCACATGCTCTGTGCTGCTGTCACTTACCTGAGCTTAGGGACCCACTCACAATATACGGCGAATACAAAATGGAAATGTCACAGTACACGTACTTAATACAGACGTGGTCAGACTGAGTGCAAAAACATGTCATATGTACCTTACAAAACAAAAGCATGATTTGTGGAATCACAAACATTTTCCACTGGTAAAAATGCATATTTCGGAGTGAAATGAAAAAGTTATATGTAATTTTTTTAAGTAACTGAATTATTACAGACCCTTTATCTAAATCATGCTATACACATTTAGCACTCCTTAAATCGTAAAATGTACAAGTTTCAGTTATTGGCAAAGACACTATATTAATTTGAAAACTCTATATATAGATCTGTTACATGGGCTCTTTTTGGTACACAGAGTCAAAGATTTGCTTTTCATTTCTGTCTCTAGGCTCTGTTTTAATCAAAAATTGTCTAATCACTGCACATTGTTTATTCACATCAAAATACCACTTATAAAGCTCTTTTGCACAGACCAGAGAGCATAGAGCACCAGAAAAGGCTCAGAAGTGTCTGCATGAAACACCAAGGGACATCATTTTAAGCACTTTATAATTAAAAGTCACTAGAAACTATTACAGAAAATCTGTGAGGCTGATTCTCTCGAGCGCCTAGATGGCAAACTTGTAATTAGGTTTTTCTATCAAATTAAAGCATACCCTGGGATCAAACGAAATTGACCATAAGGTTATAACTATCAAACTACAAGCTGTGCTGAAATATGCTAATATGTAATTTTATTATTTTACTAGAGGTGCAGATACTCATTCTTTTATACGAGAAGAGAAATTACACAGGAGGAGTCGGCAGCATGTGAATTATGTGACTATGGGAAGTAAAAAAGTAGAAAAAAACATATTCAGGCCAGTTTATTTTCATTATCATGCCATCTGTCTTGCCTAGTTCCTCGATTCCCTTGCTAAAATATTCTATTGATTGTCAGTTGGAATTATAATAGACATAGAATATGTTTAGAAAACATAACATTGTTTGTTTTGTTTAAAATATTCCCAAAGCTGCATAGTCATCAATATTTGCTAAGGAATGAAATAAAATCGTGCGATTAAACGATTTCAGTGATCGATCGAAGGATTTTCCTTCGACTTCTAAAGACTTAGAAGGTCCCCATAGGCTAACATAGCACTTCAGCAGGTTTAATTTGGCGAATTATTGAAGTCTAAGTTTTTTTTAAAGATACAGTACTTTGATTATCGAATGGTCGAATATTCGAACGATTTTTACTTCGAATCGAAGTCAAAGTAAATTCGAAGTCGTAATATCCTATTCGATGGTCGAAGTATCCAAAAAATTAAAGGTTGATCAAAACTACATCACTTGTTTTCTTAGAATGATGAGCTTAGATGGCCACATAATGAGGTACAGTTAACTAATGTTGTATTTAAAAATCCACATTTGTCAACCATCTAGCTTTGTGTGTGGCCAGTTTTCATGTTGAGGAAAAAAGAAAGAAAGGGTTGCTCATTGGAGTCTACTAGCTGTTAAATGTAGAGCTTTGTCTGCTTGTGTTTAAACATAGACAAACAGAATGATGTATTGCACATAGAAACATAATAGTGTTTTAAATTTAAACAAAGTGTTAAAAAAGCAATTAGCATAATACATTATTTTCCTTTAGGGGTTTAGGGCTCGCCATGCTTTGTAGGAACAGGCTCCAGCAGAGCTGAAAATTTGCTTGTTACTGCTGACTGCAGGATTAAGTTATTGCGACCTCTTAGCATTTGCACTCAGATCCAAATGTCTCTGTAGCTTATTTCACTGCTGCTTTGAAAGCAAAAATTTCTTTGAACACTTTTACAAGGACAACCTGAATCAGTTTTAACCTGAAATCAAAATGAACTATTGCCTATTCTGTGTTTAAATTGATGTATTATTGTTGTGTCGTATCTGAGTATTAATTTGATATTCATTGATTTATTTTGGGGTGATGGGGATGGGGCAACAATTTGGCTGATCTGGAACTTGCAACATCTCAAAGATATACCACTGATGAAAGGCATTTTAATAATAATAAGCCTTGTCTTTCAAGACAGAATGTTGTATGATCAGAGATCTAGTTTATAATGCATTCTCTTTGAATGAATTTGTGTTTGATTAATGATGAGACTAGTTGTAATTAGCATTAAAAAGTATATTTCATTAATACCGTATTAGATCCATTTCTCTCTTTTACTTTGTATTTATCTGTGAATAAAAATAATGTTGATTGGAAGAGAGTATGTTTATTGAAACATTTTGTTTAATTAGATATTTACATTGTTTGTTTGAGATTATGGGATTGCGAACAAGAGCCAACAAGCCTCTCCGACGCCACAAAAGTTCAAGGTGAATGCCAGAAAGCTAGAAAAAATGCTTTATTGTGTGGGTTTTCAGGCTAAAATGGTTTTTCATATATGTATAACTGGATGGGAAAAGGTAGAGAGCAAACTTGTTTGCTTTGGCTAAATGTCTAAAAATGTACCACACTTGCCAGAGGGCTAAATAGATGAAATCACCCATAAAAGAAGACCAAAGACTAGTGACGAACGAAACTGCAGTGTATGAAACTATGGAAAATGAAATGAATTGGCAATCAATATAGGTTTATTGCTACATTTATTTTCTTATAGCAAATAAATTAAAGTGAAAGTGCAAATGCATTGGAGTCACTGCCCATTTTTTCTTGCGCTAAATGCGTTGTAGTCAATGGTTGTTTTTTTCCCAAGCAGAAAAGTATTTTTTTGGGCAAAACAAAATGTATAACAAAAAAAAGGATAGATTTGCAAAAAAATTTCACTCATGACAATGCAACTTTCTTTGAGAATCTGTATCAGCCAGAAAAATGTGCTCATTGCTACCTTAAAAAACAGTGCAACTATTGAGCTAAAAAATTTAAATTACCCTTCTCTATAAGGCACCATATCCACTCCCCACATAATTGAAAGTAAAAATGGAGTGCTGTAAATGCAGTGAACTCCCTATCATGTTGGCATAAGTATATAAGTGGGGTTGAAAAAGGCAACTTCACATCAAGTTCAACCCATTCAAAAAATCCCCAGAACATATACAGGATACAGTTTACTGTAGTCTTGATTATTATTTCTGAGAAGTTATTAAAAGCCATTTTAAAGGCAATAAGGCAATTTGCCTTTGCAATATCTCCCAGTAGGGTATTCCACTACCTCACATAGAACTCTCATCACAAAGAACAGTTTGTGCTTCTTCAAGTTAAAGTTCTGTCCCTGGTGTGTCACAAAGCGGCATCTTGTCCTTTGTTCTTTTCCAAAGCACAAATATATAATAAATATTAGATTTAACAACAACTGCTGTAAAATTGGAATTGTGAAGATGTTTATATTGGAGCTGTTCGTGTGTGTAGTACAGTATCTTATTTCTTGGATGAGCAGTTTGTTAGATTAACTATAAAACCACTTAATAAGTATTTACAGTTGAGAATTGAAAATGATAGTTAGCCTGCAGTTTGCGTACTGTGAAGTAAGTCAGGTAAGGATAATTTCTAAAAATATCAATAAATCAGCCTGATTAGTTGTAATAGATACAGAGACAATTCAAATGGCATAGCGAATGACTAAATAATTGAAAGGTTTAGTTTGACTTGCCAATAAAACACTCACCTGTCCTTTACCAATTAACACCTTCTAAGTGTACCACAATGCGCAATACAATTATAAATCCTTAAGAAGAAATTGCACTGAATAAAAAAAAAAAACATCTGTCCTTGAATGCAAATTGAAAGGTGTATGTAGTAATTTCATGGGTGAAAAAGCTTTACTGCTCATTATCTTTGTTCAGATTATTGTGATGTTAGAAGTCAAGGACATAATTGAAGTCAACCAAGGAGAAAGGAAAGTTATTTCCGCTACATCTCTAAAAATGTGATTTGGTTGGTGTTACTATTTAAGCTAGAAGTCTGCAAAATGAACTTTTTTTTTCTTTTAGTCATGAGACTATACTGTGAGCTTTACTATATATGTTTGTAAGGTGGACGTTTGATGTAGCAACTATCCATTAAACAGATAATTACTGTGCACTTATAACCTTCAAAACCTTCAGTGAACTACAGTGCCCTTCATACAGTGCCCTCCATTCTTTGTATGGGGGAGGAAGTCCAATTCCATCTGACCCCAAAGTTATTCTTGTCATTGTTGTGGCACAAAACATAAGTTGTGATGATGAAATGTGAACCAAATAATGGAGGCTGTATACATTTTGATTTTGTATTATGCTATGCTTTGGTGATTACTTCGGGTTACAACATAGACCATGGTAATAAAGCAATAGCTTTATGTGTCCTATCCCACAACTAAAGGAAATTAATTTCAAGGGCAAAGAAAATAAAACTGAGTGACTATCAAAGTTTCATTGCTGAAAATACAAAAAATAGATGTATTCTTTTAAGCCCTCTTGCCTGCTTCTCTATACAGTTTTCTCCAACCAAAGATGGCAAGGGTTATTTATACAGTCTTATTAATCCGTTAAAGGAAAACTATACCCCCAACATGAATACTTAAGCAACAGATAGTTGATTAGGTGTGTAACTATAGAGGAAGCAGAGCCCGCTCAGGGGGTCCGGGGAACAGGGGTGCCCGGACTGTACCGGACACCAAAAACCTTCCTCCGACACTGTCTTAAAGAAAGTTTTCTTAAAGTGATGGAGGGGGAGGAGTGAGGGACTGTTTCTATGTGTGCCGGGTCCCTTCAAAGATTTTCGGCGGGGGGCCCATCAAGCATGTGTTAGGCTGCTGTAGCAGATATCAAATTAAGTAGCATATTAAAGAATCTTGCCAAACTGGAATATATTTATAAGTAAAAATTTAATTGTGCATGATTTACCTTGAGCCCCCGTTTTCTGATATTCTCTGTGCTGCCTCTTGACCAGAAATACTACAGCTCTAACTGTAACAGGAAGAAGTGTGGAAGCAAAAGACAGAACTTTGCCTGTTAATTGGCTCATGTGACCTAACATGTATGATTTGTTTGTTTGTATGCACCGGGATTTGTAGGATCCCAGGGGGTGGCCCTTATTTTTTAAAATGGCAATTTTCTATTTATGATTACCCAATTGCACATATGATTAAAAAGTATGCTATTATGAAAATGGTTCATTTACATTAAGCATGAGCAGTTTTATGCAAAATATTTTTATTGAGACCTACATTGTTCTCAGATATACTTTTCTTTAACTCCATAGGGACTTTAGATAACCAGCTCTATATTTGGGTCTCCCACAAGCTCCCACTAGTCTTCTTGCTGCCACAGGGTGTTTCTCAGTCAATACAAATTAAAAAGCTGAAAGAATTAATAGCAAAGGCGGGCTTAAAGGTTTGTTTGGAATTAGTCCGCTAATGACATACTAAAAGATAATTTAAAGTTCAGCTTCCTCTTTAAGTGAAAGTACTTTTCACGGACCAGTGCTGAAGCTTTAGAAACCACCTCTAGATGCTGACACAAACAATCTCATAAATTTCACATATATTTATTACCTATTTACACCTGTAATGTATGAATGGATGTTTGAATGGAGGGACTGTGCTTTCAAAGACTTTTATCGTTTTGGATTTTTCTTCCAACAGTAAATGAAGTTATTATTATGATCCACTAAAACCTTATGCGGGCACTTAAAGAGAGCATTTCACAGTCAAACCTTTATACAGCCTGGACATGTTTGCAGTACTTTAATAATCTGAGATAGAAACCATTGCATTTATTTTTCTGCTAATGGAATGTGCTTTATCTGGCTTGTCTGTGTTCTGTTATGGCTGCATCCATTAGTTGGTGAGTGGCACTTACCTTCGCAGTGTGCCTTCCGAGGAAAAAGTTATTCTATCCTAGAAATCTTCAAATCTTCTTGCAAATCTGAACAGAATGCAAATATTTTTCTAATTTATAAAAAAAACTACTTTCTGTAGTGAGTTTTCGCCCCAAAGATTACATGCAATTTACAAAAATGTTTTTTTAATACTATCTTAGCATGATATTCTTTGTCCCTTAAGTGCTTACCTGCTGTGAGATACTAAACATGCCCAAGTTTTCCACCACTTTAGCAAAATATATTTTTGAAAAGTTATCAAAAATGGTTCCTGCTCAGGAAAAAGTTTAGTCTAATTGCAATCTAGGTGAAAGTCTTGCTTGGAAGAAATTATATTTTGTGACAGGTATTAAGTGTTATTAATAATAGCTGATTATTTTTTCAAGGAAAAGAGGTCTGGTATGAAGTATGATTCATGTTTAGAAAGCCATAGCATCCAATCAGATTTTATACTGCAGACAAGAAAATACTGCAATCTTCTAAAAGTGTTTAATAATTCTTTGTTTCTTTAGTGTAGGGTACTTTATTGTGTCAACTGTCCCTTTGTCTTACAAAGCAAAACACTTGCCAGTTGAATACTGTATATAACTGTACCATGCATAAGCATAACTTTTTCCCTACAACTACTAGTTACAGTAATATTATTGCTGAATGGTTGGAGCTTTGCTTAAAATCAAGTCACAGATTGTCACTGCCAGTAATGACAGTGAAGCATCATTTTTGCAATGATCATATTGATTACAGATTAAAGTAAGGTCAGTCATTAGGAAATGTGTGTAAGTGATTGAATCTGAACATAGAAAGAAAGCAAATCACATCTTGCTGGGGGGGTGGCAGCTATTCCATTTTTTAGATTAGCTTGGTACTTTTGGTTGAAGGACAAAATTATTGATCATAAATGTAGGCAATATAACATGCCAATGGCCTGCTGAAAAATAAGATTATGGTGATGGCTGGTGGGCCATGGAATGGATTTATATCTTGCTTTATAATCTACCATGTGCTTTACTTTCAAAATCAGCCTATGGTAGATCACCAATTCCAGAAAATAAAGTTGAAACTCATGACATGGCTTTAAACTGCTATTGAGGTAAACCTCAAACCAATGAACAAAAAGTTTGTCTTTTATTCATATTCACCTTCAACACTGTGGTCCCTTTACTTTAGGTAAGTAATGCCTAAAGGAGATCAACCTGCAGCCATCACTCGTTGGATGGAACACAAGGCTGTTTTTTCCACATCTCACTTAAAGGAGAACCAAACCCCATTTATCCCAAACCCCCACCCCCTCCCTTAATTGGCCCCCTTCCCTGCTTTCTCCCTCCACAGTACCTTACTTGAAAATATGTCCCTAACATTAACGCTGGCATATTCATGCAGAGTAGCACATCGGAGCTTTAGTATCTTCAGATCCTCTTCTTCTCCTTTGACAATCTTCAGGGCCTTCCCGAACATACGTAGTAGGCACGAATACCAGACTGGCCCCAACTGCGCATGTGCGAAAAACGATGTGTCGGCGCTTACTACCTCAAGGAGTTTGAAGATACTAAACATGCCCAAGAGCTCCACTGCTCTACTCTGCATGAACTTTAATGCCAGGATTGCTTTTCAAGTAAGTTACTATGGAGGGAGAAAGCAGGGAGGGGGGCATTGGGGATTTTTGATTAACGGGGGTTTAGTTCTGCTTTGATGTAGATTCATAAAATGTACTCTTGCAAAGCTAGTCCTATATCTGAGGATTGTCCTTCGAGGGAACTTACTCTTTTCTGGGCCTTTTTGACATCAGTCTCCCCAGCAGACATCCACCTGGGCCAGATAATGAAGGCCAATTGCTAAGGAAGTGGTCACTAACTCTATATGCCAATAAACAAAGATATCCTAACTAGATGCCTCAGATGCAGGTACCAGGACTTAGTAACTAGGGTATTTTATCTTGTAATGGATTTTCAGCCATAGGAACTGTTAACCTTATGGGTTCCTACAAGTGCAACTACCAATAAAAGCAAAGCTAATGCATATAATTATATATGGTTATACAAGATACTCTTTTCCTTGCTGACCATTTTGAAATGTGTCCTCAAGAGTAACGATGGGCGAATTTGCGGCGAAAAATTTGCGAAACTGCACCGGCGTCTCGTTTTTGATGCCGGCGTCCGTTATTTGATGCCGACACCCGTTTTTTGACGCTGACGCCTGGTTTTTACGCTGATGCCCGGTTTTTTTTATGCCGCCGTCTGTTTTTTTGGATGTTTTTTTTTGACGTCGGCGAACTTTCATCAGCAAATTTTCACGACCGTTTCATGAATTTATTTGCCCGGCGGCGAATTGCGCAAGTTCGCCGCGAATTCGCGCCTGGCGAATAAATTCGCCCATCACTACTCAAGAGCCTGGGAAAGGCTGATGAACTGTACCACATTGTGGTACAGTTCATTTATAGTACTCTTGGTATGTCTTTTCATGTAAGACTGCTGCAAGAATGCATTGTTGGAAGAGCAATGCTGTATTATATAGCAGTCACAGAAAACTTATGAATGGAAAAAGACAACTGTACATCATTCTTACTGAAGCTACATTGCCACCTTTAGTTGGTTTGCAGAAGTCTTCTTGAGAAGACAGATTAGTGGAAGCCCAAACACTAACACAGTGAAACATCTCAGATCTCACACTCTAAATGCATTCTACAAACAAAACAAAAGCATTTTCCGTTGTAAAAGAGTTTAAGCTTTGTATCTATATGGATTTTACTGAAATAATTGTGACCTTCCGCAGAGAAGCACATTTTTGCCTTGCTGTTTATCAGTAATTACCCCAGATGCTTGTATGTATGTGGAATTCTGATGTTTTTTCTTGTTCTCTGGTATTTAACCTCCCTTCCTTGCAGCAGAATTGCTAATACTTAGTTGAATTATATAGTAGATTGTGAAGCAGACATTTTTATTAACCTAAATACATGATGTAACATCATCTGCAAGGCTAAATATTCCTGCCAAGTTCAATTCCACCTCTTTCTGTTTTGAAAAATGAATGTTAAAGTAATAGAAGTCTGTTTCTTCATTAAATCTTTTCAGTTAATATCCATCTTTGCTCTTCCTATGCTAGCATCAGTACATTTATTTTTTGATTCACTTATTAAATACATCCAAATATACTCTGAAAAGCCAGATTTACCTTGCAATAAGTACTATTTATTTTGTGTAGTTTTGCTTTGACAGTTAATTATAAGGATAGTGTTTATTATTGTTTGTTAAGCAAAGGCGAAATAACTATAAAGAGAAAAATAACTATAAATTGTTTCCTGCACTGTGCTCTGTAGTGTTTATACACCAACCCTCTCAGATAAAAGAAAAGGCTGCATTGCATATTTCTCCTTATAAGACTTAAACTTATAAAGGAATATGCTGGGTGCTATGTTTTTTTTGCATCCCTAATTAATGTATCATTTACATTCTTATAGTTTTTACTATTATATGTATTTGTGTTAAATGTTTAAATGTTTTGTAATTCAATTGTCAAAACCTACAAAATGGAACCCTAACACTTACCTTAGGCTATAGTATATTGACAACATATGCAAGCCAAGAGTAGTGATGACTGAATCTGTCCCATTTCACTTCACCAAAAAATTAGTATAATGGTGAAATATTGCAAAATGCATTGAAGTCAATGGGCGTTTTTACACGTGCAAAATTTTTCTCATCTAAAAGCATTAAAGTCAATGAGCATTTTTTCTTATGGCGACTGTTTTTGTCCTAATGTTAGTCAATGGTTTTTTTTTCTTATGGCGACTTTTTTGTCCTAATGCATTCCGTTTTTTTCTTCTGCCTTGCCCCTTAATAATAGATTTCAGTTTGTTTGCTGTCCCATGACACCTTGCCATTCTGGGGGGGAGGTGGATTTACTAAAACTCAAAATTTTCTCATTTTTATTTTTAAGAAATCCTGAATAAACTCATTTCCATGAATGTCATTTTTCAAAAGATCCAAACTGAAAAAGCATGAATGGGAAAAAGTCACAGAAAAGTTGCGGACACTGCAACTTTTTCAACTTGATAAATGTGACTTTTAGGTATATTCAAACAAAAGCCAGTGTCAAAATCACCTGAGACAAGATTTTAACCGGTTTTAGCTGGAGTATTTTCAGATTCTTAATTGTTGCAATTTTGTTGGTTATAAAATACTAGAAAAAGTTGGGGGGTTTTTTCTGTGACTTTTTCAGGTTTTTGGCAACAAAAAGATTGACCCTAAAAAAGAAAGCAGCAGCTGCTATTGCTTTTTTATGTCTGTATAGAGATTGTATTTTAAATCTTCTACTTGCAATTCTTTATCTGGTGGCAATGTGAAAAGAGTATCTTGTATAACCATATATAATTTGTACTGCACTAAAACTTTTTTTACTAAAAGTCACAAATTCGAATTAAAGTTTTTATGTGGTTTTTTTCACATTTAAATCAAATGAGTTTTTGAGATTAGAGATTTTAAATTCTCAAGCTTCTTTGAAAAACTTCAACATTTACAAATTTCGAATATCGATAAATAGGCCTCTGTTATTTTTCTAGGAACAGGCATATAACTAGGCAATGACAATAAATAGAATCTATTTAATAATGAATTTGCACATTTTATTAAATCAACAGAAAAAAATATGAAAAAGAAAGTGTTCAGCCAGAGACTCATTTGTGTAAATAGCTGCATTTTATTTATTGATTTAAATCGCACTGTGAAATGAGCAGCTTGGTGTATACCATTATGTTAAACAAAATTAGCTTTTTATATCCAGATCAAAGGATATGAATAATCTTGCCAATTTGGTATACCAGTCTTTTAGAAGGAAAGCCTTTAACACCCTTTTAATTTAACTGCTCATTTTAGGAATTTGCATTGGTGACTTGTCTGCTTAAAGTTGTTTTATTGTTTATGAGACTTTGCCTGCATTCTGTTTTTAATTAATCCTAGCTCCAATTTCTCTAGAAACTGGGCAAAGGATGGATGTTTTTTTTTTAATTATCTGAAAGATCATAAAAGAAAGGAAATACAAAAGTATTCTCACTGGGGAAGAGATGCCAAGGTCTAAAGCCGGGTTTCAACAAGCATTACAAATTCTCTGAGCTTTTCAATCCAGCAGAGGGTAACATGAATTGTGGTTCATTGCAGATGATTTGAGAGTGTTTGAGTGTTTTACATTATTCATCTACCAATTATTAAAAATAAAAATTGATTAAATATGTTCAATAACAAGAAATATATTTGTTTGGATCTTCTGCTGTAAGATCATTTGAAACATATTCTACAATTATAGGATCTACTTTTATTAGGTAATGTTTTTTAATCGGGCTTAAAATTAAATATCTCACAGCACTATGTAGTGGAGGTTTATTTATTAAAGGTCAGATTTTAGTGGTTTTGGAAGTTTTGGAAACTATGACTAAACTCACAAATTCTAAATGCACGAATGTCATTGAATTTAGTAAAATATCTGAATATAAAAAGTCAGAATAAAAAGAAGCACTGAACAATGCAGTGAAAAATATGAATACCTCGAAAACCTCAAAAAAATAGCTATCTAGTTAATTCCTAGCAAAATAAAATCTGGAAACCTCTAGAATTCTGAATTGATTAAAAGTGGCCCAATAAGATCAGCGCCACTCCAATTTTTACTTCTATAGCACCTTAATAACTTTTACTTGGCAAAGTTTTGCATGAAAGCTTTTCATGTTTTTTACATATAATTTTACATTAATCTGTGCAGTTTTCTGTTAATTAAGATATCTAGTTTCATTTTAATAAAATTATACACCTCCCTATGCAATGGTATGCAAGTTTGATGATGAGTTGTGTGTGAATAGTAGGGATGTAGCGAACTGCCGATTTGGTGTTCGCGAACGCCGTTCGCGAACACCGGCAAAAAATGCGAACGTTCGCGGACAGTTCGCGAACTTCGAACACCCGCTAAAATCGTTCGATTCGAACGATCGAAGGATTTTAATCATTCGATCGAAGGATTTTCATTCGAATCGAACGATCGAAGCCATTGAATGCTTTTCATTCGATCGAATGCTTACAATCGTTCGAACGAATGGAAATCGTTAGATTTTTAGCGGTCGAAGGAATTCGAATGGTCGAATGGTCGAACGACTTGTATTCGAATCGAACGCGAACTCAAAATGCGAACGTTCCCAAACGTTCGCGAACATTCGGCGGACGCGAACGGTCGAAGTTCGCGCGAACTAGTTCGCAGCAGAACAGTTCGCTACATCCCTAGTGAATAGTGCCCCACCATGTTAGCCACTTCTTCTTAGGTGTTTTTCTATGCTGTGTTGTTAAAATGCTTAGAATCTGAGCAATACAACAAGACAAGCCTACTGTTAGAGATCTAGTAAGGGAATATATAGCACATTATGACGTTTCGACGACAGTGTGTCAAAACATGCTCGGCGTCTTGACGATTGTGCATCAAAACTTGTTGCATTAGAGTGCAATGTTAACACGTGATGTCAGCACTCTCGTGTTGGCGCAAAAATTGGCCTTAAATAGACGCCAGAGACCTGCAGCCATTGCCCGATCATAGGTTCAACTTGGGGACAGATTTACATATGGACGAATATCGAGGGTTAATTAACCCTCGATATTCAACTGCCGAATGTAAATCCTTCGACTTTGAATATCAAAGTCGAAGGATTTCCCGCAAATAGTTTGATCGAACGATTAAATCCTTCGAATCGTTCATTTCGAAGGATTTTAATCCATCGATCGAACTATTTTTCTCCGATCAAAAAATTGTTAGAAAGCCTATGGGGACCTTAGACTAACATTGAACCTTGGTAGGTTTTAGGTGGTGAAGTAGGGTGTTAAAGTTTTTTTAAAGAGACAGTACTATCGAATGGTTGAATATTCGAAAGATTTTTAGTTCGAATCTTTCGAGTCGAAGTTGTAGTCGAAGGTCAAAGTAGCCAAAAAAAACATTCGAAATTCAAAGTTTTTTTTTTATTCTATTCCTTCACTCGAACTAAGTGAATGTGCCCCTTGGTGTGTTCCTGGTTGTGTTATTCAACTTTTCCTGACTCTGATTTCCTGTTGTTGACCTCAACCTGTTTATCGACTAAGAACCTTGCTGCCTGAACTGACCTTTGCCTGGATACTTCTCAGCCCCTTTGTTACCGCTATCTGTGTTGGTGCCAGTTGCTTTCTCCTTGGTCTGTAATTCCAATCAGAGCCTTTGGGCCCTGACAGTGAGTAACACTGAGCCATCAGCAATACCTTTCTTCCCTTTTTAGACCTGCCTATGATTCTTCTTTTTTCATGTTGAATAAGATGATGCAAAATGACCATTTATAACAAATTGCCAAAAAGGTGCAGCTTAATTATATTTGTGATGACTCTTTGCTTAAAGAATCTATAAAACGAAAGTATTAAATGAAAACCAGCTTTGCCCTTTTCCAACATCCTAAATTAAATATAAATAGTCTCTTTTATCCCCAATCAGAATGATCTTATTTAAACACTTAAGTGCCCAGGCTTTGTCTCTTCCTTCTCTTAACCAATTCTCAGTAGGATTTTAATTAAATGAATATATTTACTGTCATATATAATTCAGGGAAAGGTGGCTTTCAATTTCATAATTAACAGGGCAGATTTAATGAAGTAACCAGGGCTCAAAAGGAACCACAGTCACGGTTTTGTTTAAATAAAATGTTATTTTACAGAAGCTCATTTCCGAATTCATATTATAAACTAATTATAACGTTATGTAAAGTTGTTTTTTTTGTTACCTGCTCAAATATGAATGCAGATACAGTATTAAAGGTGTAAGGAGTATGCACTTTTTTGCCCTTGTCTCTGGGGGAATGTAATATTAGGCAAAAATTGTTCGCAATGTTTGCAAAGTGAACAATTTTGCCGTTGCAAACACTTTTTCCCTCACGCGACAGTAGGATATCGATTGCAAATTTGATAGTTTGCAATAGTGCACAGTTTATGTAATAAATCTTCTTAATGAAAAAGTTATGTTTGGTTCAAAAGTTTATGCCACCTTCAAGCACGTGTTGAAGGTTCGCAATACGCAATTAAGATTCATAATGCAATAAAAGCCTAATGAAGAATATTACATTGCATGTGAATTTTTATTCCCAAATTTGTTCTCTTTGTAAATTTTATTACATTTCTCCCCTTTATGTATTATGTAACCCTGAATCTAGTACTGACACATACACATTTTTGGGCACTATGGATTACTGCACCTGGGCATAAACTACTGACAAAGAAGTTTGGATGTATATGTAGTGTCCAGCTGTGCCAAATCGAACCCTTAACAGTCACGTGACTCTGGCCAGCAAAATATAACAATGTTTTCTTTAAATTGATGAAATTAGAAAAAAATGAATTCCATCAAGTTTGAACAGGCAGACTAGAATTTAAGCTTGAATCGATATCCAGTGAAAAACCTTTGTAAAGGTTTTGGTATTTAGTCATATGTAGAAATGATGGATTTGGTACAGTCTTGATTAAAACAAACCCAACTCATTGGTGATTGGTGCTATTTCAAAGATTCAACTAAAGTAACATATGACACAACAAGGCTAAGTACTGCGATTACTTCTTAATTAACTTACTATATAATGAACCAAACTTAAATTTGGTTACAAATCATGGTCAATAATGATTGGAGCATTCTTAGCCATGCATCCATTGGGGGGGGGCAGCAACTCAAATGTTTGTGTGTGAAAAAAAATTATATATATATATATATATATATATATATATATATATATATATATATATATATATATATATATATATATATATAAATTATCTTCAGACCAGCACTCCCTTTAAAAAACTTGGTAATTTTATTGTTGCATAGTATCAAATACCCGACGTTTCGGTCCACATCAGAGATCACCTGACCAGAAATACTATAACTCTAACTGTAACAGGAAGAAGTGTGGAAGCAAAAGACACAACTCTGTCTGTTAATGTGACCTAACATGTATAGTTTGTGTGCACAGTGAATCGTAGGATCCCAGGGGACGGCCGTTATTTTTTAAAATGACAATTTTCAATTTATGATTACCCAATGGCACATACTACTAAAAAAGTATATTATTATGAAAATGGTTTATTTACATGAAGCAGGGTTTTACACATGAACTTGCTTTATGCAATTTATTTTTTTAGGGACCCACATTATTCTGGGGGTATAGTTTTCCTCTAACACCCAGCATGGAAAAAGGACCAAATGTGGAACGAAACATCGGGTATTTGATACTATGCAACAAAATGGTCTGAAGATAATTGATACATACACAATTACTGTTCACCCTGCCATTAACAGCAGCTTTGGAGTGCGGATACTCATTGGAAAGTATATATATATATATATATATATATATATATATATTATATATATATATATATATATATATATATATATAACTATTTATAATTTATTCTTTTAAGAATGTGTCCATATGTGTGTGCTATATATAAAAAATAGGATAAAGTAATTAGAATGAACCAAAATCATTTAGTTTCCATGAACAATAACTACAAAATAGGTGATTATTCCAGGTAACGAAAACTAATAATGCTATTTTTTGTGGTATATATTATGCATCCCTGCTGGGAAAAAAAGTGCATGTCACTCCTACATGGTACAGAATGTTTGTTTTGTGACTGCAAAGGCATGAATGTTGACTGAGCCGGCTGCTATTGTGTTAGAATAAACAATAATTTAACAATAGTTTTAGGAAACATGAAAGCATTTACTGGCAGGTTAATGCCTGTAGAAAACGCAGAGCTTTTAGACAGTTAATTTCAATTAAATTGCTCTAAATTTGACTGAATAAGAAGTTTTGATAAATAAATGGATTTTGCAATTAAAAATAAAAAAGTTAAGCCTTTGGATATTAAAGTTTATCGTATAGCGTAACCAATAGATGGAAATTTTGGTGAGCTGGACTTTACAGTATCTAATAAATCTCATAAAAAAATAAAAGCTGGTTTTACACAAAAAAATTGGTTGCATGGGCAATTAGTGCCTCATTTACTTCATGGCCAATCATACCTCAATAACTCCACTGTTTTGGCATGCCACATTTAGAGGCACATTTATCAAAGGTCAAATTTTCGTATTCATGTGAGTTTTGAAAACTCCCATGAATTTTAAATTGGACCAATCAAAATGTATTGACAAAATCAAATTTTTTTCAACTCGGATGAATGGAATCGACCCGAAAACTGGAATTGAATTCAAATTGAATTAGATTCTAATTTGAAAATCAAATGTCAGGAAGGCTGCAAACAACTCCTCTCCCAATGACTAGGTGGCGAATAGTTGAATTCGAGTTCTTAAAGGGCCAGAGTATGATAAATCTCAAAAATATAATTAGATTTTTTTTTAAAAAAATGGAATTGAATTTGAATAACTCCCAAGTCAAATTTTTACAGTTTTGATAATAAAAAAATTCAAACATTTTGAATTCGAATTTTCAATTCGACACTTGATAAATCTGCCCCTAATACAGTAATCCAGAGATAATTCTACTGTGAGCACACTACCCCATAGTGGGGGGCTTAACACAAGTTCAAACATGTTACCAGTCAAGCATCTAGAATAATTGAAGAAACATTTGTTTGAAAATAATATATTGTCAAATTGGGTCTTTCCATAAAGCATTGCAGTACAAAAAGATATAATCTAGGAATTTTACAGGGGCAATTAACAAAATAATAATTTTTTTGATTGTTTATTGAGGGGAAACAACTTGCTTAAGAGAGGACGTTTGCTTGTAAAGAATACATGTATTCAATAGAGAACACCACTGTGGATACATTTGTATTGAAAATGTATAGGTAGAACAGACTTTAAAGGGGTTGTTCAGCTTTAAATGAGCTTTTATGATGTGAAGAGTGATATTATGAGACAATATGCAATTGGTTTTACTTTTTTATTACTTGTGTTTTTTTTAGTTAGCTTTTTATTCTGCAGCTCTCCAGTCTTCAGAAATTTGGTTGCTAGGGTTCTATAACATACTAAATGTTAACTTTAAGGTGAACAACCGCTGTAATACATATGGTGCTTATTTCCCATTGCGCAGGTTGGGGGGGCTTAGGTGCAGCTTCTTCATGTAACATAGCTTAATCTATATATCTTTTACACAAAAATACAATATGTTGGCAGTTCTGCATGTTCAGTAGAAAAAAGAGATTTAGGCCACTCCAAAACTCACCCCCTGCTTGTTCTTCTTAGTGTAGTTCCATTTTTTATTCCAGGTGCTCTGCCATTAATGTTCCCACTGAAATAATATTTGCTCAATGAATAGAAAGGGGGCATTCCGGTTAAATAAGAAAGGTAGTTTATTCCAACAGGTCACTGACCAAGATCACCTGATACTTGAATGAAATATACATAATATAACAGAGATCTGAATTTCATTCAAAGGTTCATTTCTCAGCTTACAGCAAGATGGCTCTCTTTTGGAGTGTATTGATGTTTTTTAATTAACACTGTTTTGATTTTAACAGCATAAATAAAAAGAACTTTTTATAATTAGTTACTTATATGGTTAAATCTTATGTATGTCATATTCTTATGAAAAACCTGTAGAGGCTGCTGTTGCACAGCGTATTTAAGGAAATTACACAATTGCACCTGTAAGCCTATGATTAAGGGAGTTACTCCCGAAACGCGTCAGGTGATGTTGGTCAGTGACCTGTTGGAATAAACCACTTTTCTTATTTAACCAGAGTGCCACATTTCTATTCTTTGAGTAAATTCTGCATGTTGTAACAAAGATGAATTTTTATATTTCCAGTTGCACTTGGTTTTTCTAAAGATTTGTCTTCCTGTAAGTCATTTTTGGAGAGGGAATTACTTTTTCCTTGTTTTTCCTTTATACGTATGTATTTAGTGTTTATTGCACATGAACATTTCTCCTGCCAGTAATGCATTGCAACACGTTGAAGACCTTAAATCTTACTGTTAATGGGTAAAGTTCAGAACTAGATTAGAATAATTAATTTTGCACTGGATAGATGCAAATGACAGCAGTTATTATCAGGCCAATTAAAGATCTTTGCAGTCCTGCTGCATACATTTCAAAGATTAAAAACACTCTAATGTTGTCTGTTTATATCTTTACAGGACCTTTTGTTCAGTGTGTGTGCTCTGAATATTATCTCCACTATTGTTTGTGCTTTGGCAACAGCAATGTGCTGCATGCAGATGGTTTCTACTGATGTCCTGCAGCTGGTGAGTAACCCTATCATTACACCTCTTTCTTGTTCAAATCATTGAACGTTAATCCCAGTGCCACATTTGTCCATTCTGATGAATTGTTATAACCAGAAGATGCCCATGCAGTGTTCCAAATATCCAATACACCTGTCTGTAAAACACATAGGGGCAAATTCACTAAGCGCCGAAGCGCCGAACGCTAGCGTTACTTCGCTAGCGTTACTTCGCTAGCGTTACTTCGCTAGCGTTACTTCGCTAGCGTTTGGCATTTTCGTTACTGCGCAAATTCACTAACGAACGCTGCGTAGTTTCGCTAGTGTTACTTCGCACCCTTACGCCAGGCGAAGTTTCGCTAGCGACGTAACTACGCAAATTCACTAACGCGCGCAGTGTACTGAACGCTACCTTTTACGCTAGACTTCCTTCGCCACCTCAGACCAGGCGAAGCGCAATAGAGTAGATAGGGATTGCTTCAAAAAAAGTCAAAATTTTTTCTAAGTCCCAAAAAACGCTGGCGTGTTTTCTACATTATGGGTGATAGGCTGAAAAAGATCGAAAAATTTTTGTGGCTCCCCTCCTTCCCCCCCACATCTCCTGACTCATGGCAACTTACCTAGACAGTGGGCACATGTGTAGGGCAAAATAAAAATTTTATTTGATGTTTTGAAGCTTTTCTAGCCATTTGTAGTGCTGATACGTATTCCTCCATTGAAATTTGAATTTGGCGCCGTATGCAAATTAGCCTTCGCTAGCGAAACTTCGCTTTACTTAGCGAATCAACGCTAGCGCAACTTCGCAACCTTACGCTACCCCTGAGCTCAACTTCGGATTTTAGTGAATTTGCGAAGCGCTGGCGAAACTATGCCTGGCGAAACTACGCCTGGCGAAGTGCGGCGAAGTGCGGCGAAGTTACGCCTGGCGCAACTACGAATCTTAGTGAATTTGCCCCATAAGGTGAGACCAAATGCAAGAATCCAAAGCAGCCAAAATGGAGACCTCAATTAAGGGGGGAGAAGAAAGGAGATAAGATGAAAAACATAAGAGAATTAGGAAAACGAAGCAGTGGCTAATAGAATGAAACACAGCCAATCAAAAGAAAAGCATGAAGAAGGTTATGAAGAAAAGGGATGCTAAAATTTGAAAAAATAGACGCTGATATCAAAAGTCAAATGGAAAGGGGAGAAAAGAGCAGAACTTTTCTTATTTTTTTTTTTCAATAAGGAAATGCATGGTCACAATTCCTTGAATTAGCATACACATAATATTCCACTACCAACAACACACTAGAAGTTCTATAAGTTCAGCCTCCCTACATTTAGGGGGTTTATTTATTAAAGTCCGAAGGCCAAAAACTTAAAAAATTCGATTTTTTAGTACAAAACCCAAATTTTTAGTGGAAAAAATAATTTTTCCAGGTTTATTATACCCAGATGATGGAAAAAGTCCAAATCTGAAAATTTGGCATCTCAAACCTACCGAGACTGTATATAAGTCAATTTGGAGAGGTCCCTATCCTATATGGAAGTTTCTGTGGTCTGCCCTGGAATTATATGCATGTTTTTTTCCAGCTGCCACCCTGGTTAAATAAAATATCACATATTGTTTGGCACCATCTGCCCTTTATAAAACATAACTTCAGCTCTTCATTAACAACCAACCTGGTCCTGCAAAAACATTCTTTTCACGTATTTCTTTAACCCCACTTTAAAACACTGTCAGCTTTTTACCCACCTCTGTAAAATAAATTGTCAATTCTTCTCCTACTCTCAAATATCCTTAATAAAAGTCAACTGTCCTCCAACTGTCACCACACTCATAGTATGTGAAGTAAGACATAATCTTTAAGCCATTCTTTCCATTTCCTATTTCTATAATAACAATAGTGTGACCACAATTAGACAATGTCAACTGTCAGCTCTTCCTCCACTGTATTATAATTATTATTATTTTACATCTTATAATTATTATTATGTTTCATCTTCCACTACTTTCCAACTGGTAACATATTCATTCTAATATAGAATCAATTATTTACATTTTCAGTTAAACTGTACTATGTAGTGTTTAGCAGCAGCCCTTTTAATAAATTGTATGATGTTGGATTTATGTTTATTGCTATGCAGCACTACAGACATTAGAGGGCACCCTCTATAGCAGGCCAAAGAGTGTCCTAGGCACTATGGTTTGCAGAAGAGACCAGAGGAGCTATGATACAATACAGTAGCATATTTGGTGCATTGGTCACAGGGACTGATATGGAATAAATGAAATATGTTGTTGTCCCTGCATACATGTACAAAATGTCCTACAGACTTTGTAAGTATGGCTAAACTTTTAGTGTTAGCACCAGGAAATATCTCCCCCTTGCAAATATCTTTTAAATGTAAAACATTTCCAAAACATTTCTACTTTATAGCATTTCATACTGTTTTTAGGTTAAATAAAACACATTGTATTCTGAAGACTGTGTGCCATATTAAGGAGACTGTTTTGTCTGTGTTTTCTCTTCTAGTCTATACATTAGAACACTGCTCTTAATATCCTGGTGTTTGTTTAGCTACTCAGCTAAGAATTCTTCTTGCCCAGCATCTGCCTTAATTGTTTCTACAATTATTGTAATTTCTTGCAGCTCCCAAATTACAGTTTAGTGGTGACCAAATGAAGGTCATTTTATTTATTACCAGTTTGTCCATTTATTTATTACCAGTTTGGTGACCATTCTTAATGGATTAGGCATTTTGCATTTGTTGCATCTGGTGTGAGCTGGCCTGTCATGCTGTTAGATGGAAATCTTTGGTGCAGAAGATGTAATAATCAAATGTTATTTATGGTTACCCAGCTTACAACAGATCTTGTTATTTGTGGTTATACAGCTTACAACAGATCTTGTTCTAGTCTTGCCTCCATTTCTCTGCCACCCATTGGTGCTTTACAAATAAATTATTAAGCATTGCACTCAAGGTTTATTTCAGTAAATATTTTGTACATATGGCTAAAACACAAATAAAATTACTGAAAACAAAATACTGAATACTCTTTTTCCATGTCTGAAGGTGCCAGAATACACCGGCAGTTTGCAACATAAATAATTGTTTCCATGGGGACAGAAAGAACTCTGTATACTCATTAATTAATACATTACATAATTAGTAGGCAATCTGGAAGAACTGGTCACAAGTCCCCACCCCTTACCATGTCTTCAACAGATATATGTGATATAGTTTAGACTATACATTTTGCAACTAATGTTGCCTTGGTCAGATTACTGCATATGTGGGAAACAAATCCCATGTAACATGTTCCAGGAGTCTCCATCAAACTTGGAGGCAAAAAAAAAGTCTTTGTTCTTAAATACCATTTGTATTTGCCTGTAACTTGTCAAAGCAATTGCTTGTGCAAATTAAAGGGCCTATATTACCTATACCTATATACCTATATTACCTGAACTGGAGGTACTTGAGCTAGAGGGCTGAGCAGGACTTTTGGAGCCATGCGGTTGGACAATAATATTAAGTGGGTGGGGCTCAATATGCAAATACAGAAAGAAAAAAAATGTGCATGTCTTTGCCCTCGGAAATCTCTGTTCAGGGAGAAAAGCAAGCTGCACAGGATTAGAACAGGTACTGCATTCAGTGACATGACTTTGGCATTGCATAGACAAACTAAGCAACAGGATGCTGAGCTAGGTAAGGCTGAGATTTTTGTATAATGTTGTTTTAAGGCTTTCCTTCTCCTTTAATTGCCTTATTAATATTTATAAACAATTTTATGCTATAAAATTGACTTCAGAAATAATTTGTGGTTAACACTCCTAGACTAGACACAGGACATTTTGGAATCCCTGTTGCCTTGTAAAACCTTAGATACCAAAGATACCAAAGATCTAAAATTCTACTCACCAACAGAGCATTCTTTTCACTTCATTGTTGAACATATTACTTAAGGATTTATATTAAATAGCATAAACCCAAAAGTGCCCTAAAGTATTTTTGAAAAATACAGGTATGGGATCCGTGATCCGAAAATGTGATATTCATTTGCATGCAACTTTTGCAACAAATGCGACTGTAGCTATTCTAGTTCTGACTAATATTGCCTCCCTTTGTAGGGTAGAGAGGTCATCCCCATGTTTCTAAAAAATAGAAATTAATTCATGCATAGAAGCTGCAATGATAGAACATTTTCTTGCAACAATAATTTTTAAGATTTAACTCAATGCCTCAAATGCTTTTTAATTTTGACAGCTAGTGGAATCCTGCTGGTTAATCATGTATAAGGATTGTAACAGAGTCTATGCAGTCCTCCATCATTGTAAAGATAAACACCCAGCAGGAAATACAAGAGCAAACTGTAGTTATTTTGCAATTTCATAAACTGAAGGCTATTGAAGAATTCATGTTTAAATGTGACCTTATATATATTATATTATTTTTATTTTGGAAATGTGTAAATCCTTCTGTACTGTTACATTTTAGAGAATGCATTTGGTTTGAAAATAATAGTGTTCAGTATAGTTTAGTAACTGGACACAGCAGATTACCTTTCACTTTCATAATAATGAACAAAATGGTTTTATCTTTTGTAAATCGTGTGCCAGAACTCTATCTCCATTTTTATTCATCTTTCTCAGTGTCATAAAAGTAAATAACTAGCCTTCGTCCATAATGAGGCTGCATCATATGCTGTGCTATTATCATAGCAGTTAGCAATAGTGAATTGTATAAATACCTGAATAAATGACAGATACTTAAGGTGAACATAATCAAATGATAAAAAAAGAGAAATGGACAGGTATCTTTAAAAGCTGTTGTTAAAGGAAAACTATACCCCCAAAATGAACACTTAAGCAACAGATCTCTTGCCTTAACCCACCATTTCGTGACTCTATCTGTGCTGCCTCAGAGATCACCTGACCAGAAATACTACAACACTAACTGTAACAGGAAGAAGTGTGGAAGCAAAAGGCAGAACTCTGTCTGTTAATTGGCTCATGTGACCTTACATGTGGTTTGTATGTGTACACAGTGAATCTTACGATCTCAGGGGGCGGCCCTTATTTTTTAAAATGGCAATTTTCTATTTATGATTACCCAATGGCACATACTACTAAAAAAGTATATTATTATGATAATGGTTCATTTACATGAAGCAGGGTTTTACACATGAGCTGTTTTACCTGTGTATCTTTTAATAGAGACCTACATTGTTTGGGAGGTATAGTTTTTCTATAAGCAATGAACCTCCAGCTATAATTGCATATAAAAGTTGCAAGGATGGGGCCAATGAGGGAGCAAATTAGATAGCCCTTAGTTTTGTTGCATTTTCCTACCATTTCTTTCTACCATCTCTTTTAATCTATTGTCTAATAAAGCTCCATCTGTTCTAGATAATAAATGTCATCTGAGAAAGAAAGCCATGATTTTTTTTTTATCTTACCATTTTTATGGACAGACAATCCATAATTCAACAATAAACATACTGAATAGGAGAAAAACATATATATAGAAATATTAGAAATTAGTATAGTTCACAAAAAACAAAGTAGACTGTTACATACCAGAAGCATTAGTATTGTATTTTTGCCACCTAAATATGATCATCTAAGCAGCACAAATATCAGTTACTAAGACCTTTGCCTTTTGTTTACGAAAAATGTATTTACAATATGTGTTTGTAAGTCTTGTCATTCTCAGAATAAAGAGGCTCGCATCTTGGCTTCAATGATACTTAAAACTCTTATTGAGCTCCTTTGGTTTAATGTAATTGGAGCTTATTATACAAGTCATCTAAGTAAATCCTTCCCTGACCATGTTTATTAAAAAAAAAAAAATTCTCTGTACTGTAATCTCTCTGGGTTTCTAAAGAAAAAAATGATTTGTTTATGAATACTGTTTTTCTTCCTTTTTTATCTTAAATGAAAAATTACATTTGAGAGTGCATCATGTGTAACATTATTATGAACACCTTTATAGTGTAGCTCTAGCTGCTTATACTGTGGCCTCTAGTAGAAATATTAGCTACAAGCCTCAAGAAACACTTTTTAATAAGCAGATAGCTCAAAGACTTTGTGCTTCTCAAAAGGACTGGATTGGCACAACAGTATTGCCTCATTGGGGATCCTTTTGGCAAATATTAATCACAATCTCATGCTGGATAAATTAGTGCATGTTTCCCCTAAGCATGAAGTCATGGTTGAAGAGGTCTCTCTTTAAAAACCTAGCTGAATACAATACTTTAATATCTGTTACTCATAAAACATTGATAAGTAGTTTTTTTGTCATTGCAGATTCTCTCATTATACCAAATAAACCCCAAACAACACCTACATTGCATGCTATTAAGCTATTTTAGTTTCTGAATGATCTCATTCTCTGTCTGTCTCCTAAATCACTGGTCACTGCAGGTGGCTAGCCAACATGTCATTGCAAATAAATATTCCAGCTTAAATTGGTCAACTTTAGTCAAATGACTATAAAATGACTGTGTTGCACCAAACTATAAATGCCATGCTGAACCCTAATCTTACTAGTTGCTTATATTTTATTTTACAATGCAGACTATAAAAAAAACTGTGCATGATTGCTAAACGTATTGGTTATTTATGTTTGAAATCATGCAGGGGGATGCACACTTTAACACACTGTAACTTTACACCAGCTTTAATGTCTGCAACTCAGGGATCCTGTAATGTATAGATATATAGATTTTTACACTGTGGGGCTTGTCCTACTTGGCTCAAAAAGTAGTAAATGATGACGCTGATAAAATTCGTGTGGGTTAAGATGTGGTGTAAAAACCTGTTTGCTGACCCAGATATTTAATTTTCATCAGGATGGCTAAAAAGATTATGTTTCATACAGGGCAGCTCCTGCAATGAGTCAAAGTGAGAACCTTGCCTCAGACGGCATGGAGCGGCCAGTTACCAGGGGTGGCAAAAAGTATCTTTAAGAGTTTTTTAACATGGAATTCGGCTCTGCTAGTGCAGCGAGCGCAATATCGCTCACTGTACTAGCGATGTGGCCCTTCCATGACCTGCCTTAGGCTGCCTCAGCCCCCAAAATGCCACTGGTTTCATATATCTTGTAATTCTAAACAGAAAAATTACTGGAACATTTTTAGACGTGGCACCTCAGAAGTGTGAAAATGTAGCAGCTTCTAGGTTCCAGTTCAAATTAAGGGGTTATCAAAATCCAAATTTTTCTGATAATTTTATTTTAAAAAGTCAGAGCACCACCATTATTTAAAAACACATGATTAAATCACATCAGGGAGAAAATCGAGCGAAGATCCAAATCGTACAAATTCAAAAACAGTTGGCGTTTCAGGCTGATTCCACAGATGACTTATATACAACCTTGGCAGGTCTGAGATGTAGGATTTTCGGATTCAGACTTTTTCCATCCTTTGGGTATAATAAATCTTGAAAAATTTGAGGGTTTTTTCCAATGGGAAATTCAAATGTCATAGTAAAAAAAAAACTGCGAATTTTTCAAGTTATTTGCATTCGGTGGAGAAGTGTAGTATAGTTACAATGTAGAAATATCCCAGCAGTAAGTTATTTAAAGGTTGAAAATCAATATAAATGTAAAAGGTGAGCCTATTATAGCCTGAATTTATATCTGGTAAGAAATATGCAATATCAAAGGGTCACAAATACAAACAAATCAAGCCGTATCTCGTATTACTCAAGTGTCTTGTCATACTGCATTATTTAAAAAATTATTTTGCAAGCAGTAAATACATTAACAAAGCAATAGTGTTGAATTCACAGTGTTTTTATGCTTGTAAAGTTTGTAGCAGAAGTAAAGAAGAAATAAGAATATCTTATAGCTATAAACATGGTTTCATTCAGTTTTAGTAGAGGCATAGAAGATGTCCTTGTATTGTGAAGGTTAAGCAAAATGCAAAAAAAAGTATGTTAAATACTTGTACAGCCAGATAATCTGCATAATCAAATGTAATTTAATGTAATTCAGGAGAGTAATCATTTTTTCGGTAGTTATTAAGACTTAATTTTGACACATAAATATGAAGAGAAATATAGCTGATCATTGCAAATTCTTGTGTTCAGGTTTCCTAGTGCAAATATTACAAAGTTAACAGGACAAATGAAATATATTGCAATATAACTAAGGGGAAGATTTATGAAAATGTGAAATTAGAGTTTACCACTGAAAAAAACACCCACTTTTTATTTATTTATTTATTCCTATGGGATTTGTAGAATCATATTTATTAAATGGTGAACGCTAACTTTCACCCATTGATAAATGCTGATGTCAAACTTCCACTAGAACGTTGGGACATCTTCCTATTCTTAGGGATACTGAAGTGCTAGGTGAAAAAAGATAAATATCATTATATAACTGTTATTACTTATTGCTTACAGGTGTTTGAAGATCATGAAGCCTTTGCATACTTCCAAGATGTAATATTTGGGAGAATGTTTAAATTATAAGATGACAGTAGTGATGGGCGAATTTACAGCGAAATTCACAAAACAGCGAAAAATTCACAAAACACACTGAAGTCAACGGGCGTCAAAATAATTTGATGCATGGCAATTTTGACAAGAGTGACAATGTTTATTTTATATGTGTGGCTATTTGGTCCAAATGCATTAAAGTCAAAGCCTGTCCGAATAATTTTGGTGAGCGACAAGTTTTATGCGCCTGCCAATTTTGATGCGGCAGAATTTTCACCAGCAAATTGTCGCTGCAGTTTCGCAAATTAATTCACTTGCGGCGAAATGTGGAAATTCGCAGCAAATTTGTATCTGGAGAATTTATTCGCCCATCACTAGCTGACAGTATTGTAAAGGTATTGGAATAAGCAGAGCTTTTTCAGGTAGGTATGAGGTGCAGAAGTTGAACAAGTACATGGGTTAATTGCGATGTCACTGATACTGGATCTCAAGCTAAAGACACTAGAGGTCTTTTATCACATGGACCATATATGTGTCTTCCCTCCTACCCCTACCCATTCCCTAACATGTAGATGGTAAGAACAGGGTTGGCTGCACCTGCACATGTTTTCTGCATCTCTTGTATACTTTTAGTAATGCAATTTTTCTCTACAAATGAACCTGATTTTGACTCCGATGTCTTGATCAACACTTCCACTTTAATAGGAGGAGTGCTTAGTAAAGCCATTTACTGTATAAGGGCAGTACAAAATGAAAATATAACTATTTATTATCATTTTAGGACCAAAATAACCTGCAGATATAGTGGTTAAAGGACACTGCTGATATCTGTGCTGGCATCCCACATTTGTTTACACTAGCTTGGACATTCTTGTGCCAAAGAGAGTATTCTAAAGTCTAAATTTAGATTCTAAATCAGGCCAGGACAATGGCCCTTCAATTTTCAATATTTCCTTGTTTCTGGCACAAAAAACTAATGGTAACAGTTCACAGTGACTTCCCTGCTTTAGTCTTCATTTAGAGCATTTCTTTTACAGCTTAGTAAACAGGTATAAGTTGCACCAGTGGGAGAAACAAGTTTTTGTAACTCACTGATACACATCTTTGTTGTCTGGCATTAAATGTCATTTGTGTTCATTTGTTCAATTGCTTATGGTCAATTTTTTTTAAATCATTGTGATGCAAGGCCCTAGCACAACTTTTTTTTTTTTTTTATTTCATGTCATACATTATTATGTTATAGGGCTTTGGACACCAATAAAAACTTACTAAAGTCACTGATTCGGAGAATGCTTTTACTATATATTCACACTCCTTGCAATGAGGTTGAACTTTTGGAATATGTAAATACATCCCACAGACATCTGCATACAGAACATATGCACAGTACTTTATCACCAAGATAAAAAGCATCTTTAGCAATAATGTCTCTCGCAGAAACTCTCAGTGGTGGAATAAATCAAGGTAATCTATTCTGGGCCTTTGCAAGTTTGTGAAGATGATTATTCCACTTTTCAAAGTCATTTTTTAATAAAGAATCTTTACAATTAACTTTTTAATGAACTAATCAAGGAAAATCATGGTTATTGACAGTTACAAAAAGATTGAAAAGCCATAAATGTTAAGAAATGAAGGGGAAACACTTTGCCAAAATTGTAAGCATTGTTTAATTAGCCAAAATAATTGCATAGATTTTCATGTTGCTGTTCAATTTGTGCACAATATTGATGGCTGGCATTTTATTGGTGCCCTTTAAGGTAACAGTTTTGCTAGATTGTTTATTTAATTTACCACTATAATATTTTATGTATGTATAAATAGCCGGCCAAATTTCATTTCTTGGTCTACCAAAGTGATAAATGGATTAATAAAAAACAAAAGCAAATAATTTTTTTTATTTACATAATTTGTTCTAGGAAATTGTGGTGGTGCTGGCAAACGGAGGGGATCTATATGGTATAAATGATGCGGTTTGGTGGGGGAGATGTGCCCAACTTATATACTGTACATGGTAGGAAATTGTAGGGTTTACATGTCCTTTAAAGGTTTCCTTGTCCTTCTTTAAGTATCAACTTTGAATGTGAGTTGTATAGAACTGAAGGTCACTAAGACTGAAAACATGTTTGATATCACTATATACGAAAGAAGATAATGTAATAAAAGAAATCCATTAAGCTCTAAATTGAGCTCTACTGTGTGTTTTGCCTCTTTTTCCTACACTTTCCAAATCCATCAACCATAAAATAACTTATTCCCCTTATATAGAATCAAATCTGTAGGGACATTGCCTGTTGTTTCTCTTTGATTATTGCAAGTGTCCATCTGATAATTTCATTAGTTTGTCAAAGAATATTATTTCCTTTCCCTTTTGCAACTTCTCTTTATGATTTCCATTAGCTCCTGTGAGAAAAGTGAATCTTCTTCCGACAGAACATTTAAGAGCATTGCAAACTGTATGGGTCAGGCATTCAGCATTCATTGCTCTCAAAGTAGTGACACATTGTTGGTGAATAGTTTTCATAGCATTTTAATTAAAAAGATGGGAAATTGTTAAACTTCGACAATGGGCTGATTTTAGTGCAATAATCTTCATCAAGAACTTCAATCAGGCAAATTAAATATTTGAAGCACATGTGTCATTATAAACTAAAATTTAAAGCAAGAACACGCTGCAGGAATTTAGAAAACATTCTAAGCAGCCCATTGAACTCCTTACTGAGATTGCACAAACAGAACATACCCCTCCCCACAATAATTTAGGGTTTTTTTTCTGGGTTTAACTAGATTTCCCAATTATATCAGTCCCTAAATTTCCCAAAAGTGTACAGGCAGTCCCCGGGTTACGTACGAGAGGGTCTGTAGGTTTGTTCTTAAGTTGAATTTGTATGTAAGTTGAAACATATACATTTACTTATTAAATGTAACAAGACAGATGTTTGTGTTAACATAGTATTTATTTTTACTTTTCTGTGCATATGTATTTTTACTTTCTGTGCTCTGCAGTAGACAACACACACCAGAGGGGATTGTGGCAGGTGGTTTATTAAAGCTAAATGTTAATAAAAGTCAAGCAAACCACAGTACATTACAGGTATAGGACCTCTTATCCAGAATGCTCGGGACCTGGGGTTTTCTGGATAATGGATCTTTCCGTAATTTGGGTCTTCATGCATTATGTCGACTAGAAATTAATTTAAACATTAAATAAACCCAATAGGCTGGTTTTTCTTCGAATAAGGATTAATTATATGTTAGTTGGGATCAAGTACAAGCTACTGTTTTATTGCTACAGAGGAAAAGGAAATCATTTTTAAAAATGTGGATTATTTGGGTAAAATGGAGTCTATGGGAGCCATTCTGTAATTCGGGAGCTTTCTGCATATCAGGTTTCCGGATAAGGGATCCTATACCTGTACTGTAATAGCCTCTGTTTGTAAGTATGAGTTGTATGTAAGTTGGGTGTGTGTAACTCAAGGACTCCCTGTATTTGGTTTGTTTTCGGGAAGAGTAGGCAGAGTAGTAGAGAGGGGAAGAATTGTGCTTCTTTTGTATTCCACAGAGTATCCACTTTGAATTACTCTGATCATCTTCGCATCTGTTGATCATCTATTTATACAGTTGGTTCTTGAAATACAAACGAGCATATGTAGTTTTCAGGTTAAATATGATAGGAGGCTACTTATTCTCACAAGCCATTTATGAGTCTATCTCATTGAATGTGAATAAAACAAATAAACCCTGAAAACAAATAAATGCACAGAACACCCTTTTCTGTTCTTTTAGAAGAGAACTCTTACATGTATTTGTTTTCATCATTACCCAATGTAAGGGTGCGCCAGTTGATACCCTAGTGCAAATTCGCCAGTGGGACGTTCGCCAATTTACTAACGGGTGCTGGCGTAAATTCGCTAGTGTATTGGACCTACTCTAGCACCCTTACGCCAGGTGAAGTTGCGCTATGGCGAAGGGATGTAACTACACTAATTCACTAACTTGCGCATTTTTACTGAACGTTACCTCTTGCGCCAGATTTGCCTTCGCCACCTCAGACCAGGCGAAGTGCAATAGAGTAGATTGGGCTTGCTTCAAAAAAAGTTGACATTTTTTCTAAGTCCCAAAAGACGCTGTCTTTTACTTTTTTAAGGGTGATAGGCTGAAAAAGATCGTACATTTTTTTGGGGGTACCCTCCTTCCCCCCTAAATTTCCTAACATATGGCACCTAAACTATACAGTGGGCACATGTGTAGGGCAAAATAACAACTCTATTTTATTTTATGAAGCTTTCCCGGGCTTGTGTAGTGTAATGTATTTGCTGCTACATATATGTCCATTGTACTTTAACTTGGCGCCATATGCAAATTAGCCATTGCTAGCGTAACTTCGCTTGACGAATTAACGGTAGCACAACTTCACTACCTTTCGCCTCCCTGAGCGCAACTTCGGATTTTAGTGAATTAGCGGCTCCCTGGCGAAGTGTGGTGAAGCCAACTCTGGTGCAACTTCGAAGGTATGTAAATTTGCCCCACTGTATTTTATATACCAATAATTATGCTGGAATGTTTTAGACTCTTTTAGACAGTCTTCCACAGCTTTTTTATATGTTATTTAGTACTAGCTTTTCAAAAAGTTGATAATAGCCATTTTTGTTCTAGTTATAATTTGTTATATTCTGGCAAAAATATATTTTGGTGTACTGGATTTAAGGAACAGTATTTATATCCTTGATTTTCTACTAGGCAATAATTTCACTTGCTATTTTTAATTTAGTTTTTTGTCTTCAAGTGATAATAGATTTTTCCTAGATGTTATATGTTTTAATAAGTCACTTTTTTGACATTACTGTCCATATAAGCCATCTTCACTTTATGTCTAATATGGTTATCTGTCTTCCTCCAAGCTCAGGATGATGGGTGGCAGTTTTAAACAATCACTGTGTCCCAGACCTTAAGTCATCGCATATAAGTAATGAGGTTGCCATGGCAACTGCATTCAATAGGCTGCAGTACAGAACTCAAGAAATTACATAATACATATATTTTGATCTACTGTAGAACCGGAACTTATCATAACATATGCTTACCTTGCATAACATACTGTATTGCAGTATGCAGTATCTCCATATAATCATTTTGAAACATCACCAAACCTTGTCCTAGGAGTTCTCTGTAATGTTGTAAATTGTGTTTTAGAATAAAAAGAAAATGTCTGTACCACTCTCTCTCTCTCTGTCTGTCTCTAGTGAGAGTGCTGTTAGCATTTTTTTTCTTACAAAACAAAATGCATAGTGACATTTTAATACAGCAATCTGGAGATCTTTTCTGTGTTCTTTCAAATATTTTTTCCCAGCAAAACAAAATACATGGCAAAATTATCGCAGATTCACGAATACTTGCCACTTGCGGAAAAAAAAAAACACTCATTTACTAGCACCAATACCTTAACGTTAAACGTTAAGCTTGTTTAATGACAGAGACCAAACAAAAAGGAAAGTGGGGACATACATACTATCATATTAATTAAAACCAATAAAAGTCACTGAACTGTGGCAATAACAGACTAATAAAATGATGATTGACCATTGACATAGAATTTTAAGATTTTTCTAATACAGGTATGGGACCTGTTATCCAGAATTCTGGGGACCTGTGGTTTTCTAGAATGTTCATTGTATATCTCTCGTTTGGAGTTGGAGTAATAACTGACCTCTAGGACAAATCTGACCTGTTTAGCTTCGCTGACAATTCCCAAAAAGGGCTAAAAATTTGCCAATGCATTGACGTCTATATATTAGACTCTATGGGCATATTTTCCACAATGAAATGTGAAGAAATATTTCACTCATTCCTACTGACCTCAGTGTAAGATGCAATGGGAGACTGACAAAATCTCTTACCTCTGAGTGTATTGGCCAGTGGTAGCCCCTCCTTACATGTGAAGTGTTGTTATGTAGCAGCATGTGCCATGTCGTCGGGCCATGCATGATATGAAGTTAGTCCATGTTTTGATGAAATTTTATCACTTTTCAATGCCCTTTTGTCCAACCTTTTATATCCCTTTCCCTGAATATTACACTGGACCATTCACAGTAACTTCACAAGCATTCACCTCTCTGGATAGTTACATTGCACCATTGTGTTTGGATTGTTGGAAGAGTTTATATACCGATGACTTCCCGTACCAGGTAGTTGAACTGAAGAAGCTGCTTGGACGAGTAGTGAAATGTCTTCAATGATTATTCAGCAAGTCCAGTTGTTATAGATTTACCATGATCTGGATGAATGAAAACCTTTACAGCCATATGTAATTAGGATGCAAAATAGGCGCTGGCAATTTAAGAACACAGAGGCCCAATAAATAGTGACTGTCTATGGCATCTTACAGCAGTCCATCTAGCATTTGCTAGAATCTACAGATTGCCAGTCCAGGCCTGCTGTCACAGGGAACCTAGTGACTTTAGAGATAAGAGCTGATAAGCGAAGTGCAGGCAAGGCGGATGCAAAGCTAAAGGCAAAGGAAAAAAAGAGAAAAATGCACAAGAACTATGGGGAAGTATACTATTCAAGGAATGGAATATCTGTACATTCTGACAATGCATGGGGGCAAAGGCAAATTGAGACTGGCACACTGAGAGGTAGGAGAGCATGCTGGTTTTACAGTGCACCTTACAAACAGCCATACAAGTTATTCAACCCACAAGTATCTTTGTGTATGTACAAGTACCAGTGTACTGTATATTGTGTTATGGATATTATATATTTTTAAAACATAATTTGTTGAAATATTGCAATCTTTACCTTTTTATTCTCAAAGGCACATTTAACAGGAAAATGATTGCATGGACATAATGTGCAATTTTTAACAATTTGCTTCAATAGTGCTCAAGCTTCAGTATTTCAATTAGCTGATTAAAATAATGTAAATCATTATAACGAGCTGACTTCCCAGAAATGCTTCACTTCCCGCAAACATTATTGCCCTTCTCCATGTACTTCACAGACATAACTTGAGCTTCTGCCTTCCCTAAATAGCAGTGTCTGCTTTGTTTTACTAAAGCTTCTTTAACTGGGAAGGGGATTATGGAAGGTGAGATGTATTTAGCATTAAAAATCATTTGCTAATTTAAAAAAAAAGAAAGATACTGTTATCTACACAATATTCACAATGTTAGTCGAATATTTAGAAATCATTTGCTAATTTAAAAAAAATGAGATACTGTTATGTACACAATATTCACAATGTTAGTCAAATATTTAAGAATTTGTTTGTTTTACATTAGCCATAGTAATGGAATTGTTATACTGAGGGAAGTTATTAATAGACAGCTATAGTAGTAGACTTTATACAAAACACTCATACAAACAATGATGCATCCATCAGTTTAAATTCATTTTGGGAGATTTGAGTGCTTACATTTTTAGCTGTAAAAATGTAAAATCTGAAAATTTGCTAATAAATTGCTATTTTTTCTGAGTTCAATATTTTTGTGAAAATATGCAGTATTGAGGTAAACATTGGAGGAGTCAGACAATTCACACACTAGTAAATACGCCCTAAAAAATTACAGAATTAACTGTCTAATAAAACTAACTTTAACTGTCGTAAAATAAAGATGTATATAATTGATGTAAAAAGCTACAGAAGTCCTTTAATAAAGGACTTTGTTAGTTATTCCCCTTTCAACTTTAAGGTATATTTTTCTTTTTTTACCTTCTTGAAACCATAAAAATAGTTCGATTTTTATATTATACAGAGGGAGATATTACTTGCAGGTGAACTTAAAATTTGGCAGAGAAGGAAATCTGTAAAGCCTTTACTTTCATGAAAATATTGCATTTATATTGCTTTGTGGCTTCATCCAAATTTTGCGATATGGACCACTAGCTTATATAACTCAATTCACATGAGCATTGTGTTGAAGATTCACAGATAGATGATACTGTTCTCTACAATAGTAAAGTAGTGAAACTTCATTTTATCAAAGGAAGGTCAAACTATGAGAGAGGCAAAAATACAAAATGCAGAATATCATCTTGAGAAAAGTCATAAAAAGTGTTGAAAAAAGGTTTTGAAATATCCTATTCCATCAAAACAGAATCACAAAATATAAGACATAATGCCTTTGCTTAGTAGAAAACTACAAATTATTCAGCTACTGTCATATCAAGATATACACCACTCTAGTTTTACTTTTTTGTCATCTATGCCATAATGTATTATTGACTATACTCAGTTTAAGAAAATAACAAAGCTTATAGTATTTTTGTTTATCATACGCTCATAGAAAAACAAAATACTTGTGCCTTGAAACTTTCACTGTTGCAGCAAATTTTCTTTAATTAACTGTCCCTCAAACTCTTGAAAACTAACCTCAACCTACTTCAATCTTGGAGCACTAGCTTCTTTTATCCTGTCTAAGCCAGTATCTAGCAAGAGCTGGGTGTTTCAGTTGGTCTTTTATCTCTGTTCTGAACATCTATTAATCTGTTGTAAGATGCAGTGTCCAAATCCTTGCCACAAAGTGCCACTTTACAGCCAAACTGTCCATGCTAAATAGATGATATACACCCCACCACCATCCTAGATGAAAATATTTTTTGAGGATGACCCTCAAGAAAAGTGAATTTTACAATGGTGTCTTGAAAGTCATTTGTTAAAGCTAGTCTAGACCAATACTGAAATGTATGTATAAATCACGCATAGCCTCCTCATTTTTATGTTGGATGCAAAAAAAAAAAGTGGGGTCTACTCGATAGGTAGTTACATCACTGGTTGGGATCAAGTACAAGATACCCTTTTATTTTTACAGAGGAAAAGGAAATATTTTTCAAAATGTGAATTTTTAAAATTGAGTCTATATGAGATGGATCTTTCTGTATAACAGGTTCTTATTTGAAAAGCAATAATTTACTACTCAAATAGTCGACAAATGGTCAACCCTCCTTGTATCCATGGGGCCTAAAAAACCTTAAAGGAGTGACTTAATCTGGTATGTATGGTTTAATCTACTACCCCCAAAACACAACTCAATGATTTAAGAATCTTAAACATATTACTGGTGACCTAAAATTAGTAATAATGAACACAACTCTGAAACCCCTATGTTTCCAGTTTTCTAATATAAAATTCTTAGACCTAAATTAGCTGTTTCTGTAGCCACCCAATGTGAAAAGAATTAGCTGTTAACTTTACATTTGGATTTTTTTAAAGATTATTTAAGACATTAGAAATAGGAAAGAAGTAACTAAGAGTAATTAAATAATTAAAAGTAAACACCTTTTTAAAAAATCTAGTTAGAGGATTAATCTACCTGCATGAAAAAGGATGTAACTTCATTAAGTCTCATATAGTAACTAGCAAATCCTTGATGACGTTGATGAGCCCTCTAGTTCATGAAGCATCAGCCAGTAATCTTTAACTTTTAACTTATTTTTCTTTTTTTATGTCAATTCATACCCTATCTGAAAATAACTTTGAAAAACATTTTGTATTATCAGCCACCAATTCCCTGATTTGCAATGCTACGTTGAACTGCAATACATGATACCTTAAATCAGAGATCCCCAACCTTTTTGACCCGTGAGCAACATTCAGAAGTAAAAGGAGTTGGAGAGCAACACAAGCATGAAAAATGTTCTTGGGGTGCCAAATAGATGCTGTGATCGGCCATTTGGTAGCCCCTATGTGGATTGTCAACCTACATTGAGACTCTGTTTGGCAGTGCATCTGGTTTTATACAACCAAAACTTGCCTCCAAGCCTGGAATTCAAAAATAAGCTCCTGCTTTGAGGCCACTTCGAGCAACATCTAAGGCATTGGGGAGCAACATGTTTCTCACGAGCTACTGGTTGGGGATCCCTGCCTTAAATAACACTTCGCACAGCAAACTCTATGCAGTGATGTGAACAGTAATCTTAATAACTTCAAAAATCGGTCCTTTTCGTCTGTTTTGACAAAGCATCTTTTACAGCCTTTAGTTATTTGCTTAAAGGAGAAAAATCCCTCCCCCTAGCCTGTGTTGCCCCTCCTCCACCCTGGCCTACCTGTCCCCCCGGGCAAATGCCCCTAACTTGTTACTCACCTCTCAGCCCAGGTCCTGTCCACGGAGCTCACAGGCGCCATCTTCTCCCAAGCGGTCTTCTTCCTGCTTTAACCGGAGTTTTTGGCGCATGCGCAGTAGGAGCATTTACCGGTACGGATCTACTGGGCATGCGCCGAATGTCACGAAGTGAAATCGGAAAACTTTGTGACATTCGGCGCATGCACAGTAGATCCGTACCCGGTAAATGCTCCTACTGCGCATGCTCCAAAAACGCCGGTCAAAGCAGGAAGAAGACCGCTTGGGAGAAGAATGACGCCTTTGAGCTCCTTGGACAGGACCTGCGCAGAGAGGTGAGTAACAAGTTAGGGGCATTTGCCCGGCGAGACAGGTAGGCCAGGGGGGAGGAGGGGGGGGCAACACAGGGGAGGGTTTTTGCACCCAGGGAATTTCCTTCTCCTTTAACAGAAAAACAGCTGTTTAAAAGTTTTTCACCTGCTATTCTGAAGAAAAGGGAAACTCCTGCTATGACCCTAGCTTAGGATAGATTTTCTTGCTATAAGCAGAACACAAAGCTTACATCCTCATGTTCAAGCAGCCAAAAGTACAGATCAACAATATAATTATTGAGCCAAAAACTTGTGCTACTTAGCTTGTAACACTACAAGAGTTAATAAAGAATATTTCAGCTAACTAATATAAGGTTCCATTACTGCTCTTTGAAGTCTCCACCAACCTGGATAGCCTCTGTTGCCAAAGTGCAAAACCTCTAAAACAACTGCAATTGTTTTACCCAGACTTTACTGACTTCAATTATTTCAATATATTTTGAAGATAAATAGTTAACAGACAAATTAACACTTGAATTATCACAACTGAATACCCAACAATTTCAAATTTAAAATAAAATCCCAAAACATTTACAAAAACAATTGTAAATACAAAACATCTATAAACTTTCCCTGGCGTACCATCAGACACCTGAACAAAAATGAATTCCTTACTTTCAAATACAAATTTGCTTCTTGTAACACTTTTTTGGTGACAGAACAGAGACTTACCAATTGTCAGTATGGGCAAATGACTAGAGAAAATTCTACCAATTGTGAATGCCAGCAACTTCTTTAGAGTCTTTTTTCAGAGTTCTTGGACAGAAATGAGAAAGTTTGTCAGAATCAGCAGCTACTCAAAGAAAATCTGAATTACAGGAAGAACTGTGTTTTGTTATCAAAGAGGACAGTGTAATTACAAACATACCCAAATCCATACAACAAAACAAACTACATGTACAAACCAACAGGACATATAGACAAGTGATTTTATTGACAAATTCATGTCAGAATGATACTTTAAAGTAGTAGAGTGTTGTACCATGTTAGTCATAGATCAAAACCAGAAAAGTATCACCTACTGTATAGGTTATGAGTGGGTAAAGTAAGAACAAGATGGAGTATGTTCCAAGTAATAATCATAAAACTTACCCTGAGATGAAAACTTAAAGAACAAAAGCCAATAGTTATCTGATACTATTCTGTATGGTAATTTGTTAGCACAATTAGACATTAGAGAATTTGGTAAACTAGCATATGAAACTGAACTGTTTTCTCTTTTGTGTTATAATGAAAGTGCCTATTATATTTTGCCACACATTATTTACTGCAAAACATTGTGTGCTGCTAAATAAATATAGTTTATTGCCCTGCCCTGTTTTTGTGGCCCAGGTTCCTTTGTCCTAAGTACATATCTTGCAGTGAACCCAGATACTGTGGGAACTGGGTGTACCAACAAGATATTCAAGGGAGGTTGTTACTTGCTATGGCCAATGGCACACATGGCTATTTTGGAAGAGCACTACATTATTACAGGTGAATGATAGAGAATTGTACATTCATATATAGCTTACCTCCTGAATAGTGATGGGCGAATTTGCGCCGTTTTGCTTCGCCGAAAAATTCATGAATTTTGCGAAACGGCGAAAAATTCGCAAAATCTCGTTTTTGACGCCAGTGCCCGTTTTTTCGACGCCGGCGCCCGTTTTTTTGGGAAAAATTTTTTTGACGCCGGCGAATTTTTGCCGCAAATTTTTGTCCGAATTTTTGCTGGCGTTTCGCGAATTTATTCGCTGGCGGCGAATCGCGCAAATTCGCCGCAAATTCGCGCCTGCCGAATAAATTCGCCCATCACTACTCCTGAAACTCGTAATCTTTTATAAACCCAAATGCATCACACCACTGTAGATTGCCCAACTTAGGGGCAGGTTCACTAAAGGGTGAAGTGGCACTAGAGCCATTTCGCCAGTAATCCTATCCACAGGGACATTGCCAATTTACTAACATGTGTAGGCGACAATTCACTAGTGAACGGGACTTTCACTAGCGTTCGTTCGTTTTCTCTGAAAATTCACCAAGATGCAAATTTTACTGAATGTTACATCTTTTGTCAGAATTTCCTTTGCCACCTCAAACCGGGGAAATTTCTAAAATAAAGCTACATCTTGCTCAATCTTATGTCAGTTACATCATATCCTGTCTGCCGGAAATGCATTAAAGTTGTAAAAATGCTGGTGACTTGTCCTTTTTTTAAACAGGATTGCCTGCAAAAGTCAAAACATTTGTTTTAGTGTGGGCTCATGTGTAGGGTATTAGAGGATCTCTTTTGTCTTTATTCAGGTTCCTTGGACATTTGTAATAAAAAGTGGTCACTTCATGCATTTGCACCAACATCTTTAATAAAGATGTCCATACTACTTTAATGTACTCGCCCTATTCAAACCTAATCGTGAGTGGATTAATGAAGTTTCGCTAGGCAGAATCGATCGATTCGAGCATTTGCACTGCCGCAGTAACGCTAGCGAGAAGTTGCCAGCATTCAGCACCCAGAACGCAACTTCGCATTTTAGTGAATTAACAAAGTGGTAACTAATTTTCGCCTGGTGAAGTGGCGCGAAGTGTAACAAAGCGGCCACTGTGAAAATTAGCCTTTGAGTGAATTTGCCCCTTAGACGCTTTCTGCAGTGTTTTTAATAGCCTTAGGGGCAGATTTATCAAAATCAAAGTGAAAATTCGAATTTACATTTTTTTAATTTCAATCTAATTTTGTGTACTTCGACTTGAGAATAGTCCAAAGCCAATTTGAATTTGAAAAAAAAAATTGAAATTTCAAAATTTATCATCTACTGTCTTAACTTTGACCATTAAACCACCAATTACTTTATCAACCTGTTTAAAACCAGAACCCTCAATTTGAAGAAGGTAAAAACCCTCCTTCTAGAGCTTTTTATCAGTAAGGCCTAACCCTTGTTTGAGTATTTATTTAAAATGTAGCTTTTTGGAAGGTTTACTAAGCTCAATATTTATAAGAATCAACTCTTAATACCAGGTTGTGACAAGGCGTTATTGTTGATCTTACAAAATTACTTAAATATTTTGTGTCCATGAGAGTATTTTCATTAAATACCTAGCATTTTTTTCCTTCTAGCCCTGGCTAATATATACTGTAAGCTTCTGTGGGACACCCCCAGACTTACCCAATCTTTCATACTCATCTGAAACATTTATGTTCTGCCAGGTTCTGGGAATGTTTCATCATAGTTCATCTATTTTTTTTTTTATTTTTTTTTTTAGATTCCTCACAATGAAACATACCATACCTCTGAAATTCTTATAAACCTCTAGAATAATAGACCTCTCTGAAACAGTTCACCTAATTGGCAAAATGCGTATTGCTTGCAACCAATTATTGAACAACCTAGGGATATGCCTCCTTTTATCTTCCTTGTGTTTATCAGTCTGCTTATCATTATTCTTAGCCAGAAGTTCTTTTGACATTTGCAGTAAGGAAAATAAATCACGCCAAATTTTTCCCTTAACACTGGTTGATAAATTAAAGCCCAAGGGGGAAACAACACAACTCCCTACTGTTCCTAGAGACACATTTCTGCAGCATTAAATATCTCATTAGGCAATTCTTCACCCACCTGCCCTTAATTTCCCTTTATCCAAACATCTCTTACATCTTATATATTTTGATCAATCTTGTGACCTTTAACCTCAGTGGTCTCATCACTTAATGTAGTCTCTGACAGTAACAGAGCGCTTGAATCTGAAAAATTCACTCATCCACCCATTCATGCCTAGGCCATAATTTGTGGTTATATCATGTTTTATAGCAAACTGGCATCTAAAAACAGAACTTTGGTTAACCATTTAAACTTAGCAAGGCTCTAATTAAAGGTTTACATTATCAGGAGCTCATATCATTTATTAAAAGTTGAACAATAAACATTTTCTCTGTTGTGTTGTAAATTGAAGTAGTATTCTATATCTGTTTTGTTACTGTAATTGTTCATTGGGTGGCATATACTGTAGGTGACAGTAATGCAAGCGGACAGCAGAGCAAACACGAAAGCAGTTATTCAAGCACAATACAAAACTCTGCCTTCAGCAAACGGCATTAGATCACTTGCTTCTAAAGGGAAGAGCTAAAGACCTAGCCTGCAAATGATCCAACAAAAGTGACATGACAGCAGAACCTTGCCTGGGGGAGAATAAGAAAAGCTGTCCTCTTCGTTTGGCTTTAGCTATGAATTTTTTTCCACTGCAGAACACAATGAAGGGGTCACTAGTCCACATTTCATTTGCTCTCCTGAACAGTTCCTTCTATGATATGTACCAGTTTAACATGCTAACAGGCTCATTAGACTTCTGTTTCCTTTTGAAATCGTATTTTCTGTTGCTACTGCATTTACTCTTACATTGCAAGGCTCCATGCGGAAATAAATAGATGCATTGAAGCATGTTATTCTGACTGGTGGAGCATAGTTAATGAAGTAACATTGATGCCGGCTAATTAAACTGAACTAACTTACAAACATTAACAATTATGTTGATAGGATTAGCTATGTCTTCAAAAGACTAAATTTTATGAAACTGTCAGTTGTAAAGAGTCAGCGCTATACACTATAGCACCACACTGAGTCTGACCTTTAGTAGCTTTTTGAACATTCTGTATTTCTGTCAAACCTCCGCCCCCATACACACACACTCACATTTCTAATATAAAAATCTTACAGATAAAATGGTCCCCAGGTTGGAGAAAAGTCTAATTGCATATAAACACCCTATCTAGTTTAAAAACTTTTTCTGGCATCCTATTCTTTGTTTTATAGCTACTAAATGACCCAAAGGACAAGTAATGACAAGATTTCATTACCATCCAAGTGCTCCTAAAAAATATTTTTGAATCTACATTTTATACTTTATCGTAGTGCTATTCCTCCTATGTTTAAATATATTCCTCTTCTGTACATAATAACCCACCCATTTACATAGACTCATTTCATTAGTTTGTTAACTGAATAAAAGCTTCATGGCCCCAACTATAGCCCTTTATTCAATATTTTGGTATAAGAAGTCTTGAGTAGGAGCTTGGACATGTGTATTCCTATAGCAAGGCCAATAATTAATGTTACTATACAAGGCTGATTACTTTAGTTCACATTATATAGACATGCAGAAAGCATTGCAATTAGCATCAGAATGTAATAATAAGCTCTGTAGCATCAACTTATGTGACAGGCAACATAATTTTTGGCTTGATGATTTGTGATGACCCATTAGCTGCTTAGAGCCCACTGAGCATGTGCAGTGTCACTAACAAGAGTGACAAACAAGCTGTCACCACTAACACACTCAAAGATGGTGCTCTCAAGTGTCAACATGGAAGACCTGAATCTTTAATGTTATTGAGATGCTAAACCTTTAGGCTGGTGCGGTGTGTTCTATCCAAACTATCCAGATTTGTTTTTAATGTTTAATCCTTCTTTAGAAGTTTCCTACTTACAGTATAATTGCAATTGTTTGTTTTCCAGTTTTTGCCACAAAGAGGGCACTCTACAAATATGGACTGCATGGTGCCCCATGGAACTATTCTCCACCAAACTCTGGATTTTGATGAGTTCATTCCACCAATTCCACCTCCGCCATATTACCCTCCTGAGTACACCTGTACACCAGTTTTGGAGGTACAAAGGTAAGTAAGCCATTTGATGATTTTCATTAAAATTGGATTAAAATAACTTTAGAGTTCTTTATCTGTTACCTAGAGAAATATATTACCTATTTATTTTCAGAATACTGTAGCTTTGTGTGTATTAAATATATATATAGTTTTACACTTCTTAATCGAATGAATTCTACTATAGTTTCAGCTCTATTTAGATTTGTAAAATGGGATAACCAAAAGTGCTTTCATCTTCGCAAATATAATTTCAGAATTAATTTTGTAAGGTAACAGTTGGAAACAATTACTGCATGAATCAATGTATAAAAAACAACAAACTTGCAAATATTAATGCACAGTTACATTTTATTTCTGTAAAATGTGAACAAAGTAATTGTGGCATCTGCAAAAGTTTGGAAGCCCTACCAATTCTACAGGAACTATTTTTGACCCTTATTACCTCATTAGACTTTAATAGCCATTAGGAGCTGTTACCTGTTGCCAGTTGCAGAGTAGAGATGGGTGAATTTGTCCCATTTGACTTCGCCTAGAAATTTGTGAATTTCCAGTGAAATGGTACAAAAAAATTGCAAAACGCGAATTTTGATGTCTGCATTAATTCTGCTGCTCGCGTCAATTTTGATGCCACTGTTAAAGTCAATGGGCGTCCAAATAATGTTGGCTCGGTACGGTTTGGATATAAGCAACTTTTCTGATGAGCATCCAAAGTTTTATTTGGAAATTATTTTGGAAGTTTTGCGAATTCGCACCTGCGATTTTTATTTTCACATATCACTATTGCAGAGTTTAATAAAATCTCTGACACCCCGATTTTTTAAGCTATCATTTATCATTTATATGGAGGAATGTAATAAAAGTCGCAAAGAGCAAAACAATTAGCACAAATTAGAATAAAAAGTCTTGTTTCTCAATGTAATAATCTTCCTTAAACTGTTATTACATTGCAAATTTTAATTGCGCATTGCAAATTTTAATAGCGCATTGCCCACTTTTAAGAAGTGCTTGAAGGTGTCGTAATCTTTTGGAGCAAAGGTAACAACCTTTTCAATAAGAAGTTTTATTACATTCACTGTGCACTGGCGCTAACTATAAAATTCGCAAACCTTCTTCCACTGTCGGAAGTGGTCGCTAAACAATTTCCAGGTTCGTAAATCTATATTAAATTCACACAAAGGAGAATAAGCTATAAAAAGATTCCAGAACACTCCCAGCTTGCCTGGAATGGAAATGTGGAAGTGAAGGCAAGATCTAAAAGACCAAGAAAGGCAAACCCTCATATCACTGCAAAAAATAATAAAACATAAAAAATAATAAATAATAGAATATGTGATTTGGTAAAGGGTGCTCATAATTTTGCTTTCAACTGCATAGAGCACTGTTTGTTTCATGGCAAGACTGTGAAAAAATATTCCATTGCAATGCTTTAGATATTCCAGCCTGAAGAAAACATTGGTCTGATTTATTGTATTCTCAAATGTGCTCATTATATTAAGTAGATTTACTGCATGTAACAGGATACATTTTTGTCTCCTCAGAGGACTTCATCTGGATTTCCCCCATTCTCCCTTCAGTGCATTATATGATGTTTCCATAAACAGTCCTGGCATTCTATATCCATCTGAGCTCCCGCCTCCATATGAAGCTGTCATTGGGCAAACCCCTGCTAGCCAGGTAGGAAGTTAAAATTACTATACCCCCAACACATGTTTTTTTGTATATTTCACATTCCAAGGTAAAGGTAAGGCTAAATATACAAGTTGAGTTGCAAAGAGTGTTAAATCAAAGGAAACCCTGAAACAAGAAGATAGTTACTGTATATATTCCTAACAATGCAGTAGGCAAATGAATAGGGAACATTCTACAAAAGGGATAGCAGAACAAAACGGTAAAGAATAACTTTGAACTTCAACTGCCAATGAAAATAACATTGAATGGGATTACAGGTCTCATATCTGATTATTTATATCTTGTTTTGTATATTCAATTAAAGAAAACTGAACTACTGTACCTGTAGTAATCAGAAGAAAATTGAACTGATAATAGGGTAAACACACAAACTTTAAGATCTACACTACGAAATATCAGCTTTCAGGTAGCTCTACATAGTAGGGTTCTCGCTTTTTTTTAGTTTTTAATGCTTTCATTTTTATAAAATAACATACCTTTATTGGTGCTGATAAAAAGCAAAGTTTGTATTCAAGGATAATAATAGTTAAAAGCAACCATACTTTTACATCTGGATTTATACTGACATTTTTAAAGAAGACTTTTGTAAAAGTTATTTAGATGTGATCAATTTCTCAGCTTCAAAGCATTTATTTTCTTAAAAACTCAATTATTTAAACTGCCCTCATTACACATGGAAGCCAAATACTTGGCAACAGGGGAAGATAAATTCAAAACTAATACTTAATATGTTTGCTGGAGAGTTGTGCATCTCAACTCATACAGCCATAATTGTTGTTTGATACAAGTTGGTGAGATTTCCATTTGTTTTACCGTTATACTAATTGCATTTTTAAATGGATATAATATAAATGATTACTTCACCTTACTTCAAGCTTGCATTATTTATACTCATAGGGATCCAGTTTGCCTACAATATACATTGTTCATCCAGACAGAATTTCCATTGTATATTGTGTAATGCTTAGAAAGTACATTTTGAGCTGCAAGCAAGATTTTAATTTGTATGACTAGTTTGCTTCAATGAATCTTGCTACTGGGAGTGAGAAAACTTTTTTGCAAAAACATTCACAGTTTAGCCAATGGCCAGACCATATGGTATGTTTCGCAAAACAAAAACAAAAAATTGCTTGTTGCACTAGAAAAATAACTTAACTCAGGTCAGAATATAAAAAGATACTTCTGTGCATAATAGCATTACCTGTACACAATGTGTGTTGAGCATTGGTTTCAATCTGAAAACTAAATCCTCCCCCGCCAGCAAGGGCTTTTAAGAGAGAGAGATTGCTAAAACCAACGCCCATATTTAAAAGTATAGGACCACCATTAGTATAAAGGGGTGGGTATGGGGTGCTATTAAAAACCACCCCTTGTATTCCACATCAACCAATGGGATTGGGACATCAACCAATAGGATGGGAGGTCTCCCGAGCCCATCTCCTGTCTATCTTAGTAGCTGCCCAGGAACCATGTTTGGAAGAGTCAAGGGTGCCTTTTTTTTGTTTAATGAACATTTAAAGAACAGCATAGTGGGAAGGAAGAGGTTATTTGAGGAATCTAGGATCTATTTGCATATAAAAGTATAAAATGACATTATATAAACCCTATGGTAACTTTTTTTGTGAGAGTGAATAATACACTTTGTGGTATGTGATTATTTATGACAAGAGGAAGCAGCTTTCTAGTAGTAAAATACAAATATGCGTGTATGTATGTTATATAGATTAGATAAGGCAGTTTATGCAAAAAAAAAAAACAGCACCAAAAAAGGAATATTTTAAATGAATTGTGTGTCTGTATATATATATAATTGAAAGGAAAGACTCCTTTTTGGAAAATATTTCTCTTTAATTACTTATACAACTTATTGCCTTCATATATCATTGTAGCACTATTTTTATAAAGGCAAAGGCATAAACTCTATGGGGAAATGTAATGAGAACAAATTTGTGCACAAATAAGAATTGACATGTCAAAATGTAATATTCTTTGTAAGGCTTTTATTGCATTGCTAACCCAAAGTAATTGTTTAGTGTAAAAATAAAAACTGGTTAAATAGTTAGGTTGTGCAATAATAAAACATGTTTCTAATATAGTTAGCCAAAAATGTAATGTATAAAGGCTGGAGTGACTGGATGTCTAACATAATAGCCAGAACACTACTTCCTGCTTTGCAGCTCTCTTGGTTTCCACTGATGAGTTATCAGGAAGTAACCAATCAGTGACTTGAGTTGAGGGGGGTGGCATATGGGTCACAACAGTTTACATTTGATTCTGAGCTGCTTGCTGAGGATCAATTGCAAAAAAAATGCAAACTCACTAAACAGTTATGTCCCATGTGGGCCCACTTAAAGTCTCTGACTAATTCAGAGTTAGAGAGCTGAAAAGCAGGAAGTAGTGTTCTGGCAATTATGTTAGACATCCAGTCACTCCAGCCTTTATACATTACATTTTTGGCCAACTAACTATATTAGAAACATTTTTTATTTTGCACAGCCTATCTATTTACCCAGTTTACACTGAACTGTTCCTTTAACTATTAACACTTGCTTGAAGGTGGCATAACATTTTTGAGCTTTTCCATTAAAGAAGTTTTATTACATACACTACACATTTTCGCAAACTATAACATTCGATATCGCTATCCTACTGTTGCATGAGGGGCAGAGGGTTCACAAAGACAAAATTGTTTGCAATTGCAAATATTTATTCTCATTGTGAACAATTTTTCCATTAGTGACCTACATTTCATTCCCCCATAAAGTAGAAGGTGTCGTTGCCAGCTTGTCAGTGAACCATGCAGTATAAAGACAACACTGACTAATAGATTAATTTTGCATATAATTAAATGTCTCTTAAACAGGAATGTGATTACAGATTACATGATTACAACAAAAGTTATGCAATGGGGATTTCTAGCTCTAGAATTGCATTATGGTGATTGACAGCAAGTTCCAAACGCATTACATGGTGGAGCAGCCCTCAAGGACATAATAACTAATGCAATCTGCAGGTTTAATAATAGAGTGTGCCAGCATCTCCTCTTGGGATTCAACTCACAACTACTGCATTTGGTCTTTGTAAGCGTCTAAAAATTTAGCCAAAAGTGTACACTATAATGATGCTGAGCCATGGAACCATATATCCAATGTATTTTTAGCCCTCTTTTCTTTTTTTTAAATATCCAAAAAGCATGTTGAAATGCAGATAAATAATATCATTTCAAGGATACCAATAATGTTTTCTGTGTAGGTACACACGATAGGCATTTGACTAAAGAATATTCAATGTTGTAAAATGCAACTATTTTCATTCTTCCATTATATATATATATATATATATATATATATATATATATATATATATATATATATATATATATATATATATATATATATATATATATATATATATATATATATATATATATATATATATATATATATATATAAAACAGGGCTTAAATCCATAAGCATTTTTACCTTTGGACAGAGCATATTTGTACTTAAAAATGACTGCATCTATTAAAGGGGAACTATTGCAAAAATAAACATTTTATATAAACTTCGACATACTGAAATAATAAACTTTGTAAATACAGCCAATTAAATATCCTCCATAATTTCTGATACAGGTATCGGACATGTTATCCAGATTGCTTGGAATCTGTTTTTTTCTGGATAAGGGATCTTTCCATAATTTGGCTCTTCTACTAGAAAATCAAGTAAACATTCAATAAAAACAACAGGCTGGTTTTGATTTCAATAAGGATAAATTATATCTTAGTTTGTATCAAGTACAATTATGGAGTCTATGGGAAATGGCCATTCCATAATTCAGAGCTTTCTGGATAATGGATCCCATACCTGTATTATTAAGTTTATGTTCACTATGCCTCTCTCAGCATCTCTTTGTCTTCATTCTGTCTTCATGCAGCAGTTGGGTGTCAGATAGTCATTGACAGTTAGATCCAATATATCATAGTAGATTACAAACAAAATCTAAGAAAATAACTGCCTTTTGCACACATTCTGCATGTAGAGAGACGTGATGTCTTGTGATTTTTTATAGAGTGAGCTCTAATACATTGTCTAGGCAAAACATTATGAGCTACTGTAAATGTTTAGTGTTTCCATCTTATTGTCTTGAAATGCAGTTCTTTAATGCACCTCACTAAACACGTTCTAGACTCAGAGAAAGACATAATAAAGGCAATGAATGCTTATATTATGCTTATATTATACAGTATCAGTGCTGCAAAATATGTTGGCGCTATATAAAGACATGTTAAAATAATATTAATAATAATAATAATAATAATCTGTGTGCATCCTGTATGGTGTACATGAAAAATTATTGGAAATATTAAGAAAAAATAATTTAAAAAAAGTGTTCCTAGACTCTTTCCTAGTTTTGGCCATGATCTTCTGCTTTCATCCTCCCTTATAACCTTTCCGATTCTAGCCTTTTAGCCCTCTCACCTTAATAGGAATTGTTTCTCTTCTTTGCTGCTTTCCAAGTCTCACACCCCAGAAGCCATTTTTAATCACTGCTATCATGTTTTCTTTACTGTCTAAATGCTCTGATTTTTCTCTCTGTATTCTTGCCTTGATTATGCCTTGAAGGCGTAAGGCCCCAGAGGTCAGGGCATGGCCAATGGACATGGCCAGGTGTATATTTGGATGTATGTATAACTTTATTTGTAAAGTGCAGTTAAGGAGCCGCAGTGCTGTGCAGTGCATACAAGTACAAAGTATAAAAGTATACATGGGGAAGACAAATCAGATAATAAATATACACAGAAATCATATCAGGACAAAGAGCCAACCTTATGAAGTGTAGAAGCCAACCTTGAAAAGTCCCACAACCATGTATACCACAGACTTAGGATACACGTCACTTGGGTTGCCCACTGGACAAACATAGCTTTATAAAGTGTAATCCTTTATATTGTGACATTAGGACCATATCTTTCTTAAACTAATTTACAATACCCATTAACATATGGTAGGCACTTCTTTAGTGCAATTTGTTATTCAAGTAAGGTAATAAACAACAGTCATTGGTTATCAGCCAGCCTGTTTTAGTTTACGTTAGCTATAAAGCCTTGTACCTCAGAGCAGTGTCCTTTTGATTACAATTCCTTGGATAGCTTCTTCAAAGTTTAGAATTAAATCTTCAAAGGCTTACTTTGTAAGTTTAAAGTTGTTTGCTAAAATACTTTATGTATGTATGTTATTGAAATGTCTTATTACAAATTTCTATCGGTAGTTCCTCAGCTAATGCTTAATATTCTCCTTTGTTGTTTGACCCGGTGCCTCTTTTCCGCTTTCCTTGCAGCTTTTTCTCTTCTTGTGTATTCTCTGACAACTTATTTTACTTTTCTCAATTGTCCTCCTCGTGTTTCCTCCATTCATTTCTCCATGATACTCTCTGATTGCTTGCCATAATACCTACCTGACCTGTTCTATTTTTTCCTTTTTAATTCCTCCTTCCAATTTCTCAACTCCATATTTAATATTCTGCCCCCTTTCTCTCTTATATGTTTCTCTGCTCATCGTCATTCTGTTCTTTCCTACCCTTTTCTTTCCTTTCTCTTCTACATTCTCATCTCTTTTTCCTGTGCTTTTCCAGTCTTTTTATACTACTACATTAATTAAGTTTCATTCTTTTGAACCTGCCCATTGTCCCCATTTTTTCTCATCTGGTTTCCTTAGTCTTTAAGCTGTTCACTACTTCTCGTCCCCATTCCCAAGCAATTTCCAGCACATGTACAAGAACATTATACACTGCAGGTGATAATGCTATTTATATAGCTCAAACAATGTTACTTACATTTTCTGGCAAACCACATGTATGATTTTTTTTGCCGTGTTCCATTATTTACTTTCAGTGATTTAGTCATTGCTCAGCTGCAAGTTTATTGAAAAGGTCATAAGAAATTTGAACTTCATTTCAGCCTATCCAATCCCATAAAAGCTCTGCCTATTGACACAGGGTGCTGATGAAACTCTAGAGGTACAACCTGGTCCTGGTGATAGCTCCAGTGTTCTCCTGTGTTAATTTGCACAGTCGCACATGATTCATAACAGGAGGCAGGCAGTGTCTTTGAGCTCAACTATACAGAAGTGCATGGAGTACCTTTTGACATATGTATAATGAATGGGGGTTTATACTAACACAACGATGTTTGCGGTCGCAAATTATTGCAATGTTGCATCTATATTTCAGGACATTGAAGATAACCTTGCACGTATAAATGTGCCATTTGGTGTATGTATAAAAAGAATTGTTAAAAATAGCTGCTTCTAAGTCTGTTTTAAAAGCTGCTTATAATTTCTGTTGACCATCAAACTTCAACCATCAGAAGCTGTATTACATTTTACAGGAAGAATACTAGCATATGCATTCATATCCATAATTATTCAAAATATATTTCTGTATTACTAGTCTTGGCATTGTTATTTGCCCTACAATAAAAGGGCTCATATTGTCATATATAATGCTAATAATAATGTAAGGTACCCTTGGTTAAACAGTTCCAGAAGGTCTGTAAAGTGTAACCTAAGCCACTTGGGCTACTGTTTTTTATACAGAATCTGGACAATTTTCTACATTGCTTAAACTATCTATTTCAGTTCCCTTGATGATGCAGGACAATGCAGTAAGACCATACATTTCACACAACAAGAAACACATCTTTTTTATTTTTGCTACATTCAGCTGACATAGACATATTTCAAAGCAGATAGTTGATATCTAAAACACTGAAAATTACAAACACCTTGGATCACACAGTTTATGCCTCTGGATGTTTCCAATAATAAGACACATGAAACATTCTTCTAGCAAGCTTGAGGCTCAAACCTAAATTTTAAAACTTTACCATTTAAGGGTTCTAAACTAATACAAATATATTTACAAATATATTTATAAACTAATAGAAAGGCAAAGGTTGGCACCTTCCTTTCGACTTTAGTCAGGTGATTATTTTAATTTAAAATTGTGCTAATAACTGGGGAATTTATTTGTCTTCGTGAAACAAGTCGTTTTGTTTTGCATTTTGTATAAATCAAAAGATAATGTGCATAGCACTAAGCAGATCAGTGATGCCTTTGATATAGTTGGTGAAATACTGCAATATACTAAAAAAATCCACCTTTTAAGGGCTTTAAAGCAGTTCATAGCAGTACATAGTAATACATAGCAACACAGTATATATTAAGGTTCTTTAATGTATTAGCAAGTACAAAGTAGTAACTGGGTTTACATTAGGAAAAGACTATGATGAAATAGTAGGGTAGAAGATGTAGATGACAAGTAGAAGCAAGTTTTGAGATGGAGACCAAACTGAAGAAATTTTAATGTACACAATTATTTATATGAGGCCTAATGCTAATAATACCAGTTCTTTTTTATGGCATTGTGGAATTAAATTGTGGTTTTTTTAATATGTAAATTTTGCAATATTTTAAACCAAATTCTTGACTTTTTTATCTTCCATCTACATTTTCTTCTCCCTTATTTCAGCACAGCCTTTCCCTTACTTACAAACAATGTGTCCTTGTAAAAGTGAAGATTAAAATGTAATTCTGTATGGCGATAAAATATATAAACTGCATGAGTTATACTACTATAAATTGGATTTAAAAGCTGGCTAGCTCTATAAGCTGCAAGCCAAATACTATCAAAAGGGGATAGTTAACTCAAAGCTAAATCCATGAATGACAATTATTCTCTTTAAAAAGAGTGACCTGTACTGTAGCAGTAATGCAAGCAAATATATCTTTAAATACATAAAAGTAACAGCATATTGCTGTAGTAAACAATAGATAACAGCTTTAAGTCAAATATGTCTTAAAGAATGGCATGAAGTGTTGTTATTATAAATCTAATAACACTAGAACTAATTTTGTCATCCAACGGGGATGGTTTCTCCCTTGCCCATCATAACTGGCAGTGGGTTCTCTTCTTATGAGAGCTCTTTTAGCCTTCTTTTGTCCAAATAAGCTGCCTGGTCTGTCTACTCAACAGCCTCTGGGGTTCTCTTCACTACTAAGAGCCCATGATAGATAATTCAGAAACCTGAAGGCCTGCATACTCAAAAACCCAGTTATCAAGTTATCAAGTCTTACTACAGCATCATCTTTTATCCCACTTATGCTCCCAACTTTTCTATTCTACATTAAGATCTATAGAGAGAGAGAGAGAGCGATATTAAAATTGTATTGTTTTCGTTTGTTTCTATTTACAACCTGAGCAGATTTTTTTATTTTCTCCAATAAGCAAAAATGTATTGTAGCCGAACCACAGACATATTTATGATAATAGACAGAATTAAGGAAACTAGAGAAACCTAAATAAACCATTTCACAAATCAATTTCCTTGCAACAAAGCATCTCCCTCTAATATGTCATGTCCCACTGTTCCTAAAATATTCAATTCTCAGCTTTGTGTTCTTTATAAATGGAAGCACAATGCCTGCTTAATAGAATTTGCTCATGCATCTTAACATATCAGACATCTTATGAAACCTCAGATTTGTACAACACATTTTTCTAAGCTACATTTCCTATGCAGACAGGTGCTGCTGATCTCTTTGTGAAAATTGGGTTTTAAATGTGATGCAAAACAATTTTTTTTTCCACTTTTGACTTTGTCAGAAGACGCATATTGATGTAAAATTCCACATGAACTGCAGGCTCCTTTCCTAATAGCTTTTAAATAGCGTGTCACATTTAGTTTTATGAAAGGGCGAATTTAAATTAAGTCTTGGACACGAGTGCCGGCTGAAAAGTGATTGATGAGGTTCTGTGGGATCTGCCACTAGTTTTATGAGATGTCTGGTGCTTAAGTGTACGCAGACTGAGCCTGGATGATGTTTTTTGCCAAACATGACATCCTCACTGTGTCCTCATGACCTTGTCACAGCACATTTTATATTTTATTTATGGGTGCTATATATAGAGAGGAAAGAGTTCAGACCCTATAGTTAAATTTCATTAGCCAGAACATTTGAATCCCCCCAGGTTTTCTGTTGAGCACATTGCTAAGTAATTCTAATTGCTGAGCTTTCATTTTAATGAACACACTTAGTTCCAGTAGAAGATGATAAATACTGTATCTTAGAATAATACATGCTGTTACAAGGCTGCAAACCACTGATCGAGTGTGCTGCATTGACCATAAAAGCACTAGTAAAACATTGCTTAGCCTGGCTTAAAATGCAGCTGCTGTTCTTAGCAGGATGTTGGCCATGTGAGGGAGGATTGTGTTGAAAGAATACATACAGTGTCCAGCACTCTAGCTGGCAGCAGCCATTATCTAGCCCAGTGCAATACCACAGTTATAACTCACAAAAGCTTTGTAGAAAGCCTAGTAAAAGGACATGGTCACTGGGGTTAATGGCCACTTGTGTTGAAAAACCATGCAGCAGCTCTTTCAGGTCAACACCTTTGCCCATTTCATGTGATTTTCATCTATAGCAGTCTCTTAAAGGAGCTTTGTATTTACTATGATTTAAGGACATGGAAAAACAAATGTTCTCAGTGGACAGCCAAACTTTATCTCCAAAAGCATATGAAGGAGAAGGTTTTCTTCTTTTGTTAGAAATCAATTTTTAAATGTGATATTACTTGGTTGTCTGTCTTGCAGTGAGGAAGGTTATGGTATGAGTCCTGAATAGAGGATGCAGAATGCTGTCCACAAACACAAAAGAAAATGAGTGAGTTGTTGTGTACAAGCTCTGTGCAGAGAAGATGGTCAAACCAATGCTCTTGTAGAGTAGAAACATGACAACAGAAAAATTGCTCCAAGCATGTCCAGAGATTCAACTAGATTGGGAATCAGAAGCAGGGACATCTGCAAAGTATGGGTCATTTTGTTAAAGTACTCACCATCCACATGATAGGTTTTTCATTAAGATGGTCGCAAAGCACTCTAATATTCATCTTGCAGTATGAAATTCAAATTACTACTAAATAGCAGAGCTGCAAAAACTATGTGAAATACCAACTGCATTTTTAGCACTCTAGAAACAAGATTCAGTAACTCCTAGTAACAATCGTACATTTATACTGTAGGACAAATGCAGTCAGAAGAATGAAATTGGTTTGATGCGATTTACTAGACTGGGGTCATTATAGCCTTTGTCACTGCAAAATACTTTTATTCTGTACACTGAATAGTGAGAAATAGTGAGTGTGGAGAAAATCATCTTCATAATTCTTTAAGGGTGAAAACACACAGAACTACTAGTAGCACCTTCTTGTTGTGGCTATAAAATAATGTGGTGTGGTGCAAAAGAATACCATGCCATAGACAATACTGTGAATTGTCTCTCCTAAAACAAAGTCAATTATCACAATTGTCTATTTTGCAGCTGTGACAAGTAGCTGCTACTAGTAGTTCTGTGTGTCTTCACCCTAAAGGTATAAAAACCTACCTATGTGTTTGGACTGTGACAAGATAGGGTCCATCACTGCAGGTGGTATTCAACACCTCTAAAATATTTTAAGCCTACAAATCTCTCAAGGTCTCTCTGGGTTTGGCTAACAAAAAAATAAACAATACAACCTTTTATAATGAAGCAATTTAAAAAAACGTTGATTTTTCAAGTCCACCAATTGAATCCAAATTGGTTCTTGGAGGTTACCCATAAGCCAAAACAGCAATTCAGCAGCTTTTAGATGGTGAATTTTTAAAGAGACAGTACATTCGATATTCGAATTTTTGATTTTTTTTTAAAATTCAAATCGAATTTGGACTATTCCCTAGTCGAGGTACACAAAAATAGCTTGAAATTCAATTTTTTTTTTTAAATTCGAAAATTCACCTTGACCTTTAATAAATCTGCCCCTAGATGTCCCAAAATGGAAATGAGGATTAAATAATAGAAATGCTGAACAGAATTGGGGATTACTTTAAAGGGGATCTCCATTTTGAAAAATGTAATGATAAGTGATCTTCCAGTTTGTAATGCCCTGCTCATTAGAGCTTACAATCTAAATGGAGAAGAGAGTATGAGACAAGCAAGGTTATTTGTAAATGTAATGGCTATGGAAAGCAGTTCCTTTCCTTCATTTCCTTTTATATTCTCTGCACTACTGGTTCTCACTCTTGAAACAAACTATCAGAAGCCATCTGATTTATAGACCTGGAGGGAATTGACTTCTACTAAATAGTTTTAAGATCAAGAACCAAAGAACAATTTTTACATTTTAAAATTAGTGTTTGAAATATTAATCTTGTATTATAATGTATTATAGGCCTCAAGAGATTAGTATTATTTTTTTTGTCTTTGAAAGCATTTCTGACCCTGTTGTTACCCCTTCAGGGATTGAATGAGCTATTCTGTTCTTTGAGAGCTTGTTACTTATGGACACTTGCAAACTTCAATAGATCACAGCTCTGCTCTTCAGTTCAGTATAATGAAATATACATTTATATATGCTTATAGAGTTGGTGTTGTTATTGTATAAAATATTGTAGAATAATTATAATAAATAATATATGTGTGTTGTATATGTTTCCAATATGTGCACATGCCAAACAAGTGACCTGTAGCTGATTTATTTTTGCAAACTAAAAACAGATACATCTTTTTGTTGGTTAGGATTTAGTCCATTTAGTTTGATCCACGCAGAGTAGTCCTTCCACAGTTAGACAGCAGCAATTATACCAGAACTATACTGACCACCACATTTGTAAAGAGGAGGATATAGGCTTGGACAAACACACAGTACAGGGAAGGATAGTATGGTAGCCCCCTATCCTCCAAAAAAAAATTGCAAGAATAGGCAAATGCATACCCATCAAGTATTTAGAGAGATTTAAGGGGTTATTTATCAAAGTCCAAATTTATCTCAATATTTTCTGAAATAAAATCTGACCAAATCCACACTGGGTTTTTTGGCTTATTTATTAATAGTTACATAGTTAGTTACATAGTTAAATTGGGTTGAAAAAAGACAAAGTCCATCAAGTTCAACCCCTCCAAATGAAAACCCAGCATCCATACACACACCCCTCCCTACTTTTAATTAAAATTCTATATACCCATACCTATACTAACTATAGAGTTTAGTATCACAATAGCCTTTGATATTATGTCTGTCCAAAAAATCATCCAAGCCATTCTTAAAGGCATTAACTGAATCAGCCATCACAACATCACCCGGCAGTGCATTCCACAACCTCACTGTCCTGACTGTGAAGAACCCTCTACGTTGCTTCAAATGAAAGTTCTTTTCTTCTAGTCTAAAGGGGTGGCCTCTGGTACGGTGATCCACTTTATGGGTAAAAAGGTCCCCTGCCATTTGTCTATAATGTCCTCTAATGTACTTGTAAAGTGTAATCATGTCCCCTCGCAAGCGCCTTTTTTCCAGAGAAAACAACCCCAACCTTGACAGTCTACCCTCATAATTTAAGTCTTCCGTCCCTCTAACCAATTTAGTTTCACGTCTCTGCACTCTCTCCAGCTCATTTATATCCCTCTTAAGGACTGGAGTCCAAAACTGAACTGCATACTCCAGATGAGGCCTTACCAGGGACCTATAAAGAGGCATAATTATGTTTTCATCCCTTGAGTTAATGCCCTTTTTTATGCAAGACAGAACTTTATTTGCTTTGGTAGTCACAGAATGACACTGCCCAGAATTAGACAACGTGTTATCTACAAAGACCCCTAGATCCTTTTCATTAAAGGAAACTCCCAACACATTGCCATTTAGTGTATAACTTGCATTTATATTATTTTAGCCAAGGTGCATAACCTTGCATTTATCAACATTGAACCTCATTTTCCAGTTTGCTGCCCAGTTTTCCAGTTTAGACAGATCACTTTGCAAACTGGCAGCATCCTGCATGGAACCTATAGTTCTGCACAATTTAGTATCATCTGCAAAAATAGAAACAGTACTTTCAATGCCCACCTCCAGGTCATTAATAAACAAGTTGAAAAGCAAGGGACCTAGTACAGAGCCCTGCGGTACTCCACTAACAACACTGGTCCAATTAGAAAATGTTCCATTTACCACCACTCTTTGTAGTCTATCTTTTAGCCAGTTCTCTATCCAGGTACAAATACTATGTTCCAGGCCAACATTCCTTAATTTAACCAGTAACCTTTTGTGTGGCACTGTATCAAATGCTTTAGCAAAGTCTAAGTAAATCACATCCACTGCCATCCCAGAATCGAGGTCTCTACTTACATTCTCGTAAAAAGAAATTAAGTTAGTCTGGCAAGATCTATTATGCATAAAACCATGCTGGCACAAACTCATAGTATTATGATTTGCTATGAAGTCCAGTATCTTATCCTTTATTAACCCTTCGAAAAGCTTTCCTAATACTGACGTCAGACTAACTGGCCTATAGTTTTGAGGCTGAGAACGGGATCCTTTTTTGAATAGAGGCACCACATTAGCAATTCGCCAGTCTCTCGGCACTATGCCAGATCTCAATGAATCCTGAAAAATTAATACTTTCCCGAAAATGTTGTTTTCATCCTGGTTTTACGTTTTTTTCTGATTTTTTACCCGAAAACTCAGAAAACTTGAGGGTATTGCCAAAAACCCAGCGCACATCAAAAAATCATTGGGATTTGTCCCATTGACTTATATGCAACCTCGACAGGTCTGAGATGCAGGATTTTCAGATAATGACTTTTCTATTCTCGGGGTTTAATAAATTCCGAAAAATTTGCGATTTTTTTTTTAAAAGTCCGATTTTATTAAAAAAAAATCACGAATGTTTGGGGATATTTGCATTCGGAGTTTAGTAAATAACCCCCTTAATGTCATACTGCTTCTGCTTATTCCATGTCTTTCCACTTGATAATCATATTTTAAATATAATATATATTTACACAGTGGTAGGATATTTTTGTTATCTTTAGTAACAAGCCTTTTATCATCCTGTATCCTGTCTACAGGTTGTACTCATTGCTGCTGTGCTCCAACACAATTGCTCATGATGTCTCATGCTGCTGAATTCTCTGCCTCTTAGGGTCTGCTGCATTTTTCATACCTTTTTGTAGCCTGGAAGGCTGTTGGTGATTCGTGCTATCTGTCTCAGACATTGGGTGGGGGGGGGGTTAGAGATTGCAAAAATAATTGATTTTCATGTTTATCCCTGATTGTGTGTTATTACAGCGAAATACACTGTTGCTGAGAGTTTCATAGTTACGTTGGGTTGAAAAGAGGTTCTCCCCCTCCAATCCCCAGTGCACATATATACACATCATACCAACTTATCTACACACTCACATATATAAACCATATATAACAATATATATATACTGTACATCAATTGTACATTTTGGGTCCTTAGGGAAACTAACTTACTAGGGCATTATAAACCGTTCATGTTTATTAATATGAAAGCTCTATTTATCATCTCAACCTGTTGGAAGGGATGTAGGGCTACTGAACATTTGAGAGAAAGTGACAGCTTCCAAATATGAAGAATAGTTAAGCCAGCTCAAGACAATTGTCTTCCTTTGTATAGCAAGGCAAGTAAATAGACAACTATATATGGTACAAGATTTTTGCAGCTGCAGATTATTCCCCAGATGCATCTTAAGGACACTGCCTGCAGAAATCTGTTTGAGTTGGCAGGAGCCCAGTTTCTCATATTATAGACACTGAGTATGAGGCAATTTCCATAAGCAATAAATGGGTTGATTGGCTGTTATCTTGGCTTCAGAACAATTCTCAGCCTCCTTTAGTTTTTTCTTCCATTTTTCCTTTTTACAATGCAAGCATCATGCATTAGATCCCGAGAATACCAATTCCACATCTGCTGATTTCCTCTGATGTATTCAGCTCACTGCTTCCTCCTTGATTGAGTGCAAAGTTACCATTTCATACATTCCCGTTGCAAATTTTCAACAGAATTGCCTATCATGTCATATCTCATACTGAACTTCTGCAGCATCAGTGCCTTGCTGAAAAAATTGGGTAAACATTTGTGGATCATTTATTGATTTTTTTTTTTACTATAATTAACATGTATTAATAAAAAAGCCAACATATTCCACAGCCTGGTGGATAGAGGGGTGTAAATGAATTACACAAATTGCATACAAATATTGATTGATACAGGAACTAAAGAAAGCCTTGGTAATATGAGCTTACAAATCACTCTATACATTCTTTAAAAGATTTTAGTTCTGAATTAATCTATAAGATATCTATAGTAATAAGTCAAATCAAATGGACTTGCTGTATACTTTTCTCTTGAAGCCGTTTGCGTTTGTTATCTGACTGGCTTCCTCAATTTAGAATGGTTTTTATTTAATATATTAATCCTTGCTATTGCAGGTCTTCCTGGTTTTTAACATTTGAGGATTAAAAACCAACAAAAACATGCAGTATGAGCAGTCCAAAAATGTTTTCATAAACAACCCCACCCCTTTCCACAACTGCAGCCTATTAGGCTTTTAGATGAAGAGCAGCTTATTATACAAATGTATGTTCAGCTTATGCCATATGTATAGATATATAGGGCCAAAATCAGAAATCATAGGGCCCTGTATGACAACAATTTTTAATTGCAGCCCCCACCCCCACACCACAGATATGAAATCCACCAGACCCAGGACGCCCTGTATACACATACACAATGTCTATTAAGAGAAATATATTCATAGAACAATGGAAATATACATTGTATGTACACAATATAGCACTTTTTCTTCTTTCTCTACCAATAGTGGAATTCAAAAATACAGTAATGCATGAACTGCATAACCATGTAATGATGTCAATGAAAAAAATGGGACCAAGTGAAAATGATAAATATTGTCTCTAGTGTCTCTTAGTTGCCTAGTGTGCACAAATTTCTTTCTGTTCCTCTGGAGACAATTCCTGAAATTCCATTTATGTCATAGTAACAGAAGCAGCACTGACCTATGTATTTTATAAACCTTTTTGTTAAATGTATACAGCTCCCAAGCAGGAACTGGAATGTGAAATGTATACAGTAAAGTTCTTTCAGAAGCAATGGTATTGAAATGCAGGCCACCTTTATTTTCTCTCTCTCTCTCTCGTGTGTGTGTAGATATGTATGTTTGTTTATATATAATATATAAAATGGAGTCTATTGAAGACAATTTTTCCACAATTCTGAGCTTTCTGCATAAAAGGTTTCTGGATAACAGATCCCATACCTGTGTATGTGTATATAAATATATATATATATATATATATATATATATATATATATATATACGCAGTTTGTTGATGATATGGTAGTGTTGGGCTTCATCACAAACAATGATGAGACAGCCTACATGGAAGAAAGGGATAACCTGACACTGTGGTGTCAGGAAAACTGCCTCCAGCTGAATGTTAGCAAGACCAAGGAGATGGTGGTGGACATTAGTAGGAGACAGCAGCAGAACTACAAAACCCCTTAACATCAGTGTGAACCTAGAGGAGAGGTTGAGCAGTTTAAAATACCTCGGAGTCCACATCTCTGAGAACCTGACATGGTCTAAACATATCCAAGTTCAAACTAAAAGGGCAAAGCAGTGTTTGTACCATCTCCGACAGTTGAGGAAGTTTGGGGTCTCTTCGAAGACGCTAAAGACTTTCTTCTTTGGTGCTGTGGAAAGTGTCCTAACACAGAACATTACATCCTGGTGTGGAAACAGTTGTGTCCAGGACCGCAAAGCCCTTCAGAGAGTGATACGTGCAGCAGAATGCTGCTGCAGGTCAGCTCTTCCATCTTTGCTGAACATTTACACCAAGAGATGCAGGACCAGAGCCCTCAGGATTCTCAAGGACTCATCATATCCCAGTAATGGCCTGTTTCACCTACTTAAATCAGGGAAAAGGTTTTTGCAGTATCCTGGCCAGAACTGAGAGACTTAAAAGGAGTTTCTATCCTCAGGCCATTAGACTGCTAAACCAAGACATGCCACCTTACCCATAATTTCCCATATCACTTCCCCCTTCTTCACTTGCACCTACTTGATCTATATGACACATTACTGTATGTCACCACAATACAGCAGTATACAATCCACATACATTGCACATTAATACTGTGTACTGTTACTGCACCATTTGCTTTTATTTTATTTCACCACAATATGCTTATTTGGTGTACTGTACTGCACTGCTGTTTTTATATTTTATATTTTTATACAATCTTCACTCACTGTCACTTAAGTAAATAACATGGTTCATCTTTTACTACATATGCTGTGCTGCTATCCTTAATTTAAAAAAAAAAATTATGTAACAATTATTTTTTGTATATTTTAACTTTGCATAGCCTAAAAAAGTGGTTCAGGATGCTGCATGTTGTACTTGTATAACTATGCATATGACAAATAACGAATCTTATCTATCTTATCTAATATTTCCTTCCATTTTTTTTTTTACTTTAGTTTCCTTAATTTTTTTAATAAAAAATGAAACTGGAAGCACTTCAAACAATATTACACCAATTTGCCTTGCCATTTCACATTTGCCCATAGTTTCTATATACAAATAAGTATGAGGGAAGATGTCATGTGCGCAGCATGAACATGCAAACCAGAGCTGGATAGAGTATTATGCATTTGTGAATTGTCTTGAAAGGTTAATAACTGGCACACTAAGCTGCATGGTCACTAACATGCAAATAAACACATGGGAATTCGACGAAATAAATTAATCACCAAGCGTGTCCTTTCCTCTACTGTCTCTGCAGAACACTGACCCAAGTGTCAAGCAGGGATGGATGGTGTTATGATTGCTAAAGTGGAGACAGGGTTTTTGGTTTAATCCCTGCATCTGCTAGTGTTAAATATTAAACATTTGTGCCTCAATAATGAAGAAAGTTACATAACAGTAAAATGCAAGAAATTATTTCTAAGGCACATGAGTTACTGAAAATGAAGGTTGAATCCTGCTGAGTCCCATTAGCAGCTTGTACAACAGCCTGCTGAAGCTGTGCTTTATTTATCTGCTTTCACATTTTTTATATACATCTGTCTTTATGCACCCTGGGGCCCTGCAATGGACACAGCTAATCTAGTCTAAAGCTTCTACAGCAAATGCAGAACAATTCATGCTAAAATATTCCACTTGTCAGTACTGTTTAATGCTAGGAAAACACATCTTTGTTGGCTAACTATTAATTGCTTTAATAAGTAAATGCGGGTAAAGGGTCCCCTCTAGCAAGAAATGCTTTAAACCTCCTCTATGTTCAAATTAAAATGCAAAATGTGATAACTTGAGTGTCTTACACAGATTAATGCTGGTGTAAATTAAAGTGTTTCTTGTTTCTGTTATCTTTCTACAGGGGGCCAGCATAGATCAGCAGGTCACAGAATCCAGTCTAGGTGACAGAAACACAACAGCAGGCTTCAGCACCCAAGGTATTGACCTAATCTTCTCACTGATAGACTAAAATGAACTATGATTAAAAATGGATGCATTTTAGAAAAGACAAGTTGTTGGGTCAGGCAATGATGTTGGTACCATCTGTAACCTGTAACCACAGATCTTAACTACAGCAAGAGCTGACATTTACATATTAACAGCAATCTGCTACAATGAAACATTTAAGCATTGAATTCATCCGGCCCTCGGTTTTAACAAGGTCAAGGTTTAACAACTAGTCACACAGCCCCACAGCATGATGGAACCTCCACCAAATTTGACAGTAGGTAGCAGGTGTTTTCTTGGAATGCTGTGTTCTTCGCCATGCAAACTGCTTTTTGTTATGACAAAATAACTTAAATTTTGTCTCATCAGTCCAAAGCACTTTGTTCCAAATGAGCTTTTGCATACAACAAGCGACTCTGTCTGTAGCTTGAGCGAAGAAAGGGCTTCTTTCCCCTGCCATACAGATGTTCTTTGTGCAAAATGCACTGGATTGTAGAACGATGTACAGATGCGCCATCTGCAGCAAGATGTTCTTGCAGGTCTTTTGAGGTGATCTTTGCATTGTCTGTATCCATTCTCACAATCCTCTGCATATGCCGCTTCTGTATTTTTATAACAACTGTGCCTGTGGTCTTCATTTCTTACAGTTAAAACTTACAGTTTAAACCTCTGAGATAGCTTTTTGTAGCCTTCCTCTGAACCACGATACTGAACAATCGTTGTTTTCAGATCCTTTGAGAGTTGCTGTCACTTTTCAGATGCGAGTCAAACAGAAGCAAAACTTGCAATTGGCCACCTTAAATACCTTTTCTCATGATTGGACACACCTGCTTGTGCAGTTCAAGGCTTAACAAGCTAATCCAACCAATTTGGTGTTGCCAGTAATCAGTATTGAGCAGTTACATGTATTCAAATTAGCAAAATTACATACCACTGTTATCTTTCATAACAATGTGTTAAATACAAAGTAATAAACTGAATTTATAGGGAATGCCGGTCCCACTATTTTTTACTTTTTATTTTATATATGTTATTTTTAACTGTGCACCCCACTTTTGATTTTGAGTACAGGTACTTATATATAATATATATTATAATGTCCCTAGGCAGCTAGAGAAATGAAAAAGCCGACAGCATGATGATGAAGAGATACTGGGGACATCTTTAGAACTTTAGACTTACTGATCTTTATCCCAAAAGGGATGTGTGCCTTGGGCTTGTAGAGAAGCACACATCTAGTGAATAGAGATGTCGCGAACTGTTCGCCGGCGAACTTGTTCGCGCGAACATCGGGTGTTCGCGCTCGCCGGAAGTTCGCGAACGTCGCGCGACGTTCGCCATTTTGGGTTCGCCATTGTTGGCGCTTTTTTTTGCCCTCTCACCCCAGACCAGCAGGTACATGGCAGCCAATCAGGAAGCTCTCCCCTGGACCACTCCCCTTCCCTATAAAAACCGAAGCCCTGCAGCGTTTTTTCACTCTGCCTGTGTGTGCTGAAGAGATAGTGTAGGGAGAGAGCTGCTGCCTGTTAGTGATTTCAGGGACAGTTGAAAGTTTGCTGGCTAGTAATCGTTTTGATACTGCTCTGTTATTGGAGGGACAGAAGTCTGCAGGGGTTTGAGGGACATTTAAGCTTAGGTAGCTTTGCTGGCTAGTAATCTACCTTCTACTGCAGTGCTCTGTATGTAGCTGCAGTGGGCAGCTGTCCTGCTTCTGATCTCATCTGCTGACTGCTGCAATAACAGTAGTCCTTGTAAGGACTGCTTTTATTTATTTTTTTGTTGTTTTACTACTACTACTACTACTACTACTATAAGAGCCCAGTGCTATTAGTCTAGCAGTGTTGGGGAGTGGGACTGGTGTGCTAATCTGCTGCTCCTAGTAGTTCAGCAGCACCAACTTTAATTTTTTTTTTTTAATATTCATTTTTTTTTTATTTTACTTTTTTTTATTTTACTACCGCTGTAGTAGTGTATAAGTTGACCTTTTAGGCATTATTTGCCCTGTAGGCATTATTTGCACACTGTTTTCTTCAACCCGCCATCGAGCTGTGTGACCTTGTTCACATTCTGTCTAAATATCCATAATATTACCGTCTCCAGAAAAAACACCGGAGTCACTTCAGTGGCTGCGTCCAAAAAAACTGGGCAAACAATGTCTACAAGGTCAACGTATGGCGAAAAATGACTATTTTCAGCATTTATATGGCATATTTTTTCTGGCAACTGTGCTTCAGTGGCTGCGTCCAAAAAAACTGGGCAAACAATGCCTACAAGGTCAACGTATGGCAGTTGTTTAAAGAGAACAGTAGATTACTAGCCAGCAAAGCTACCTAAGCTAAAATGTCCCTCAAATCCCTGCAGACTTCTGTCCCTCCAATACAGAGCAGTATCAAGCAGATTACTAGCCAGCAAACTTACTATCATCTGTCCCTGAAATCACTAACAGCTCTCCCCCTACACTATCTCTTCCAAGCACACACAGGCAGATTTTTCAGATACATTTTTGCCCTTGATCCCCCTCTGGCATGCCACTGTCCAGGTCGTTGCACCCTTTAAACAACTTTAAAATCATTTTTCTGGCCAGAAATGTCTTTTCTAGATGTTAAAGTTCGCCTTCCCATTGAAGTCTATGGGGTTCGCGAACCGTTCGCGAACCGCTCGCATTTTTGCGCAAGTTCGCGAATATGTTCGAGAACTTTTTTTCCGACGTTCGCTACATCCCTACTAGTGAAGAATACCGAATTTTGATGCTGACATGTGTACCAAATGTCAACAAATTACACTTCCTTCCATTTACAGAGAAGATATCATTCATTGATCAGTTCCACAAAATTCTGGGCAATTCTGCCTGCATTACTTTACTACTGCACAGCACATAGACCATCCATTCATACTCACTAATCTGCAGATTATAGGGTAATGCAAACAAACTAATTTCCTTAGTATATTTATAGAAGTAAGTCAAATCAACTGGACTTTTTTTTTCTTGAAGACGTTTCACCAATCCAAATCCAACTGGATTTCTCAATTCAGAATAACTTGTACATAGGATCTTGCTTTGCTTTATACCCTCTGGAATGTTGCTCCAATCAGCATAATCTGTTTATGATAATCCACAATGATGTAATTAAATTAGTTGTTGATTGTATTAGCAAGATTAGAGCTTTTATGTGTTATTAAACCTTATGTGTTATTAAGGTTATTCTGAATTGAGAAAGCGAGTTGGATGACTGGTGAAACTTCTTCAAGAAAAATAAAACACAGCAAGTCCAATTGATTTGACTTACTTCTATAGATATACCATGACCTGGATGAATGAGAACTTTCACAAACATAATTTCCTTAGTGACAAATGTACTTTTAAATAACTTGAAAATGTGTTGACAGTGATGGTAGTGTAATTAAAAAAGTAACTGGACAATTATGGCCTGCCAAAAGGAACTATACAGTATGTATTGCAGAATATAGATTTTGAGGTATACTGTATATATTTGTATTGTTTTGCAGTGTCTGTAGATAGCACTTCATTGCTGGTGTCTGATGTGGCCGAAATCCAAGTTCGCAGCTGCTCATCAGAAGATCTTTGTTCACTTGAAGTTCAAGGATCACTTCGCTCTGCCGATTTTAGCCCTTATAGTGCAATCCATACAGCCACCACTGGGAGCAGCTGCACCAGTTTGGAACACAGCTTCCGTGGTGGATTTCCTCTCACTAATTCCCAGGTTTCACCTGATGATGATGGAAGTAGAACATCCACAGACAGATCCCAGTGGCAAAACTGTGAGAATCACATACAGTCCAGGTCACTGGACACATCCGCTGAGAATTTCAGCACATCGGAAAGAGAATCTCAACTTTTGGTGAAAGAAAGAAAAGTTGCCCAGTCTCTGAAACCCATGAAAATGTGCTGCAGTGTGTTTGCTCAACCACCTGGCCAGTGTCTGCCATCACCCAGTGCTCTTCCTGCAAATCACACCCAACGTACAGGGCGGCTGGAAAAAACTATGCAGCAACATCGTTCGAGGAAATACAGGATTGCCAGTATAGTCCGATCCACTAGTGAACCTGTTTCCTGTACCTCCATCACAGAAGGTAAATTCTTTTACATGAAGAGCCATAAGAGCAGTCTGAAAAACTCTCCTCTTTCTATAGTCATGTAGAAAAGTAAATCATTTGGAGTTTAAAGCACAGTTAGAACCATTTATAGAATCTGTTTTTAAAAAAGCATTCTATACTACTAGGCATATTTAACCAAATTTAGAATTTGAGTGTTTTTTTTATTTTCAGCTGTGGAAAAAAAAAAATCACTTTTAAACTCAAGTTTTTTTTCTTCTCGGTTAAACAAAAAAAGATTGATTGCAACAAAAATCTAAACTTCACATATATTTTTTTACCACATTCAAGTTTGTATAAATGAAAGAAAATAGCCTGAATGTAAGCAATGTACCTTCCACGGACTTCTGTATATAGTTGCAAAGTTTTAACTGCCATTTTTTTTTCATTCAAATTTTTTCAAGATTTTTTTCAATTGATAAATCCTGAAAATTCAGGTTCACTAAAATAAAACAAGATCATGTTTTTCTTCCACAATTTTCTTTAACTGCAGAAAAAAATCACCAATCCATTTAAATATACCATAATGTGCAATTAAAAAGATGTTCAGAATACAATGATTTTTATCAGCTTTTACATCTATGCATTTTTTAAAATGAAGAATCTGATTTGCAGAATTGTGATGCTTCCAATACAATTTACCATTGGGGGAGCATTATATCTGTACTTTTTTTTACCAATACCTTTTCATTCACATACAATTTATACAAAGTACAGTCATTTTCTGATTTGGTAATGAATGACCATGATCTGGTTTAACATAATCTGGTATTAGAATGGGAATGGAGATGGCTTTACATCCCTTAAGTAGACATATTCATTAATAGTGTGGAGCGGTTTCCTGTTAGTTACATAATTGTGCAGAATTGCTGGCAATGATATTTTTAGTTACAGTCGGTCTTGCTTATATTTCATTTTTGTTTTTTATCACACTGTCTATGGCGCTATTATCAAAATAAACTTGGTTGACATTTCTTGCATTTCGTAATGTGTAGCACTGTAAAAAGCCTGGATAATAAAGCCTGGAACCTAAACTGGAATTATAATTCTGCAACATTCTTCATATACAGTATTTGCTGATATAAATGGAATTTGACAGAGTTAGCTTTTGCATAAGTGCTTGTTCTTATCTGCTGTGAGTTGTTTTAGGTATGCCAGTTTTACTATTCATTTCACACTACAGGTACGTTTCACCTTGCATGTGTCTGTGTGCCAAACCCAAACATTACATTCAATTACATCTCTGTCTTGCACTGTTTATAAGGGTAGGACTGTGGGTTGTGGTTCTGCTCGTATATATTCAGCAGTCTGAGCTCTATATTATATTTGTATGGCACCCAATCATCATATGGAGATGGCTTTGTAGGACATGATGATTCTAATGCATGTGTTATTTAATGTGTTATTAGCTAATTTCCCACATTGTTAAAAATATTGAAAGCCACCAATCTAGCCTACAGTATATCAATGCTAATATGTCTGTTGGTGTACAACTATAAGCATTAAGGAATATGTAAATTGTTGTTCGGATATCAGTTTTGTAATAGCTGGTTTGTGTTAAAATTAGGGCTGTTTAATATCTGTGCAAATATGTTTGCACAAACAGCTACAGGTGTTCAACTTTGTGTCACTTCTCACCTAGCACTGCTGTGTCTATTTACATAAGAGGCAATAATAAATGACGGGACATGATGTTAGAAACAAAACAATGAGACTCTTAGTCCTGTGCTGTATCAATACAGTTAACAATGGAGGACTTTTTCAGGCTTAGCAAAGTCACAAGATTTTTATTAAACTCCTTTTTTTTCTGGAGTTTAAGGCTCTTTCCTGTTGCCTATTCGACATGTCTAATGCCTTTTTTCCTTATATCATTCTTATACTCTTATATTCTTATCCATCAGATACAAAACATTATGGGTTCCTTAATAGGGATGTCGCGGACTGTTCTGCGGCGAACTTGTTCGCGCGAACATCGGCTGTTCACGTCCGCCGCAAGTTCGCGAACGTCGCGCGACGTTCGCGTCAAAATCGTTCGACCATTCGGTCGCTAAAATCGAACGATTTTCGTTCGATTCGACGATTTTCGTTCGATTCGAACGAAGATCGTTCGATCGAACGATTAAAATCCTTCGATCGTTCGAATCAAACGATTTTCGGATGTTCGAAGTTCGCGAACTGTTCGCGAACTGTTCGCATTTTTTGCCGGTGTTCGCGAACGGCGTTCGCGAACACATTATCGGCGGTTCGCTACATCCCTATTCCTTAATACAACTCTGCAATTTTACAGGCAATGCAGTTCTGGCTCTAGCATTATGTTGCCCTCTACTGGACAATGCATAACAAAGAGCTTTAGAAGAATGCTTTTAACGGTTAAGGATTCTTCCATTTCATAATTATATTTTACTTGCATAGCCTCAACATATTCCTCCACAGAAAAAACCCGCATTCAACGAACCTCCAGTAAGGGGGTTTGGTATGCCATGCAGGTAGGATTGTGCATAGAAAGCTGAGCTGTAAATGACTTGGTAACAAGTGGTGGCTTTCATAAAGGTATTGTAGTTCCATGATGTAAGGGTTCATATTATGTTATTTCAAAAATGGCAAAGGTACTATACTCAGTAGTCACTATTTCCTTTCTCTATGTGCCACTGTGGATACATCCATGCCAGTACTGGCAAGTTCTATACTGTTATACACAGCAAAGTGCTCTCATGGGAACAAAGGAGAAGTGTTAGTGTGGTGTTTATACAAATGGTCTGTAGATGTCACTGCGCTCAAGATTGATACTGTGCATACTTCCTGACAGCTTAAAAGTGAAAGTTACTGTTGTGTAATGCCTGCATGAGAGCCTGCTAATAAAGTTATACGCTACTCACCCTCGGCTACCCAAAACATAACAGTTAGGTCGAAGCAGCATTATACCCCTGTTTGTTATATAATGTTTACTCTGGCATTGCAGCTGTTAACTTTGCTTGTTGTGAGTGGAAGGACACCCTGTGGCATGTCTGACATTTTACATATGTGTACATATTATTGGCAAAAACTGAGCCACTCCCCACTTTTCAGCAGAAAGAACTGAACCTCTGGTTACCATAAATATTTGGCCAAAAAGTGATCCACAAGCTTATAAAACAACAAGACATTTAATAATATACCACTCCTTATGAAAATTAAGATCATTCACAACATTCCTCCTCTGCACTAGCTTATTTGTATTGCCCATCAAAAATGAGCACCACAGCTGTGTGGCTGGACCTAGCTAACAAGCTAATACAGCTACTTTATATATAGACACCTGTGAATACTCTTTGGTTGAAGGGTTTTATGATACTTTCCCTATTCTCCAGGGATAACAACCCCATCAAAGGATTTTGATGTTTGTATTTTAATCAAGCTGAATAGCTGAATTAAGTCAAAGTGCTTGTAGAATATAAAGTCTGAAATGTGGGATTTACAGGGGAAGCAGTGTCCCAACAAAAAAATGTAAACAGTATAGAACTCTTTAAGCTAATTAAAATACTGCCTGTCATTTTAATATTATTGTTATTAAAATAACTGAACAGTAATTTAAAGAATATTGGTTGCAGTAGAAGATTTTCTCTTGCTCTGGCAACATATCAGTTTGTTCTATGGGGGCTGCCGTGGAACCAAAGACTTACCATTCTCACCATGGTAAAGAAGAGTTCTAAAACATATCATGTTAACAAACAAACATAGGATTGTCTTCAATCCCATGTAAATGATCTGCATCTGTATACACAGTTTGATCAGTTGTGGATAATTTGTAAGATCACCTGGCAATGTATGGGGCTCTCATCTATTCTTGAACAGATTCTGTTTGGAATGTTAGATTGTTTTATATTTGGGGTCATTATCAACCTGGGTATGTGGCTGACTGATAAATAGGAGAATTTAATCCTCAGTCCTGTTTTCATAGAAAACTAGATGTCATTGACTAATATGGTGAAGAAAGCCAGCAGCACACTGAGTCTGGTTGCAGTTGTGTTCAAAAGGAAATGTTATTTAGCCCATATGCAAAAGGCAACGTTTCGAGCCTACCAGGCCCTTTATCAAGCTGATAAAGGGCCTGGTAGGCTCGAAACGTTGCCTTTTGCATATGGGCTAAATAACATTTCCTTTTGAACACAACTGCAACCAGACTCAGTGTGCTGCTGGCTTTCTTCTGGATATCAATTTGACCCAGTGACAGGAGTGGGTCTCACAGTACAGCACCTGGCACTACAAAAGTGTGAACTAGGGAGGTGAGCGCTCCACGTGATTGATTTTATTGACTAATATGGTGTCCTGTACTAGAGGAGGACACAAATAAATACTGATACCAATGTCACAAGTGGGCCGCAATCACAAGAGCTTATGATCAAGGGTTTTTTTTTTACAAAAGGACTAGCTAAATGGCTGATGTATTTATGTCATCTCAACAAGAAAACATTTTACAACCTGGTAGGCCATTGTTACACAGTGCTTTTTACAAATCTAATAGAACATGTTATAAACTAAGTTATTTTATATGCATTATTCTCAGATTTCTATAATAGCTGTAGATTTGATGTGGCATTTAGCTTAGCCTAACTCTTAGCATAACAAGCTGCAAACATGTGAAATTAACTTCCAGAGACTGACAAATTTATGTAACTACTTATAATCTGTTCTGCACCTCCAGCTGGGAGAATTAGAGTAAACTTTATTACACTTGCAAGAGATTCTGGCTAGTTTATTAGTCTTTGTCCCCAACTGTGACTTCACAGTATGGGGCTGTATGACTTTTGGAAAGTCTTGTGTACAAATAGTTTTTTTTTTGTTGATTGGTGTTTAGCAAATTGCTTTTGTGATGACAAGCCAGCTGGTATAACTAAATCTTTAAGAAATAGCTGTTTTAGTAAATGCAGTACAATTTTGCAGTAATAGGACTTTATCTTTATAAATATATGTTTTCCTATATTATTCTATTGCATACTGTGCTACTTAATGCTCATGGCGGAACCTTCAAAATAATGATCCCCGCAGGATGCCATCCAACACTTTCCTGCAGTCTGCTGCCTGCAAAACTTACTGAAATAGCAGTTACTTTGCCGAATATGCATGATGATTACAAATTCTCTCCACTACCATCTATAATGTGCAGGTTTAATCAGTGGAAGCAATTTTAAACAGTAAATTAAAATTCATTTAAATCAGGTTATACAGTACTTCTGAAATCTTTTCTGACAAATACTTTGTGATACCTAAGGATTACTACCACAGGTGCATGCTCTTGGATAACCTTCAGTAGAACTATGGTCCAGACGGGAGTACAGGCATGGGATCCAGTATCCAAAACCCTCTATCCAGAAAGCTCAGAATTAAGGAAAGCTTTTTTCCATTAGACTCCATTTTATCCAAATAATACAATTGAAAAAAAAAATGATTTCTCTTTTCTCTGTAATAATAAAACAATACTTTGTACTGTACTTGATCCCAACTAAGATATAATTAATCCTTAATGTACACAATAAGGGTTTATTTAATAACACGTCCCATACCTGTACCAACAAAAAACCCTATTAAAAAATAAACTAAACCTAAATAAAAACTCCTTTATCGCTAAGGGTAAAGGTAAATGAAAGTGGTGATAATTTGTAAGCAAATTGCATTTGTAACCTCTCCTGCTCCCTAGTTAGCAAATCACTGTGGGCCCTCCACGGCCAATCCCCGTTAAGCAAGCCTAATCATTCCCCAGTGGGACTAATGGTCTGGCACCTGGTCTATTAACCCCTTTAATATTTCAGGTCTCCTTTTGTCACATCAGCCCCTTGGCTGGTGTGCTGTACTTAAGATTGCACTTGTTTTTCCACTTTAAGGTATGTAATATGTGAAGAGAACAGGTTTCTAGAATTTTATTTTTCTGGATCCAGGACAGACCTGGGGTCTTAACTGTGCTATTATTAAGGGGCAGATTTACAAAATTCGAGTGAAGAATTCGAATGTAAAAAAATTTGAATTTCGAAGTATTTTTTGGGTACTTCGACCATAGAATTGGTTAAATTCGAATTCGAACGATTCGAAGTAAAAATCGTTCGACTATTCGACCATTCAATAATCGAAGTACTGTCTCTTTAAAAAATACTTCGACCACCTACTTCGGTAGATAAAACCTACCGAAGTCAATGTTAGCCTATGGGGAAGGTCCCCATAGGCTTGCCTGTGATTTTTTGATCGAAGGATTTTCCTTCGATCGTTGGATTAAAATCCTTCGAATCGTTCGATTCGAAGGATTTAATCGTTCGATCGAACGAAAAATCCTTCGATCGATCGATCGCAGGATTTGCGCAAAATCGTTCGACTTCGATATTCGAAGTCGAACGATTTTAGTTCCCAGTCGAATATCGAGGGTTAATTAACCCTCGATATTCGACTCTTGATGAATCGGCCCCTAAGCCAACAAGGTGTATATTTATTGAGCATTTTCACTTTTTCTTTAAACAGACTTGTTACTGTACCTTGTTTGTTAGTTATTAAAAGAGTGTCTTGTGTGGATTTTCCAAGATGTTTCCATTTCAGATATCATTGCTTTATCTGGAGCACCCATCAGAAGCAGTAAAACTTTTTTTATTAAGGCAAAAGCATGCAATATCCAGATATTTTGCAGCCGAGACCCTGAGAGTCAGATGAGGGTCAAGTGTGGCATACAACAAATCAGGATAATAATGTATTTGCTTTACTAAAGGTGACATTATTAAATAATAAACAAATATATTGGCATTATATATACTTTTTCAGAACACACAGACTGCTAGTGTATAGGAATAAATCCAGGTAATCTTTGAATTCTAGTGTACCAATATAATCATTGTTCTACACGTATTTATTGTATAGTATTTAATGCATTCTTTTTTCTTCAAAGTTTACATAATAACTGAATTAGGATGCTCGTCCATATACATGTACTTATGGGTGTTTTTATTGGGAACGACGTGAATTCCCTGTTGCAAAGGAGATCCCTTAATTCCTTGTATTTTGCTACAATCAGTCACACTAAAAGCTTGACAGATCACCAGATTGGATTTTCAGAGCTTTGAAATAGAGTTTCAGGAATGGAGTAGGACAGCAGCATTCATCATCTCAGGGGTGTCACATGATCTACAGTATATCCTTAAAAGTCCTTTATGGTTTTTAACTCTTTCATCTCTGCGATACTTGATCAATTAGTCCCCCAAAATATAACATTCACACTTGCTTTTCTAGATGGATCCTTCATAATCAATATGTTTTTCTCCATTAAAATGAACAAGCATACAAAAAAGCATTTGTAATGACCACGTTATCAGGAACCTTTATCAGCGACTGTACCATGCGCAGGGGAACCCTGTGGGTTTCGGTGTACACCGACGCTCATTTGGGGCCCTACGCTTTCTGCTGTGGAAACCAACAAGAAAGTGCGTAACAAGACCGTAAGCAAGGTACCGGCAGGGTTGTAGAGAAGACGTAGTCGAAGTCAGGCGAAGAGTTCAAGGAAGGCGGCAGAAATCGTAGTCAAGGGTCGGGCAGAAGTAAAAAAAAAAAAACAGGAATCCAAAATCACAAACAAACGCTTCGGCAGGAACAGTAAAAATGGAACCAGTGAGCATTCACAAAATGGTGGACTGGGCTTTTAAAGCTGTCTTTGGCACCAAAATTCTAATCCGATGTGCACAGATGATGTTATGATGTCAGACACCAGCGTCACTAGGCCGGGAACCCGGAAGTGCGTGCCTGCACACCGCCATCCAAGCTGAGACGCACCGGGAGGCGAGAGACTGCAGCAATCTCCCGGCGCATCTTACATCGTTATATGCAAGTTCAATTGTGTTGTAATACAACGTTCACTTTAAGGGTTGTTGCTCAATGTAAATGTGCACAGATAAAATCTGACCCACAATATCTAATAAAAATCTCCCATGGAGTCAAGTCAAGGCAAGATCTGGAAGAGCAAGAATAAATTTAGGGATAACTGCTGGTATGCTAACCAGAAAGGCAAAGGCAAACCCTCATTTGATTGCAAAAGACCTACAGGAAGTTTTGGGTGACACAGGACTGGTGTTGCAATTATCCACGGTGCTTCATTGCTTGCACAAATATGACCTGCACGGAAACATTGCCCGTCACCTCTGTGGTTTATACAAAGGGCCTGTAGGTGTCACTGTGCACAAGAGTTATACTGTGTGCATAGTATTTTCTATACAGCTTAAAAGTATTAGAGTTGAAATTACTGTTGAAGTGTAATGGCTGCATGAACCTGATAATAAAGCACTCTTATACTCTACTCATCCTTTGCTACCAAAACATAACATATTGGCAACGAGATGTCTCTTCTACCTCTGCAGCAGCCTGCAGCTTTTCTTCCAAACCCTTGTGAGCCTACCATACCTTTTACTGCTTGGATCCGTATGTTTGAAAATTACATTATTGCTGCTGACCAAGGGGAAATGTCTGCTGCTAGAAAGCATGGTTTACTTAATCACTGCCTGGGAGCAGAGGGACAGCGTATATTCTATATATTACCATTACCTGATGATACTTATGAAACTGCTCTTACTGCTATAAAGAACTTTTTTGTGCCAAGAGTAAATGTGGTTGCTGAAAGATATAAATTCCGCCAACATAGACAACGTAATGGCGAATTCACAGAACAATTTGTAGCAGCTTTAAGAGAGCTGGTTGTTACCTGTGACTTTGAAATGCTAAGAGACCAAATAGTGGAAAAAACAAACTCACCTCACATTAGAGAGACTCTCAGTCAGGGAACTGCTGGGAATGTACAGACTGTGAATCTAGCAATGTGGCCTACTAATGCACAGTCACGGGCAAAATACAGTGCTAAGGGAAGGAATTCACTGCAAAACCGTGCAGCAAATACAAATAAAAAATACTGCTTTCATTGTGGTTCAACACAACACACTGCAAATTATGCTACATGTCCTGCAAAAGCTGTACAGTGCCGCTAATGCAAAAAGTAGGACATTTTCCTACTCCTGATGCCAACTGCAATAGACCTGAAGAAAGTGAACCTATAAGGCGTACTGAGAGAATTAGTGATGGGCAGGCGCAAATTCATGACAAATTTGTGCGTTTCGCCCCCGGTGAATAAATTCACAAATTTGTTGCGATGGTTCCGATGCCAGCATCAAAGTTTTTACGACACCGGTGCCCATTCTGACACCGGCGGATTGTCACCGGCGTCAAAATCGCAGTTTCACAAATTTGTCGCCAGTTTTGCCCATTTCACTGGAAATTCATGAAATTCGTGGCAAAGCAAAACCGGACAAATTTGCCCATCACTTAAGAGAATCAGAAAGTTACCTGCATGGACCAAGGACGTCAAGATATGCAAGACAACATCTAGACAAGTCATACATCTGCAACATATGGATGCCAAGAAGCTAAAGCACAAGCTAAATAGTTAACATGTTAATGTTACTAAAGACTTCCCGCCGGCTAGAATGGCACTTGGAGCGAGGCCTTTCGGGCGACTTTGGAAAACAAAGTGCTCCAAGTGCTATCCCGCCGGTGATTTACATTCTAGCTGGCATGAAGGCAGGGGAAGGCAGTCTGGGGAGATTAGTCACCCTGAAGAAGAGGAGATTTCTCACAGGGCGATTAATCTCCCTGAATCTACCACGTGTGTCTGCCCATACACATTCCTTAACATCTTAATTGATTTGATTTGTAAATGAAATTTCTGTGGAGCATTCACTCTGTGTGTCTCTTTAGTACTTGATATAATTAATAGTGCTATAGAAGAAGAAAAATCATAACCACCATTGGCACTGAATGCTAATAGAGATGTTGCATTACTGGTTTCTTTAGTAAATGTAATATTATAGGAATTGCAGGGCAGTGTTTCTTGTGACTGGGAGGCCAGCCAAAGATTGTTAAGCACTTATATAATGACAATCTACACTATGAACACTGTAGCAGGACTTGATAGTTCTTAACCATCACCATAAATATTTAGTATACAGATAAAAATGCAAGGTGAGGGGAAAATGTGGTTACCCAGTGGAAATAATGAACAAATGATTACATCTCAGTTATTGTATTCATCTGGCGTTTATGAATACAACAGCAAAGTAAAGAGATATGTTCCCATTATTAAGATTAACATAGCTAAAGAGGATGAGTCAAACCATTGCTTGTACAAGGTGATATTTATAGGTTGTGTACTTTCCGTCTACAAACCCAATCAGTGATACTGAGCCGAGACAGTGTTAGCCAATCTGTTCAAAATCTATTGGCTCTCTTCCATTCCAGTATAATTGTTGTAGGTTTTATATTTGTTAGGGCTCTGTCGTATATCAGATGCTGTCCTTTTGATGATAGGCAGAGTGTTAATACTTTGGGAAGATTTGCTAGTGCATCACATCATAAATCTGTTTGCCTGCCATTGTTTGTGTTAGAATGCAGCCATATCTCAAAGATGATTTAAAGTGGCTGCCCATCCATAAGGGATGAGTGTGTAGCAAATGGAATACATATATCAGTTCAATGGCTTTGCATGGCCTTAACCAGACTATGGAAGCCAGAAATGTATTAGCAATTCCAACCCCCTACCTTAAAGAAAGAGCTTCCCTAATCGATAGCTAAAACATTAATTATAGTAAAGGGAATCAATTATGCACTTGCAAATACAAACAGTCTTCTTAAATATAATGAATAGTGATGAGCAAATCTGTCTTGTCTCGCATCACCGCAAAACTTGCAAAACTGCAGGGAAATTCGGGAAACAGTGAAAAAAATTAGCAAATTAGCAAAATTTTTGTAGCAAACTACATTAGAGTCTATGGGTGTTTTTTTCTTGGCACATTGTTTCTGCTTTGGGGGCTACCAATATAAATTGGGAAGTCAAAATCACATGCATTTTCCACTGCTACACACCCCTACATTGTTAGAGGACCTCCTATCCACTATGCTGCCATGTTGCCAATCTTAAAAATATGTATACGATTTCATTAAGTCTGGTAATGGTATCTACTACTACACTATGTTGCTGTTTGAGCAAAAAGTACTATCTATAGATATAATTATATATTACTACTATCTTACTAACTAACACAGCGACTGCTAATAATAAATATGACCACTAACAGGTAATTCCCAGGTGCTTTGTATATCACATTAAAATGAATAAATCATATAGTTATATGTATATCCTTCTATAGACAGCAGGATGGCACAGATACCTTTGGTTGATGTAGAAGGTGAAGGGAGGATAAAATGACAGATGCGTTTGTCACACACCTTTTTTGTTCTTTTGAGTGTCAATTTTTAATGCAGTTTTGCGTATATTTTTGCCTGCGGTGAATCTATACACTAATAATGACAACTGTATATTTCTAACACAATAGAAAGAATCTTCTAAGTTCTAGTATGTACAGTATATGCAGCTCAGAAAGTACATTTTTTAAAATAAAATCGTGGTAGACTCCAGTATGACAAATCATACATTAGATAATGGGCTGATATAGTTGGCCATGTCCCACCCTGTCACTCTACTAAAATATATAACATATAACTATCTTAACATTGAAATGGATGTGTCACATGTTGAGCCATAGTTCACTGTCTTGTATCAAACAATGTCGTTTGGATACAAAGAATTATCTGTGTGTAAACCCACCTTCTTTAAATACAGAAATGTCAAAACTGCTAGTCTTCATATGTCCTGGAACAACAGTTCTTTACACTTCAACAACCTTTGGTCAGTGTTGGACTGGCCCACCAGGATACCAGGAAAACTCCCGGTGGGCCCAGGTGTCAGTGGGCCCTCATGCTGCTAAACTTTTGGCCTATTTCATGGTCATTCCCTATTTCTATGAGAACAAAGAGGCTAAATAGATGGAATGATTGATTATAGTATAAAGAGAGCAGACTAGGAGAATAGAGGTTGATTGAGGAGATGAAGAATATTAGTACTAAGAGTGGGCCCCTGGTCTAAAGTTTTATGGTGGGCCCCTGGTCTAAGGTTTTTGGGTGGGCCCCTGGAGTCCCAGTCCGACACTGCCTTTGGTGTTAAAAGGAAAACATTGGAAATAGGTGGTACTAGCATATATCAAATGTCAGCTTTAAAAGGTAATAACATGTTTACAAGTGGAGTTGAATAGAAGGTGTAATAATGTGAATAAACCCCCTCCCTCATTCTTAAATATAAAGATATTAGAAGCAAGAATTTTAATGTACAAATAGTTATGGAACTGCAAGAAGAATTCAAATACAGTTATATCATACAATAGGCCGAGTGCTTTTATACAAGTCACGGAACTCTTCTGTGACTTCTAATATCCTCGTATGTTTAACAGGGGGTGCATATTTTATTATAATATACATGTTTCGTTGAGTCATGGGAGTCGTTTAAGGCGATTATAACTAATGAAATTACTAAGCACTGTTTATAAGAATATAATTTACAGGATATTCAGGACTTGTGCATTATAAGAATATATTTCACAGGAAATTCATTGCTTTTGTGTATTATATACCAATTACTTTAAATTTACAGAATGATAAATTCCCTTTGCCTACACTAGTGATAGTGACTGGTTTGCTGTTTAACACCACTTAATTATGAAAGCTGGATGTCTTTAGGTTTACGCGCTCCGTTTTCTCTCAAAACAGGTTCATTGTTCTGTCTTTGCAGTACCATGTAAACCATTAGCAAGAATGCTTATATGCTGATACACAGAGCAAGTACTTTCTTTTGACCACTAAATCAATATTTTCTCATTATGATCCAACGTCGAATACACATTCTAATTTTCTAATAACTTTTTTTTAAATTATATACATATTATAGATAAAGGTTGTTGCCTTTTACTTAATATATCTGGCTGTATAAATGTATAGGTGGTTTATGAAAACAAAACAGTCAGTTGAAGTATTCAGAAATGATGGCTTTACTTTTGCCAACAAACTTTGTTGCTCTAATCAGTCAAGTAATGTTTACTGTATTTACATATAACTATAAACCCCTCCCTCCCCAGAAAATTAGGACCTTGATAAAAAAAAAATGACCTTGTTTAATATCTGGCTATTCTTGATATTTAGCCCACTATTCTCTCATAGTTATTGAGACTTTTGAAAGGAATACATTTCATCTACATTTGACAACATTCCTTTTATTACGCTTTTTGTAAGAATCTTTGTTTCAATGGAAGATATTGCAAAAAACACATACACAAATAACAGCTACATTTCCCATAATGCTTTGGCTTAGTAATAAAGAATAAAGTAATTACAGTGGGCAATTGTGTCTTCTGCAGTAAAATGTAACAATATCACAACACAATTCACAGCTGTGATTTAGATGAATAAAAGTAGAACACACAGTTCTACACACAGTCATATGTTGCTTACCTCCACAATAAATATAGGCCATACTGCATGCCTTCTTCTTAGAAGGTGTTGCTCTGCTGCTACTTTCCACTGCCCCCTTAAGTATGGAACACAAATTTGAGAGGCCCAAACAGTGAGGGGATTTAGACTTCATGCTCTTCTGTGACCTTTTTATCTCTACTTAATGGGCACCTACATAGATGGCTTTAGTTATATGAATCCTGATAGTGACAAGTAAGATGGTAAATAATATAATGAGGATAAGCGAGGAATGTTCATATAGTAGTGTGTTGAATTCACTATAGTATCTTGGATGGGAGAAATGGATAAAATGTATTGGACCTAATTTGCTACCAGTCTCCTGAGCTTTAAGCTGGGACAGTGATTATAATGGGAATGTTTTACAAGTATAAACAGTTTTTCATCCATTTACAAACTGAGTATTTCCCTAGCACAGTGGTGCAGGCAATTGTGAGGCAATTTGCCAAGAGCACAGGCTAAAGCCTTCACTCCATTTATATATTGAAGTCAGAGAATACATCATACTGTACATTCCCTCCAGTCTATCATCATTATTAAAATGTAAATGTATTTTTCGCAATGTATCTCTTTGAAAAGGGGGGCACACTGAATGTAGATATTACATGATAAAGCAGAAATATGTATCTGAAAGATATTGTGTACTGTATGTTTCATATTGTACTTGCAAACCAGGGTGTATCAAGTCTAGTGACTCTCTTTTAGTTTTGCAAAATGTGCTGTAAAGATGCAAATAGAATAGAACTGAACTACTCATGGCTGAAAATGCAATCTATTTATTGTTTGTGTTCAGTAGAGTGATTTCACCTTTAGTCTAGACAGAAAATTAAGTCATTATGACCATTTTCTCTGCTATATTTTAACTCTATTTCCTCCTCCTCATGCTTTCAGCTTCATATTCATGCCCACGGACAACCGCCTCTGTCTACCAGGACACTGCACACCACTTACTATCTACAGGCAGACACAAAGAAGCACGGAAAAGTAACCACCGCATAAAGCCAAAGGCAATTAAGATCATCTCTAAAGAACGGCCCAATTCTTTAGTTGACCTGAAGACCTACAAGGACACGAAAATTTTAGTGGCCAAGTTTTTGGAACATTCAAATTGCCATCTCTCTCCAGAAGTGCGACACGTGGTGAATAGTATCAAGTCTGTCATTAAGTCCGATGAAAGGCACATGGAAGAGGCAATCTTCAGCGCCAATATTATAGACCAGGTAATAAGTGAATGCTGTGTGTTTAGAAAAATTCCAGTTACTGTAATTATCAGATACAAATGATAATGTTCAAGTAGAAAATGATCCAACCAAGTCAGAGGGTTGTTAATAAACATTAACATGGCGGTAACATGGCTGTATGAAGAATATAAATGGCAACTGTTATTGGCTGGTTTTCTATGAAGCAAATGTCTGAATATTAGTAGATGCCCCACTCACAAATTGTAACATGGCTTTAGATTTTGTCAGGAAACTACTGTTTATACTGCCCTACTTTAGGCATAAGCAAAATAGGCTTATTACACCAGAAATCTGAAATAACAGTTATTTTAAAGCAAACAGGTAATATGAGACTCTGGAATATTCTTCACTCTGTCATAATTACAAAAACGTAACATCTCATTTATCGTTGAGAATGCCTATTAATTATGTATTCTATATACATAAATAATAGCTAAAAGAAAATATATTGATTTTCAGATATGTCACCTTGCAAAGTGAGTTACATTTCTTATTTGCATGCTGAGGCCTTTCATAATAAAGCAATATGTATATATGTTAAATTATAAAGCTATATACCTATGAGCATGGATTGAAATCTGAAATGTTCAATAGTTTTTACAAATGGTACCATTTACATACAGCTTCATAAAAATATAAGCATAAATAAATTAGCCCCTCACCTTTAATACATAATACAGGAATGGCACCCACAAATTTATTGGGAACTGATGTTTTCTTAATAAGGGGAATTTCAGCTGACAGGTGCCCTTTAGCTCTGCTTACAAAAAATGGAAACATAAAAATAGGTCCATAACTAGCCACGAAGAAGCCTTTAGCTTGTAGGTTTCTTTGTAGGTTTATTTAATTAAATAGTTTGTATGAGGACTTGTAACCCACAACAACCAATAATTAGCAGGTCCTATTTACTTATCACCTATTGCTCTAAGTTACATGGTTCACTCTTAGCTACATTTACAACATTACCCTGAACAAATTACCTCTATTGCTTGAATATAGCCCTCACCAACTTAAACATTTGCTTATCTGTGGTTTACACCATTTGTGAAATGGAAAATGATACAGGAACAACTGTCTATTAAACTGTAATCATTTTTCTACAGGTAATAACAAGTTCACAGCAAAACATTAATATCTCTAGAAAACGTCTTCAAGAAGATCTTCATCTTCAGAGTTGTGGAGCTCTAAGCTCTCCAGTTGCCTGCCTTCACAGAATACATCTAACACAAGAAACGGATCAGGACAGGCCACGCAGCTTAATTGGAGTCTGTAGGGAAACAATTCTTTGATAAAAGATTATAAGATTAATTAAAACAAAAGAATTGCATGCAAACTAAAGTTGATCAATTCCAGTACACTTCTTCAGGCACCATCAACTATATTGAATTCAAACTCAGTTTCTCCTTGTAGAACTTGCTCCGGCATGGGACAGCAAGCATAAAGGACAGTCACTATGGAGATCTTGCTGAATGTAATGTTTTGCAAACAAACAGTACAAACTAAATTTCTACACAAAGAGCTTTTTTTAAGATGACTGGAATTCCATCTATTATTTTCTTTCTGAAATAAAGATTACAATATTGCTGCCATGTAGCTCTGTAAAACCAACATCATCTCTTAATAATTACATTCCAAAAGAAAAGGGTTAAAAAAAGAGGTCTTTCAAGGCTTGCACCCATCATCAGATTCACAGACTGAATCATCAAGAAACCCCATACTTCTGAAAAATATTGTTATACAGCTCAAATGTATTACTTTATGTACTTTAAAGTGTTTTCACAATGTGTTTTAATAAAAAAAACTTTCAATATAATGTGTATTTCCATTCATCTCATCCTTAGCTGTTTATATGTGTGATATTGGCTGTACAGTCATTTTACACACACAAGATAAAACCATCATAATTGTTTACTTATATAATAGTATAATAGGGCATTATTTTTTAGAATGGTTAGACTCTGGTTTTCGGGGTCACTGACCTGGAATTTAACTAAGCAACTGATGTGATGTTGTGCTACATTTTTAATGTCTGGTTTTATTCAGCTTCCATTCTGACTTCACTGGATGCTAAAGCATTGTCTGCATTATTTACTAGGCTGGTTTCATGGTGAACTACCCTATGTGTAATTAAAACTGCAGAGCTGTAATTTATTTTCTGATACTCTGTTATACATTATATTATATTTCACCATGTATTTATTGTGTTGAGCAACACAAATCTACTTACAGATGTTGACCATACTGATTTTTTCTTACCTAGTCAACTGCTGTTTTAGAGAGAAATATCCCATTTTTACTGAGCAATGCTTTAGTTAAAGGAGAAGTTTTAAACTTTAAAGGAGCGGTAACACCAAAAAATTAAAGGAATGGCAATACAATGTATTGTTGCTATGCACTGGTACAACTGATGTGTTTGCTTCAGAAATGCAGCCATTCAAGCACAGGATACACAGTAGATAACAGATAAGTTCTGTATTATTTCAGCTTTGAATGGTTGCCCCCATGGCTACACAGCAGCTAGTTTGTATAAACTATTGTAGAATTTCTGTAGCAAACACACCAGTTGTACAAGTGCAGCATGATCTGTACATTATATTTTCATTACTTCAGTACACTTTAATGTTCTGGTATGACTGTTCCTTTAAGGGTAAAGTCCTCTCTGTACAGTCCCAACACCTGGTCAGCTCACTTCTTCACTTCATCAGTTGTACACAAATATTTCTATTCTACTACAGTGCCAAGGACAGTAAATTCTGCCCCAAGTCTCATCAGAAACATTGTAAACACAATCATGTAAGGCAACTCATAAGAACTGACACACCCAAACAGACTTTTAGACTCTGCTATGCATCTGCTTTAGTACCCCTGAAAGGCAGACCTGGGGCAACTTGTGTAACTGTGTTTCAATTAATACTGTAAAAAAGTTTTGAGTGAATTGCATTTACACCTTTTCATAAGCATAGTCATTTCAATATCATCTTTAGAAACATTTTAGAGTCCAAGTAATTGTTCCATAGTTAACAGGCTCAAGTCTAATGTGTATGAGGTGGTATGAATATTGTAGTACTCAAACAGGACATGAATTGGATTGTTTTGTCTACTGCCTGTTCCTTAAATAACCAGTCATGCTGATCTTGATCTACATTGAAAATTGAGCCTAATGGAATATGCAGTAAATGTCACTAACAGAAAAAAATTGTTGCAATTAAGGCATATTTTTCCTTTTATGGCTTTTATAATGTTACCCCATATATGATTTGTGGAAGGTAAACCACTCCAGGAGACTATGGGTTACTTAAAGTCAACCTTCATTTCAGCTGATGAAAAATTCACATTGAAACCCTCTGTGCATGGCCGGATGTGGTCTGTTTTGTATTAATCAATACATGTAATTACATAAGTCAGATAATCAACATGTTTTCTTAATAAAAGTAAACATGGCATGTAATTTTAACCAAGGCTTAAACCAAGGCCTCCACAAAGCGTACCTTGCTTTAGCACCACCCAGTTGTATGATCATATAGTAGAAGAGTCCACATTCAAAAGGGTCCATAACAAAAGAAAAAATGTCACAAATCTAAACAAGGTGCCATTTCGGGAAATATTTATAAGGTAGATTTAATTTTTTTCCCTTGAGAAATCATTGTGTTGGGCTACAAATTATTTCAATTTGTATATAAATGATTCAGGCAATAGATTACACAAGAGATGAGTTCACTATAAAGCCACAAAGGTTTAGTATTAATTTCAAACACTGCCTGAATTCAGTAATTTAGCTACACAGTGTGGGCCCAGGTGCAGGCCATGCACCCCCCACCCCCCTCCAAAAGAGATATTTGCAGCAGATTTGCATTTGTGCGAACAACCGGCGGCCCTGAGGGGGGTGCTGGCCCTGGTGTGATTGAACCGCCCCCCCCCCCCACACACACACTCCCGATAGTTCAGCCATTGTCTGAATTCTAGGCAATAACTGAGCAAAAACACATTACTTTTTGTTTTTCAAGTCTGAAAATGTATTTTTGGAATTGTTCAGTTAGACCAGTAGTCCCCAACCAGCGGCTCATGAACAACATGTTGCTCCCCAACCCCTTGGATGTTGCTCCCAGTGGCCTCAAAGCAGGTGCTTATTTTTGAATTTCTGACTTGGAGGTTGAAGTTTTGGTTATATAAAAAAAATATGTACTGCCAAACAGAGACTCCTGTAGGCTGCCAGTGCACTTAAGGGCTACCAAAAGCCAATCACAGCCCAAATTTGGCATCTCCAGGAATTTTTGTCATGCTTGTGTTGCTCCCCAACTCTTTTTACATTTGAATATGGCTCACAGGTATAAAAGGTTGGGGACCCCTGAGTTAGACCAAGGGGTATATTTATGAAAAAGTGAAGTTAGAGATAACTAGAGTCCGCTAGAGGTAAATACCACCTCTCTCCCAATTATTTCTATGGGAATTTAAAGGTGTATTTATCAAAGGGTGAAAGTGAAAGTTCACCCTTTGATAAATACACCTTTAAAAATCCCATAGAGTTGAATGGAGAGAGGCGGTATTTCCCTCTATTTCACTTTTTCATAAACCTCCAAGTGTCTATTGAGTAAATTGGATGTGACTCTTTCTATCCCTGCAGCATCACTCACAATTACATTTCTATTGAAATAAAACAAGTGGGCAATCCAACATGTATTCAACCAAAGTTGATGCAACCTTGGTGCATATGGTCAAATTAGATTGCGCTGGATCATATACTCAAGACATAGACTGAAGATGAAATATGAATGAGCCCTTATCAGTGATGGGTGAATTTGTCTCGTTTTGCTTCGCCATTAATTTCCTGCGAAATTCGCAAAACTGTCGAAAAATTTGGGAAACGGCGATTTTGACACCTGAGACAATTCGGCAGTGTCAAAATGAATGCTGGCGTCAAAGTTGGCGCTGGCAAACGTTAAAGTCAAAGGGCGTCCATTTATCGTCACCGGAAAAAGCTTTGACACAAATGTAAATTCGCCAATCACTACTTATCATAAAATATAGGGTATATGTCCTGTCTACTTATACAACTAAATAAATATAATAGGTTCTTGAAGGCCTCTGAAAACATCCATTTGCAAATATAAAATTTACAACTTTGCCTTGCCATATTTTCTCCAGTCAAAGTATTGAAAAATCACTCTAATAACTAACCATACTCCTGTTACTTCTACATTTATTAGCCATTAGAATGCAGAACAAACAATTCATAAAAAAGGCTGAAAGTCCTTTTATTTGACACTTTTTCTAGCACACTGACAAGTGTAATATAAGGAGTTAAATGTCACAGCCTTTGTTTGTAAGTGGAAAAATATTAATATCCCCAGTTATCCTTAATGTAAATAAAAATCCTATTTAGATGTGTATCCAGTTCAGTGCATTCCATAAAAGAAAATAATTATTCAGAGGTAAAAAGTAGTTCAAAAGCTGTCAATCCAAATAAAGGTGAAAGACCTTTGTTATCAATGGCTGTCACATGAAAACTAGTAGTTTTTTTTTATTGGGCATGAACATAAAGATCCTGAGTATTTCAGCAAATATTATTTTATGGGTTGTCAAATGAAACAGCAGTTTAATCATGAAAAAAATGCCATTGACAAACCTCTCTCAATATCACTAACCATTGTAACTCACCTCAGTTAGAAAAAACTAAATTTTAAAATATTTAGTCCATCCCAGTGGATTACTTTGCCTTAATAAGTGCTTCACTGGCAGTTCATAAACAATAATGGATATAGCTCTAAAGTGTTAAAGACAATTTAAGCCACAAGGGGATATGTTACAGTATGTTTCAAAACTATTGTCCTGGAGTATCTAATAGAACCTTGGACTTGTTACTTCTAGTGATGGGCGAATTTCTCCAGTCTCGCTTCACAGAAAAATTTGCGAATTTCCTACAAAATTTGTGAAACAGCAAAAAATTTGCGAAACGCGGATTTTGAAGCCAGCGTCCAAATCTTTTTTGACTCCGGTGACAATTCAGACTGTTCTGATGCCCATTAAAGTCAATTTGGACGCTGGCGAATTTTGACTGCAATTTCGCAAATTTATTCGCCCATCTGTAGTTACTTCTTCTAATAGCAGCAAGTTAAAATTAATGAAGGAATGAACTATGCTTAGCAGCCTATACCGCTCATAAGAAAACAATTTAAGACGGTTACATTGACTTGTGCACAAGTACATATGATAATTATGCCGTGTTCTTGTGATTTAACCTTATCGTTATCCATTTAGGAATATGTATTTTGCTGCAGATATATTAGCTCTTAAAATGTAGTGGAGGTCACTAGTGCATCTGTTCAGTAACTAGTTTCTGTAGATCAACCACCCACCTTGTGCATGGAGCCTAACCGAGTCTATAAGCTTATGAACTGAAGCAAACATAACTGTATCCTATATTTCCAAGTCATTAGTGACTTAAAGACTGGAATTAAAAAACAACAGCTCCAGCAAACCAAAGTAATGGCTCAGTTGAACCCTGCACTAAAACATTTCAGTAGACATGAATTAGCTGTACACTGAAAGTCTTCTCATTACAGCATGTAATTAAGTACTAAAATAAGAGAATGCTTTAACAGAAAGAAGCCTGGGGTTAGAAAGGAAAGCATGTTTTTATTAAGTAATTATACAGTTCATATATATATACAGTGGAATGCATTATTGTTGCCAACTCAGATTTACCTGTGCTCTTGCAGGTAGCTAAATGAAACTCTTAAAAATGTTGATTGAAAATACTTGTTAGTAAAGGGCCATGTTTATGGTCATGCTCATGTTAGATACGGTGCTTGTGGGTGGGATTCTCTTTAAAGCCTGAAGCTTTCGTTGATCACATTCTAATATGCTTAATGGAAGTACATCTATGAGCAAAAGGATTTGAAAAAAATAAAAAAAGGTTCCGTTAGTAGAATCAGCTCATTATTTCAGGAATAATGCTTATAATTCAAATCTTTCACATATAATTCACTTAAAGCAGTAGTGTGCATTTGTCAGATACATAAATTATAAACAAACAGTTCCTCATTGTTATTAAATTTATTAACAGTGATAGCTTATCCCCTTTCTACAGTTGGCAGCTGCATGCAACATATAAATCACTCCTTAATATACCGCACTCAGTATGTCTTAATCACTGTATGGTAAGGCTTTATAAGTCACAGTGTAAACTCTTCGAGGTCCAAGCCAAAAAGTCAAGTCATTAATAAACATTTATTTTGTTGAATGAAACACAATGTAGCTTTTTTTTCCGATGAAATCTTAATACTTATGCTACCAAGCTGACAAAATGACAGAGCCAGCAAAATAATTGTCCAGGTGTTCCCTCTTATGGGTTGACCAGCACAAGACGGGAAGAATCATCTCCCCTGAACACTTACTTCTGAAACAATTTCCCTTCTCATTTTTTGGTGAAAATGAAAAGACATGTCAAATCACAAACGTAACTAGAGGGGGGCGGGCCCTGGCGCAGGACGCGCAGCCGGGACCCCCGCCCCCCTCCGTACGCCCGGAACTGGCAGGGAATAAGCCGCGCAAACTGCCGGGGGGCCCTGAGGGGGTGCGGGCCCTGGCCCGCTCTCACCCCCCTGCTCCCCCAGTAGTTCCGCCACTGTGTCAAATGGAAAAGTCACTTTAACTTGATGAGAAACAGTATTTTCTGAAAGTGTTTTCATTATTTAAAATGTGTTGTTCAGTAATGGTCCATGCACAGTTCACATGAAAATGATGAGACTTTGAGGCCTGTGCATGTAATTTATTTTAGAATACTTATACATAGTGATGGGTGAATAAATTCACGAAATTGACACGAATATTTGTCTGCAAACAGTCATCAATTAACGGATGCCCATTGACTTTAATGAGCGTCAAAATTCGTGTTTCACAAATTCCCCCATCACTACTTATACATTGTAAAAAGCTCCACTCAATGCTGATTTACTAACACTGGGCAAATTAGTAACTCAGCAGCAACCTAGCCTGTCAGTGATTAGGTCTTTTACAGGAAGCTGCAGGTTGAAGAATGTAACCAAATAACTATAACCAAGTAACCATATTGTCCAGCATTGATAAAACAGTTCTGCTATGTGTGAAGTGTGTTGATAGGTAAGATAACACTTTAATTTGAAAGATAATGATATGATCCCAAAAAATGTTTGAGGCTTAACACTGCATAGCTGTGACCCAGTTATTTAGCTCTGTTGTTCACTATTTAAGTGTTGTTAGTAACAGCTATGGCTTTATATATGAACCCCCCATAAAACTCCTATAATTAAAGGGGAACTCCACAAAAACACAACAAGCTTTTTAAAAAGTAAACATATTTTCAAGCAACTTCGCAATATACATCATCATTTAAAAAATATTCAGACTTTCCTGACAGTTCCCTAAGCCTGGCCCCTGCTCTCCTGTTGATCTGTCTGACTACTTTGCTGAGCTGGCTGACTACTGTTACTTTGTATTAGCAGCGATCTGTCCTCAGCCTTTGTCCTCCAAACCCCACAATTCCCTGCACATGTGATTTCAATAAGGAAAGGGACATCACAGAGCAATGTATGCTGTCTGTAAACTGTGGAGAAGTTTTCGAGTATCAGTATTTTAGCCCCTTCTTCCCTGCCAGGATTTCAAATGATGCAGAAAGAGAAGAACTGTTAAACAACTGGATTTCAGCATAGAAAATGGCATTTAGTCATACTATCTGATGGGGATGGGGATATTAGGGGTTTCTGTGTTATGCGGGCCTCTTTATCAAATTTTGGTTTGGAAGTTCCCCTTTAAAGAAAATATCACTTAAAGCAACATTTCAGTATATGATCCTTAACAACGTTCCCTCCTTTTTGGCTATATGGGCAAGAAATTTAATTTGTGCGCACATTTTCATCTTGTGTGAGCATCTTGAAAACTCTGCTCAGGACAGAATATAAAAAACATTATGGTGGTTATTTATCAAAATCAGAAAAGTTCTCACTATTTTCTGAAAGCTACTCTGTCCAAATCCGCACGGATTTTTCCCCCTTATTTTTCAATACATTTTTCCAAAAATTTCTTGTGCTGGAAAAAAAAATTGTTTGAATTGTGAAAAAGTCTGCTTCTACAATTTTTTTGGATTTGGCGCTGAAACCTGCGATTTTTTCGACTTTTTGCTGAAATCTGCGACTTTTTCGGATTTGACAACCGCAAACCATGAAATCTTAAGACTATTGGACAAAACCCAACGTAGATCAGGATATCAACGGGACATCTGCCATTGACTTCTACATGAACTCGGCAGGTCTGAGTTGGAGTACTTTTTTATTTAGACTTTTAGCATCATTAGGGTTAAATGAAAAAAATTGTACAAAAAATTGGTGGTTTTCCCCTCAAAAGTCTGACCAGAAAAAGACTTTAAATAAATAACCAACTTGTGTTTTCACACCAAAGTCTTTGGGCACACCACAATTTGTTGTGTGCACTGGTCCCAAAATCTGTGTGTGCACGAACAAGCACACAGCTTAGAGAGAACTTTGATTCCAACAATTCTTTATTAATTCTGAAGTTATTTGTAAATGCAAGTGCTATTGAAAGTAGCATCTCCATGCAAGACCTTGGGGGGGAAATCGCTGTTGCTGAATTGGCTTCTGCCACTTATGGTTTTGCTTCTGGGCATATCTTCTCTCTGCATTGACTTTTGATGCTGAGCACACAAGTTAGTGGTAGGGGCAGGAAGGGTTTCATCCAGTCCAGTCTGCACTGTATTTATACATTAAGGAGCACATTTAATAACATTGGATACAATCATCACCAGTGAGGATGTCCTTAACCAGATTTTTGCTTTTGTTTTCTAAATTGTAGATGTCTGTTCAAATCTAACTGCTGATTGGTTGCTATGGGCAACATCACCATTGATGTTTGTCTACAATGTTAATAAATATGCCCCTCAGTGCAGGTCTTCAGACTCCATTCTGGAGGTGTTGGTGATGGGGAAGTCTGTCAAGGTTTTCATTCATCCAGGTCATGGTATATCTATAGTAATAAGTCAAATCAACTGGACTTGCTGCATTTTTTTCTCTTGAAGACGTTTTGCTAGTCAACTGATTGGCTTTCTCAATTCAGAATGACAGAATATACAAGGTTCTTGAGGAAAATGTGACCACTAATTTTTATATCAGAAATATTGCTAGTGCAGGGTTAAACTGTGGGAAGTAAACACTGAATAATTAATCCCCATGTTTGTCAAAATATTATTATACCTAGTGGTATATCTAGTGGTAATCTAATTTTGATTGTTGTTTTATAACAGGTATGGCCTAATATGTACAAAGAGCACTGCTCTCTGTGAATTTGCATTTCTAAATAAAGGCAAGAGGCCATATGGTTGCTTGCCTGGATAATAATCGAGCAGGTCAACATATTTTCTCTTAAGGGTTGTTAAACATGTGAAATGGCACATATGGAGAAAATATGTCTTGGGCACAAAGGATAAGCCATCAACAGGAAGAATATACTGTATATATTCTCCTTCAGCAAGGAATCAAAGTTATTTTTAAGAAGAATGATGTTAAAAAATATATATGCATAGTCAACTAGTATTAGAAAACAAATGGGTAGTAGCTACAACAGAAAATAAAAAGCACATTTAAAACACTAAATAAAACCTCTGAATACTTAAATTATAAATTTAGGAACATGGAGAACAGAGTGATGATACCATGGACAATGTATTGTCATTAAATAGCTGTAGACACTTTATAGTTACTAGCAAAATATTATCAATGAAAGGGACAATATTCACCCATATTCAACTTAAATTGTGTTTGCAATTCTGGTGCAGGAAAAGACGAGCAAATCGTGAAAAAATCTGAATTGTATGATTTTTTTGGATTTGACACCCCAGAAAACCACAAATTATTCGGAACATATGAAACCCAGCGCAGATCATGATATCCTCCAACTGTAAAAGGGACATCTGCCATTGACTTCAACATGACTTTGGGAGTGTTTTCTGATTAGGACTCTGGGTCTCGAAAAATCTATTTTTTTCCCAACAAAAAATGTTTTCCTCTTTAAAACTCCAATCAGTAAAATTTGGACTTTAGTAAATAACCCCCATAAGGTAGCAGAATAGACCTAGTCTTTAAACAACCTTTGGCTCCAGACAAAAAATGACACCGTAACATTTTCTCTTCTTTTGAGAACTAGTGGTGGGTTGCTGAAAAAGAATATTAGGGCTTTCAGTTGACACTAGAATGTGAATAAGATTGAGATGTACAGGTATGGTATATATTATTCTAATGCTTGTAACCTAGTATGCCTGACATTTACAAGTAACAAAGATTTATGCTAGCTTAGTTAACATCAATATACATATTCCTGATAATAGATCTATTTATTGTATTCAAATTGCTGCATATATTTCTGGGGTTTTTCAGTCAACATTAAAGATGCAAGGTGCAATATAAGTCGAAAACTTCCTTGGGCCATGATGCAGCATAAACTCCATGCATTTTGCTGCAGTTTGTTCATCACTAGAGGTGACTTGTTATAAGAGAGCCCAAAATTGATGTAGAACATTGATCGGTTATTTTTATTGGCTCAAAAAAAGTAGACATCAATTCTGTCCAGGATTGCCAGAATTGATGTCTAGAGGTGACTTATTACACTTGATAAGAGATAGATCCTGAAGGAGACACTTTCTTATTATTAGGGGCAGATTTAGCAAGGGTCGAAAGTGAAAATTCGAATTTCAAATTCAAATTTTCAAGGTTTTTTTTGTGAAAGTTGACAAGGGAGTAGTTAAAATTTGATAAGCATTTTTAAAAAAATTCAAATTGAATTTTCAAAATTTATCATGTACTGGCCCTTTAAGAATTTGACTATTCGCCACCTTAAAACTATCATATTGCTGTTTTCGCCTATGGGGGACATCCTGGGATCAATTTGGAAAAAACGCAAATCAAATTTGATTTGAATTTGATACAAGTTTGCGGGTCAATCCCATTCACCATTTAATTTTTTTAATAAATTGCAGTTGGTCAAATTTTTGTCGAATTTCGAGTTCATGGGAGTTTAAAAAAACTCCCATGAACTCTAAATTCGACCCTTGATAAATCTGCCCCTTAGACTTGAAATTTGTGTCCGTTTCTTCCATGCTTTTGTATTTTAGTTTTTTTAGGAAGCAGACTAGTGAAGGAAGCTTTTTCACCAAACCTATCATGTTGAAGCCATTCATGTTTATCCCCCACCCGCACTAAAGTGTAGACCATTTAAAATGAAAGCTAGCTTGCTGCATTCCTCTGATGCTAAAGTATATCTTTCCCTCATAACAAGTTTGCCATAATCAGTTTCTGCTACGAAATGGAATATTTTGACAAAGTATCTCACAAATGAACAGAACCCTTGTCTTATCTCATTTAAGTGATTGGATTCTGCTGGAAGCTTCCCAAATTAGCTAAACTTTTCTCCATAAAAGCCATTACACATGAATATATTTCTGAAAGAGCTACACAGAAAGCACCAAGCTTATTCTAAGATGCTGAGGCTTTCACTGCCACTTCTGTATCCACCTCTTCTCACTCCCACAGATTCATGATTATATTTTTTTTTTCTTGCATTTGTTAGATTTAGAGATTTTCTACGTTAAGTGGAACAACTTTAGATATACAATAACAAGGCCCACAATAACAATGAAAGATACAGCACTTACATTCACCAGAAATCCCATTTACACTGTGAGACTAACAGCAATATAAAGATGCAAGACTGACTAGAGAATAAAATGACTAGAAGTCTCTCTCTTCCATCCATGTCCCTTTTTTTTACACATACAGAACTAAAATAAGTCAATGACTCGTCAATGACTCTTCCCCTATTTGTCTCCTTTTGTGGAGGGGTCAGAATGGTCAAGAAAATGATAAAGAAATTAAAAAACCAACAAATGTTTTAAAAATGTAATGGAAACAAACTAATTTAAACCTGAAAGGTTCACTGTACTAACACCCTTAGATTCTAATATTTAGATTAACCCAAAATACATCCATCAGTTTTCTGCAATAGATAAAATCTTATTTGATTCCATTTTGAAAATGTTTAGAAAATGTTTGTGTATCCTTTAGGGACCCTCTTAATTTGTCTCCATAATAAAACTGAAAAATGAAATCCAGTGCCACTAGTTGCTGCCTAGATATAGATTTTTTCACTTTACAAATACTTATAATAGCCCTAATTATTGCCGAGTCCTAGAGAATATTTTAGAGGTTGCAAGTAGTAACATCTTTTATTGATAACATCTTAAAGGATGCCATGTATGAATGCTTGGAAAGTACAATACAAGGAATAGAAAATAATATGTAGCACTTATGTGTGAAATGTTGTGGTGGTTAGGTATTACATACAGCAATACATGAAAACAAGATGGTATATATATTTCTTAATTTGTTAATGATCGTATAAAACATTATAAATAAGTGAATGTACACAATGCCTTTGTTTTACGGAACCATCATGAGACCACGGTTTCCAATGCGGACATGAAGCGGTATTTTTAGTTTTAAGTTTCTGAAGTCCATTGTTAATCCGTCATCACTTGGCTCACATCCCCACACTCACCATTATAATGTACTACACATACACGTTAACACTACTTAACATTACAAATAAATATCATCAATATCACTTGTCATGATGTTTAAAGTGTTTTAACTGTCTTACTCAGTGACAGTAATGGTGAAATTGCTCGGAACTGGTTATTGCCTTTGGCAAAAGCAAGGGGAGAGGAAGGCAGTACCAATCAGCCATGGAGATTCCTTGCATCCTTGTTTGAAATGGAAAAAAAAAATATATACTGTATATACATATGCACGGTGTCTTTTTGAGGTGCAGATTTATTGATCTTGCCTGCAAATGTGTTATGGATGGCAATGGCTGCCTCTTTTTATATGTAGAGTGGAGTTTCCTGTCCAGTAAGAAGTCTAAACATTGCTGCTGGCATAGTCTTCATGTGAATCTGTAGAAAAAGTGGTAAGACAAAAATAGATTATATTTCCCAACTTTTAATAGAGGGTTCATTTAAAATGTGTTTTTCATTTCTCATTGCCTGGGGGTGAAAACTGTGAAAATGCACAGAATTAAACGGGGGACTGAAATGTGTGGGAGGAATAATCATGAGAGTAAAATGAGTAAACTGAAGGCAGCTGGATGTAAGGATAACATATGGTACTGAAAGCTACATGCCAGTGCCATGCAACAGTGATTTTAAGACCACTGTAAAATGTATATCCATTTTAAGTTTAAATTTCCCATTCAACAAATATAGGCCATGCTGTAGATAATGTTTGAATAGTTGAACATTTTAATGTGGTTATTGGTACCAGGTAGTCATAGTAGTGTAAATGTATTTTGGAATTTAACTAAAGTAGGTCTTCTGGCATATGTATAGTACGGTATGTATTGGTAGAATGCAAAATAATAAGCACGCCCTTTGCCTTGGGAGCTGTGTATGTGTTTAATATTTAGAAAATACTCCTCTGACTCTTTATAACATATGGGAATGGAAATAAAAAGAATTAGCCAAAATTCAGCAATACATTTACCATTTACTCAGATTGGGACAATTATTAGATTATCTCAGAAAGCTATGTTGCACATGGGCTATGACTACTGATAATGGTGCTGATGTTATATAAAAACACAAGTGCATTGTTATGTGCTGTTTGATTGAGAGATACATCTGTATTCACCTACTGTATGTACTGTATGTGTAAATCAGGCCTCTTATAAAGATAGACCTGCCATGCCACCTATTGATTTCACTGAATATATAAATCTAAACATGAATAGAAAATGACAGTAACCTCACTCGGTCACTCTAATCACACATAAACATAAAAAACAGAGCAGCAGGAATTTTTTTTTTGGTAGCAACCTTATTCCTTCTTGAATATAAATTTAACTCATTTAAACAATGTTCAAAGCCTCAGGCTTCACAATGCCGCTGAAAGAATGACTGTTTATGAGACTTCCCAATAATATAGATTTTTTTAAAAGTTGACAAATGGATTATTATAGCTATTATGATTTACTTTGTGCTGACATGTTATAAATATCTATTCAGAGAATATTCATTATAGTCATTAGTCCCTATCCCAGCAGAGATAAGAGTCTAATGGGGAATGTAATAAAAGTAATAGAACGATAAGTTTGCAGACCAACAACAGGTATTTAGCAATTCATCACCAGAAAAGAGATAATATTAACAGTATTTCTAACAAACAATATAACAGTAGAACATGCGACTTTTCCTTATTTTGAAAACTTTTTTCCAACCTATAACATTCCCTTCCCTTATAGGTTCCATCACATGATCATACACATATACACACTAGGTTCATCAGGGACCAATTAGTAGGGTGGAAGAAAGCTCAACTACTTTGAGGAAACCAATGCAAAGTGTAGGGAAAATGACAACTCTGTAAGGATAGCACCTTGATACCAAGGTCAACCCAAGCCCAGCTGCCCATGTTTAAATACAGGAACCAATGTTTTGATCAGGAGACTCTTTTTGTAATAAAAGTTACCAAACATGGAGGTGGTTGCCTATGAAATATTACCATAGGTACATAGTAATGAACACAGTTTGACAAAATCTAAAGTAAGGAGGGCACTCTTATACAGAAATTACTTTTTGATTGTTTATATTAATAAATATGTATATTATTATTGATGCAAAAGGAACATGCTGTTTTCCTTAGGTCTAGTATGACCAAAACTGAACAAACTACACCTTCTAGAATAGCCTAACGTACACCTTAGTAAATTTAGTACACCCTGGTATTTGCAAAACCCAAAAAAAATGTGTTAATATGCTTAAAACATGTATACGCCAATACATCCATATTACAAACTAAAGCATATAAATACGAGTGGTGTTCATAGTGCAAATAAGCAAATATGTTAAAGCAGGCACATTGTGCAAAAAGTTGAGAAACCCCAACATTTTAGAAAAACTCCATGGCAAAGTAGTTTTTTTGGGCAGGCTTTTCTCGCTTTTTGCTTTTGCTAATACCATGGTGTGCTAAATACAATTAGGTTCATAAATATTTGGGCAGACCAGGGCCGGAACTAGGGGTAGGCAGAGTAGGCGCAATCGGAAGGGGGCGCACTATTAAGGGGAAACTTTTTTTTTTTTTTCAAATAAGCCTTTATTATATCAGATTGCCTGGCCGTGTGATATTGCTAGCATAGCGCTGTCATCTAGTTCCGGCAGCGCTCTCCAGCCCCCACCTCCCTCTTACTTGCATGCATGCTGCCACTGCCCTTCTTCTTAATGTGCTGTGTGACGCATGCGCTCTAGGAAGCGGCGCGTGTAGACGTCAGCGGTACACACATTGAGACTGCAGTGGGTCAGCAGCAGAGAGAGGCAGAGAGACTGGCGCGTTGGCGTGGTGTCTGGCGCGGCAAGTGGCTTGGGAACCTGGCTGGCGTGGTTTGAAGAGAGCTGGACCTGGGCCTTGTGCACACTGACTGAAAACCAGAAGACTGTTGGGCTTAGTTTATGCTTCCTGCTTGCTGCTGGCACAAACAGGTACAGATCATTTTGGGCAATAATCTTGCTGCTGTTGGTTTCTAGTCTGGCACACATTTAAAGGGGGAATATTTTGCTGGCTGGCACAGATATGGAGCATTATTTGGCTGCTGGCTGTCACAGGTTTTAATTTGGGAGCAATATTTGGCTGCTGGCTGGCACAGGTATTAATTTGGGGCAATATTTGGCTGTTGGCTGGCACAGGTATTAATTTGGGGGCAATATGTGGCTGCTGGCTGGCATATGTATTAATTTGGGGGCAATATTTGGCTGGCACATATATTAATTTGGGGCCAATATTTGGCTGCTGGCTGGCACAGGTATTAATTTGGGGGCAATATTTGGCTATTGGCTGGTACAGATATGAGGCAATATTTCGGCTGTTGGCTGGCACAGGTACAGACTTGGGGGCAATATGTTGACTACTGTTGGCACAGGCACAGAATTCTGGGAAAATATTTTCGCTGTTGGCTGACACAGGTACAGATTTGGGGGCAATATTTTGGGTACTGCTATCACAGATACTAAGCTACCTCAAAAATGGGCATTCTGGCAGTGGAAGGGCTACCTCATGGCTAAGGAGGTTTCAGCTTTAACATAAATTGCACTTTTCTCAGTATTGATGTTAAGTGAACCCTTCATTTGCACTTTGATTAACAGGATAAAATGATCCTACTGTTTTGGTTTTTCTGACATTTTTTAGTGTAGCTTATTTTTGTTTGTTAACATTACATATTTATACAAAGCTTTCATTCATGAATGTGTTGTAAGCTTTCTTTATTAAAAAAAACCATAATGGTAAGGTTGGAAATGGTAATGTAGGACAGGGGGGGGGGCGCTGATTGAAGTCCTTGCCTAGGGTGCCAAACTACCTTGGTCCGGCCCTGGGGCAGACAATTTGTTTCTAATTTTGGTTCTCTACATTACCACAATGAATTTTAAATGAAACAACTCAGTTGACTGCAGGCTTTCAGCTTTAATTCAGTGGGTTGAACAAAAAGATTGCATACAAATATTAGGAACTAAAGCCTTTTTTTAACACAATCACTTCATTTCAGGGGCTCAAAAGCAAATGGACAATCAACTCAAAGGCTATTTCATGGGCAGGTGTGGGCAATTCCTTCATGATGTCATTATCAATTAAAGGAACAGTAACACCAAAAAATGTAAGTGTTTTAAAGTAATGAAAATATCATGTAGTGTTGCCCTGCACTGGTAAAACTGATGTGTTTGCTTCAGAAACACAACATTAGTTCATATAAACAAGCTGCTGTGGAGCAATGTCGGAAATTGAAAAACGCCTATATGGCACAGGTTAAATAGTGGATAACAGTTAACACCATTAGACAGACAGAGCTTATCTGCTATCTGCTGTGTAACTTGAGCCTTTTCTCCTTTGAATGACTGCCCCCATTGCTACACAGCAGCTCATTTATATAAACAATAGTAGTGTTTCTGAAGCAAACACAGCAGTTTTACCAGTGCAGGGCAACATTGCATTATATTTTCATTACCTTAAAACACTTATTTTTTGACGTTACTGTTCCTTTAAGCAGATTAAAGCCCTGGAGTTGATTTGAGGGGAGGGGGTGCTTGTATGTGGATGATTTTGCTGTGAACAGATAACACTGTTATAACAAGTATGGATGTTTTAATGAAGAAAATAATTTAGGTTCAATGTTTAATTTGCAAAGGAATTTCACTATACGGCTTTTTATGTGTAGGTGACAGGTCTGATTTGACCCTCATGTAGAAAAGTGCAGGATTAAAGTCAACATTTCACTTTAATATATTTTTACCTCTCCTACGGAATTGGATAGTGCTTGGACAATTTTTTCATGGGCTGTAGCAACAACACTTTGTCCATTGATCTCAATGATTCGGTGTCCAACCCTGACTCCACCTCTCTCAGCTATTCCACCCCTCATAAGGCTGCAGATCTGAAAGATAAATCAGTAAAGAGGGTTTGGATTTATGGGTATTGCAATTTCTATAGACATGGTGTATTAGTCTAATTTTTAGACTTCCTTATTATACTACTGACACACACACATACACACATACACACACACACACACATGTGGGAAAAAACTGTAGTATAACTACAAAACCCTGGGGGAAAATACAAATTCAATGAACATTATACCTGTTGAGGATTAAATCCAAAGCTGCAAAGTAGTGTAGTAGTAACTACTGTGCTACTTTGTTTTCCTTGTGCAAAACTCCTTTCAGAAATTATTGTTTGCTAATATCTGCTTCGAAAAAATTTTCCGCAACGAAAAAGTTTCAGAGACGAAAAAGTCTCCATAAGAAAAATCGCCCATTGACTTTAATGCATTTGGAGTGAGAAAAAAATGTTGCATGTAAAAAAAATGTTGACGCTCATTCACTTCAATGCGGTTTGCAACTTTTTTTCACAGTTTCTCGAATTCTTAAATTCTTATATATGCGTATCTAATATTCTTTCATAGTAAGTTTGACTTACAAAAGATAGTACAGTAGCCAATGTTACTTACATACATCAAGGCAAATTGCCTTACTATTCACCTAATTAAAAATTATATTTTGTAGGTCTTTGATGTAAGTAATTGATAAAAACTCCTGAGAAGGTTATTTTCATTTCAAGCGTCAAAGCATTGTGTTGTTTATTTTAATATTGTGGGAGCAGTTTGAACTACAATATTTAACCCATGATCTGTTGATCACAATGGCTAGCATGCTGATCAATTCCTCTGCTAATAACAATGGCTATTGGTTCAGTAAGCCTACAACAAAAGAGATCAGTAAAGAACTGCAAACTTGATTCTGTGGCTGTGAATATTTGTATATATTTCCTCTATTTGCATTTGTGTCCTGATATATTAACAAAATAGCTTCCTGTAACGAGATGAAGCTTTTGAAGTAGTGTACAGGAGAACAAAAAAAAAGCTATTAAGATTATGGTGTTGTATGAAATAGTTTTGAGGGACAAGTAGTTTTTCTGTGATGTCTTTTTATGAATGGCTGTCAGGATCTATTTACAAATTGGAAGAATGCACATCTCTTATTTTTTCATATATTCTGAATACATTTCACAAATTGTTCCTATTGTTATTAAAGTTAGTTCTGTATAAATCAAATCAGAATGATGCTTACCAAAAAGAAGTAAAATTGTAGTAAGAAACATTTTACTTCCAAATGCTAGATGTACAGAAATGCAGTGTATTGGATTTCTTATTGCTGGCCTTATTTGTAATACCAAGAGATCATATAGTGGAGTTTCTGAGACCATGTATTGTCTCCTGAAGAGGAATCTTATTGGATTTGAACTTTTGTTTTAAAAACCTAGTTTTAATGGAGTACAAAATCCATTTTGCAAATAATTACTTGCATTATTTGTCTCCAGTTAGTAGCCTTTGTCTAAAATTAAAAGAGTGCATTGACCCAGCTTTTGCTATATATAAAGAGAAAACATAGTGACACATTACAGATGATACAATGGTCTATCTTAAACAAGGAGGTACATTTTACTTCTCAGCTGCAACATGGGATTCTTCAGGGCTAATGTAGCTGAAAATGGAAAGCACTAGAGCAACACTAACTTAGACATCAGCAAAGTTTTTTGACAGATTTCAGTCTGTGCATTGGGAAAAACAATGTTTCCTTTTTACAGAGAGATTAAACTGCATCTCAGTTAAAGCAACAACAGTTCCATTGTGAGGAAAACATGTAGTAATAGTGGCTATGAATGATCCTTTTTGGGAAAGTTTGTTAATATTAATGTTAGTATCTTTGCAGATATGTATACAGTAGTGTTTTAATCCAGAAAGTGAAAAATGCATTCAGAAATCAGAATTATATATTGATACACAGCCATCATATTAAGAAACTAAGGAAGCTTAATGGCAGTTCAACCCTCCAAGGCAGTCAGATTTTACCTATGCTGTTGTTTAAAATTATATCAGATCATTATTGTTCTCAATTTATTCCCTTAAGGAATGTAAAAATATTAAAATCGTTAATATAAAAGAAGAAATAAGCATTAAGGAATTACAAACAGAGGAGTCAGATGCTTATTTTAAAACATATAAATACTAAAACAAGTACTGTAAAGCAGCAATTACGCAGACAATATTAGAAACGGGGAACTGATTGCATTACAAGCAAAAACAAATCCAAAACTTTAGCTCCATTACTTGGAAATAATTTGGTTCTAAGAGACACTTGAAAAAAATGTGCTGAAATGTCATGTAAACTCCCTACAAAAAGAGAGAAAAAGAGCCCCTTTGAAATCTTTAAATACCTGTCATTCTGGTTGTTATAAAGGTTAATAGTAAGGCTACAGCATTCACTTAATTAAGCAAGTCAAGCAAGTGGCTCACACAATATATGTTTGTGTGAAACTAATGTGAGAATGGCCCCAGGGCCTGATGGAATACACACTCAACTAAATAGAGAGTTTAGTGTTGTTTAGACAAGTCACTTTTTATGATTTCTCCACTCACTTTTATTTAGAATGGTATCTATGGATTGGAAATGCTGATGTGATTCCAATATTTTTAAAAATGGGTCACAATTTCAGCCATGGTAGGCCCATACATTAAATATCGACAGTTGGAAATTTATTTGAAATGTTGTTTTCAATATAATTGTAGTAGACATAGCAGTTAGTGTGGCTTTATGAATGGCAGACTGTGTAAAACAAATGTGATTGCTTTTTATGATAAAGTAAGAAAGAACTTGGACAGTAGGGTTGCAGTAAATGTGATATACTTGGATTTTGCCAAAAGTTTTGCATAAAAGAATGATTTCTAAACCCATATCTGTTGGTCTTGGTAGGATTCTTGCCACAGGATTCTGTATTGGGTCGATTTTTATTTAATCTATTCATTGATGACTTGTTGGGGAAATGCCCAGCCTATGATAAAGCTCCCACAAGGCAAAAACGCGTAAGGCTTCATAATTTGTTAAATAAAAATACACTTTGTAATATAATGTTATTTTCTTGTACACAAAATTGATTTTGCTTATTTTTTTTCCAGTGTATATGGCCACAATTACATATTTGCCCCAAGAAACACTGATTCTGTATACTGAAGATATGTTTGTATATAAAATGTAATGTTATAGACAAAATGTTATGGGGACATGGAAACTCTAATGGGCAGATTTACTAAAGGGCGAAGTGGCCATAGCTAGCAATCCTGTATGCCGGAAACTCATAAAAGTTGTAAAAAAAAAACGCTGGCGTTTTTTCATTTTTTAAAGCGGGATTGCCTTCGAAAGTTCTAACTATAAAAGATTTTTGTCTTAACAATTTTTGCAACCAATTTAAGGGGCATGCCACATTTGTTTTAGGGTGGGCTAATGTCTAGGGTATTAGAGAATCTCTTTATTTTGCTTCCTTGGACATGTGTAATAATAAGTAACAACTTCAAGGGGCACATTTACTAAGGGTAGAATTTCTAAGTGGTAAAACTTCAAAATTCTGAGGTTTTGACTTCTAAAAGTAATTCGGCAGGTTTAAGGTGGTGAAGTGTCGAAGTCGAAGTTTTTTAAAGAGACAGTACTTCGATTTTCGAATGGTCGAATTTTCAAAGTTTTTTCAATTCAAATCGAATTTTGGCCTATTCGATGGTCGAAGTACCCAAAAATTACTTTGAGATTCGAAGTTTTTCAATTCGAAAATTCACTTAGAATTCACTTCGACTCTTAGTAAATGTACCCCCAAGCATTTGCACCAACATCTCCAATAAATCCGTCTATACGACCTATATACACCCGCCCTATGCAGATTGACCTAATCGTAAGAGTACTAATGAAGTTTTTCTAGGCAAAATTGAACGCTAAGAAATGCTCGCACTGACGAATCAACACTAGCTTGGCCCCTGGTCTTACCAGTGAGACAAACAGAGTAACTAATGTATAAATACAGGTGTAATTCTAATGGCAGAATACATAAGAGGTACAATAGCTTATTGAGTTTGTATTATTGTATTATGACTAATACTTCAGCCATAACACTCATATTTTCAAGAGCTTTGCTCTTTGTTTAGATATAAGAAATGCAAGTACAGAGGCTCAAGCTAACTTCTTTTTAAATATCTTCTAAGTGCTTGGCAATGAAAGAAAACCTTATCATAGCCTTCACTTTACCAAACAATGGAAACATTTCCTAAGTTTCTTTATGTTTTAGAACTAATCTGCCTTTGTCAAACTAACATTTCTTTGCCTGTTATATAACAGTAACTCTGTAGATTGTATTGAAAAAGATAACTAAATGCAAAGAAATTCTTTTATATTGTAAAAGCTTCTTTATAATAGCTAAACAACAGGCATCTCTCTGCTTTCTGGCTTCTCCATGGGTTATCATAACAGTTTCATAATGGAAGAGTATCATGAAACCCAATGATCAGCTATGCGTTAGCCTCTTCAGCTAATGCAGCAAACACTACAGTCATGCTCCAGCTGTCAGAAATGTTCTAAGACATTCTACTTACAGAGCACTAAACTGTGCTGCCCATGAATACTAACAATACCATCAAAAGCCAGAAAATGATTCAGAACTCAGTGATGCACATCGCGGCCCAGCATACTATTCGCATTATGTTGCTGAAGTCTACCATCTACTGGTTTCTGACAGAACAGGAATGGTACACGGGGCTCTGTTGTACTGAGGTTGTCTGAGTAAACCTTTATTTTTCTGATTACATATGGATAAGCTAGCGATTGATATTTGTAGTGATAACAACTCTGTATCTCATATATAGATGTAATCAACTATGCCATCAGATGTTTTTATTCCATGGCATGTCCCTTTTGAAACCCTTAGGGACAGATTTATCAAGGGTCGAATTGAAAGTTCTAAATTTCAAATCTTTTTTATGGTCAAAACTCTCAAATTTGACTAGGGAGTTATATAAAGTATGTATTAAAGTATTTTAAAAAAATTTGAATTTCGATTTTCGAGATTTATCAAATTAGAATTTGACTATTCCCCACCTAAAACCTACCAAATTTCTGTTTAAGTCAATGGGAGATGTGCGGGGATCAATTTGGAGATATTTGTAGCCTTCCTGACAGTTTTGTAGCCTTCCTGACAGTTTTTTTCAGAGAAAATCGAATTCGATTTGAGTTTTCATTCTAGCCCTTCTTTGTGGTAATGCGGGTGTAGGATGGTGAGAAAATACAATTTAGATATCATTGTAAACCTACATCTCATAGTTAAAGGAGGAATGAACCTACCTAAAGTGTACCATGGCACTCACATCTTAATACTCACTTCTCTTACTATAGAGCTGTTTATGCTTTTTAATCAGCATACCTCAATTAGCTTAGTATCTGCTCTTTCACATTAACAGGTTCAGTTAACCAGTTATTCTTAACCTATAAGTAGCATTAAAGTAGTAGCATGGTTATGCTCTTCAAGTGAAAAATACATTATTTTGCAAAGAGTAAATTAGATTCAATGGTAAATAGGAAAACAAGAAGTAAAAACAATGAGAACATGTCATATTATTATAACTAGAATTATACTTTATTAATGATATAATAAAGTATTAATTATATATAATAACGATGTATGGCTGTTTCAATGTTGTTACGATGTAACAATGCAGAATAGAAATGAATACTTTCTCTAATTATGATATAAAAATTCAATCACAAGAATAAAAACTTATTTTGTTAGTGTGCAAAACATTTTTTTTCTTCATATCTACTGACGAATACAGTAACATTTCATCTCCTGCTTTTATTAGTCTTATGTGATTTAACAATCTCTCCACTAGATGGTGTCCATGCTTTAAAAGAAGCAAAACTTGTTAAATTTATAAATGTTTGATATTAATTAAACTTAAGGCTTTATTTAATCCAATCATGAATTTTGTACTTGGTCAAATTAAATGTGTAAATGTCATGATGTACTTATATATGTCATAAGAACTAATCCTCCTTTGTGTTTGCATCTACATATAATAGAAAAGGCTGATGCTCTGTATCATCTATTAAGATTTACTTTTGATTAAACAGTAATGTTATCTAGTAATTGTTATCAAGCACTTTATACAGCTGACACTGATCCTGGCACATATCCAAACAAAACAATATTCCAGTGCCCTGCCTGTCAAGATCAATAAAAGGCTTAGCCCAAAATGTGTATTTCTTAGGAGAGATAGGGGCTGATTTATTAACACAAGTGCTTCATCATACCAGTACACTGATCTGAAACTAAATTGCACATTTTTTTCTATACAGACTAAAACAAGAAAGTATTTTACCTGCAATCTACTTGGTGCTTTTTACAATTAACAAGAAATAGAATGAGTTTAAGAAATGAACCTTTATACAATAACGTACAAACAAAAATTGACAAGTAACCCCTACTTGAGGATTTGAAGGAGAGCGATCCGAGAGTGGAGACGTGAGCGCACATCAGCAAACTGCCTGGCAGGTGTAACCGCTAGATCCGCTCTGGCCGCGGCAGACAAGAATCCAAGGAAATAGGGGTTGCGGACACCTCCAAATGACATCAACACGTGCGAACCGAAGTAGTATAAAACAAATCCATCTTTATTGAACATATTAAAAATAGCAGGCAGGGGAAAAACACGCTTGACGCGTTTGTGCCGACAAGGTCACTTCATCAGAAGCATGAATCTATACAATTTGGTAACTGATAGAGTTGTAGCAGATATACGCAAGGGTGATATCGATAATTCCCTCTTAAGGAAAGAAGCCTACTGGATTCATAAGTTAAATACGGTGACCCCACACGGGCTGAATAGAGAATGGAAATTGACATGCTTCATTGATCGTTAATTTAGTTTATTATTCATTTATTATTTATTTAATTTCTGTACACCTCTTTCCCTGCGTGTATCATTTTTCAGCTGCCTGTTTGCCCGCTGTGTTTTCCAATTATTATTTTTCCAATTATCTTATTTTTCCAATCATCTTATGTTTAAAAATAATTTAGTAATTTTTTGATTTTTTGGTTTTTCAACTGTATATGATGGGTGCTGCTAGTATACCCTCACTTAATATTCATATTATATTATAGAGGTTTTTTTCAGATTTTTGTTATATATATTTTTGTTATATATGTACTATCTAAGTATACTCGTTACGTGACTTTTAACATCTGTTTTCAATGTTCTTAATTGTGAATGTTATTTCAGTGAGGTTCCAGCAGGGGGCATTCATGCTTCTGATGAAGTGACCTTGTCGTCACGAAACGCGTCAAGCCTGTTTTTCCCCGGCCTGCTATTTTTGATGTCATTTGGAGGTGTCTGCAACCCCTATTTCCTTGGATTGAAAGTAACCCCTACTTGTCTACTTTAATAGTTATTTACTGTTCAAGGCAGTAAAACTGTATACAGATCTAAGCACATAAACACAGTTTTAAGCACAGCTGATTCAACACCACCAACGGAATAGTTAAAGACCCGTCTCCTTCACTTAAGTGGTCGCATTGGTGAATGCTTACTCTGGTGTTTTTGTGAAGTTTTTTGTATAAGAATGCACTCTGCCTTATACATTTATGTACTTTTTAAATACACTCCTTTGTTTTCTTTACTCTTTCCTGCTATGTATTATTTATATT